>NC_134366.1:123977755-124305255 GCF_035582795.1 Mycteria americana
AATTAATGCTACATCTTGACCTGGTTATTTGGGGTTACTTACTGTAGGAATATGTTGAGTTTCCTTTACTTGGGGCAGCAATTAAACCTAACCTGGAAACAGAGAGATCACTCAGGATCACTCATTCTTTCAGAAACACACCAAGAATGGTTCAGGGGAACAGCATTGCAGCACACCCGGGATGAAAAAGAGCAGAAAGAGCGACTGCTCAAATAGTTAGTTGGGAGTGATGTAGCTATGGTTTGGTGTCTGAAGATCTGTTTGGGCCATGGGATAGTCCTGCCCTGAGGTACACTGTTTGTACGTAAGAAAGACGGGCCACAGGAAGAGAAGGCAGCGGGTGCTGAGACGCGCAGGGTAAGCACAGCCACTGCTGACAGAACCGGAGCTAAGGGGCAGGGCAGGGAGGCCCATGGCAGTGCCTCACACAGAAGCAGCTGATACGTGGACGCTTCGCCAACTCGGCCTCGGGCCGGACGCTACCGGCCCTGGCCAGGCCCGCAGGGCAGGAGGGGTCCCGGCCCTGCGCTGCCCTGAGGGCGGGTGAGCAGAGCCCGGCTCTCCCGTTCGGAATCTGCGAGTCCCTCCGTGCAGCCGTCTCCGCCCTTTCGATCCTCTCGCCAGTTGGGATCCGGGCTCCGGGACGCAACAGCAACCGCACGGCCACACCGGGCAAAGAGGGACGGGACGGGCCAGGCCCGGCCCCACGGCGACCGACACGGACAGCGATTCAGCCAAGCCCTGACAGCTGCTTAGCACCAGCGCGCCACTGAGAAGCACTGCGCATGCGCTCGCCCGTCGACGAGGCGGGGGTGCTGGTGGAGGGAAGGGCAGGCAGCTTCACCGCCACTAGTACGCAAAATCTCTCTTCGGCGCATGCGCACACAGCCCTGCGCCGTGCAGTCGCCTGCCTTTCCCCTCCTCACTCTCTCCCTTCAGGTACCGATGGCGGCGAGTGACGCGGAAACGGCCCAGCAACAAGTGAGCGGCGGTGGGGATGAGGAGGGCTATGGGGAGCAGCGGGTGTGCGCCCGGGGTGTCGCGGTCCCCGCGGGTCGGGCCGCGCCGGGCCGCGGTGTCCCCGGGCAAGCAGTATGAGCGCCGCGTCGAAAGCCGTGGCTTTAGGTGACTTCTGGTGAACCCCGGCCTTGTGAGGAACTCCGTGCCCATGGGCCGCCGTGCTGTCCAAGTGGCAGCACGGTTGTCTTTGTTCAGGCACCAACGGGTGACTGCACATTTGCACTGAACAGCCATTTCAGGTGTCTGGTTTCTAGGTGGAAGGTCGCTGTCCGGTTTTTACGGGAATTTGCTGGATAAATTTATTCAGTCTCAGTAAGAACTAGTGCCAAGGCCTTGGGGGGTTTTCTCCTAATGAGAGATGACCCAGCTAGGAGTGGCACTGGTTGGGAGTTGCAGGGATGTGTTGTAGCTGCTCCATGTCACTTTACTCACCTTGTCACTGCTGAGAATTACAGGATTATGCACAGAAATTTGAAAGCTGGTGTGTGCACAGAAGAACTGAGCAAAGTTTACTTATGCTGTGAATTGGGACAGGATCCCCAATATTTATGGCCTTCCAGTGTCCTGAGTCTTATCATGTTTGTAAATAAGCTGTAGAAGAGCAAGACTTAAAACTGTGATTGGCACACCAGGTTGTGGGCTTTGGGGGGATTTATTTATTTTTGCATAATGCTTTTTCTAGATTGATGAAATTGAGGCCCTTTCATCCATATATGGTGAAGATTGGTGTGTTGTTGATGAAGATGAAAAAATCTATTGCATTAAGATTAATGATTGTCTGGATCAACCAAAATGGACCCTCTGTCTGCAGGTATAGTGGTGTTAAGGAGTTTGGCACAGAATTTGCAGTTGGACAGATACAGGCAAAATCTTGTGCCTGCACGAAACCCTTTTAAATAGGATTCATTATCTACTCAGATGGATTAAGGAGCTTTTGGATTGGAATCTGTGATAGACTTTTCAGTTTCCATGCCTGACAAAAACTAATTTCAGTGTTATTCTCCAAAGACTGATTTTTAAAATATTTTTTACATTGGCTTTGTGTAGGACACCCCAGTGACTCTGCTGCAATTCCTTCTAGATGTACTTTCTGGAAAGTGTGGAGACAAAACGAAATTCAGATCAACTTATCTGAATAACTTGCTACTTTATGTTTACAGAACTGAAAACAGTAAGTTTACTTAGTGGAAGAAACACTGAAGTGTCTACTTATGGAAGTGCAGTGCCACTTAAACAAGTCCAGTAACCATGTATGCAGCTCCTTTCAAATTTCTTCTGCACTTTATTTTGCATGACACTTCATCCATAAAAATTGCACCATGGAATATAATATTTGTATGCATTGCCACTATTGGAATCCTAAATACAGATATTCAGGTTTTCTTGTCATTCTGTAACAACATAACCAACTCTTTTCTTCATTTGTAGCACTGATTGTAGTCCTAGTGCTTGACATCAGAGTCCATCAGTAAAACTCAGCTAGCTGAGAGGAATAGTCCAGTGAATACTTATCCTGAATTTCTTTCAGGTGATTTTGCCACCAGGATATCCAACTTCAGAGCCACCTATTTATCAACTAAAGTAAGTGAAGTTTTCTTTCAAACATTTGTATTTCTTCTCTGAATTACCACTGTTAATTGTTTACAGTGTAAGTTGAAGTTTAGTTAAGATGACTCCTTGAATTAAACTATACCGAGGATGGAGGATGTTTCCAGCAAGAATATTCTATTCTTTCTCCCGAGTTAGCCTCATGGAGCTCCCTGTGACAGTTTGCTGTCTTCCTTCAACTCTAATTCTTGCAGCATTATTTTGTGGCAAGGCAGCAGTTAGACTGTGGAGGTATGGTGGCTGCTGCCCATTGTGTTGGACAGTGGTGTCTCATCGCTTCCTTGGGTGTACTCCTCTTGTCTGGATCCTTGTTTCAGATTGCAAGGCATGCTTTTCATCTGAGCACAGACTCTTGTTAGGGTGGAGCCATGGCATGTGCCATATTCCTGTTTTCCTTCCCTGCACTCCCCTTGTCTCCTGATGTGTAAACGAGATGTGAATGGAGACGCGTAAACTGGGTCCCTGATTTGGATGATAGAGGGGACCTGCAGGGCATGACACACAGCATAATCTACTGAGTTTTGGTCAGCAGTATTGACAAGGCAATACAAAATAGTGCTGGTAAACTTGAGGCAAAGTTTATAGTTTAACATGAGACCAGGAGGATACAGGTACAGAACTGAAGGGTCATTCTAAGTATAATAGGTACTATGGTGCTGAAGGAGTTGGGAAGGTAAACTAATAATACATAAGGTGGCTCTGGAGTGACAATGGCCTACCATGAAAAACGAGGCCAGCTTTCTTTTCTGAGGTAAAAGAAAAGGCAGCCCAAGTTAGGAGTCTTGAAGGAGAACTGGGTGATCATGTTTTTACCAAGATATTTACAACTGGAATCTTGTTAAGTGGGAATGATTGACAATGTTTTATTTTCAAGGTATTTATCACATTTATTTTAAAATGAATGTTTGTTCAGTTGTTGGAATCAGTGTATGGACACAATTTTCATTGTACTTCTTTTTATTCTAGTGCCCCTTGGCTTCGAGGACAAGATTATATGGAACTAGCAAATAGCTTGGAAGAAATATATATGTAAGTTAGAGACTCTGGAATATAGTAAACGGAGACAATGTATTTTCATTTTCATGCCCTCCTCAATGTATGCTTTTGAAGTACCTGCATGAACTAGTAGTTGTGAAGTGATTGCTGCAATAGCCATAAAACAGTGTTTCTTTTATAAATCTAACAGTTAAAGATGCCATGTATTTACTAAGCATTTTGCAAGAAGAAATTGTGTTAATTTCTGACAAATTTCTTTTATATTGTTTAAACCTGGTGTTCTATAAGGATAGAAGTCTTTATTTTGACTCCCTTTAGAATCTATGAGATTGCTTATGAATTGGTGCTATGAAGTATGAGATTTCTGCACTTACTCTGCATTTGAATGTTAAACTGCATGATGTGAAAACATTTGTTCGTGTCTTAGAGTGTAAGTGGCAAAACAGTTTTTCTTAAAAGATAGCTAAGGGATAAGTAGGTTTTAAAACAAATTAAACACGTGTAGAATCTATTAACTAGAATCTGTCACATAGCGGAGTGTTTATTATCACAGTGTGCAGCTAACAGCAACGCATCATGAATGCATGAGAATAAACGGAACATTTAGAAATACTCAAATTACGTGTTTTTGAATTGCTGTGAAATTGGGGTAGTAAATGTAGTAATTTTAGATGGTTTATTTAATTCTTTCCGATCCCAAAGATAATATAAACTGCATGAAATGAAAACATGTCACAAGGAAGCACAGTCATGCCCAAAATACTGAAATCTGAACATCTTGCATAAGAAATGTTTTTTAATGCCATAAAATAAGGAAGAGAGCACGTAGTTTGCGTGAGGGTTTTTTATCTAATTACTCAGTTACTTTGATTAACTGGGTTTCTTATCTAATTAAGCAATAGATAATTTAAGCAAGTAAAATTGAATTTGAAGTGTTAAAAATGCACACGGATTTTAGGTGAAGAGTTCTGTGGGATCATATTAACTGCAGTTGTTCAGTGCAGCGAAAAGGACAGAGATTGTCCTTAACTCTGTCCAGATTCACAGGATTTCCTGGAGTCTCTACCAGAGGTAGAGCTGCTGTAGGTGGTTCTTCAAATGTCCTGAGCATCTGGTGCAAGTTGCCACGTGAGGGCTGTGAGGAGAAATAGCATGGTTGTTGAGCACTTTTTTCTTTTTTTTTTTTTCTTTTCTTTCCCCCTGCAGTCTTGTAGGCTGTTAAGTTGTGCTAACTAAATCAATCCCTTGCAGCTCTGTTCTGTCTATATTAGTTGCTGTTCAGAGCCCTCTCTAGTCTCCTCTCATTTTTGTTTGTTCAGCAGGAAATGAATGCGTTTGTACTTCAGGCCATATATGTCATTTTAGACTGTTTTAAAACCTTGTGGAGTAGTTACTGATATGCACAGTGTTTGTGACAGCCTTTTATCTATCTGATGTCTAAATAGTTGTCAGGTAAACAGACGTACTCTGCATTGTTTACAATGCATGTTTTACCAGGTTTCAGGTCCCGCAGTCTAAACCAATGTGAACTATACTGTCTGTCACTGTCTTCTCAAGGAGGTGGAATAAGCAGATAATAAGAGATCACAAGTCTGTTTTGGGAGACCCAGGGTTCTTAGAAGTTAAAAATGTAGCAAATATTTGGATTTTTTTTTTTTTTCTCCAGATATTCTTCTGGTAAGACTTTTATTCAATACAAAGCTTTGTTTCATGACTTAGACACAAGTGACAAGAAAAATAGCAACATAGAAAGGTAACCTTTGAGACTAAGTTTAATTTGTGAATAGGCAGAAACTGAATTTGGGTTATAGCTGAAGAAATTGCTATTCACTTGCGCACAACAGAGGAATCTTATTCATTGTCTAATCTCTCTCATTCCATCATGAAAACAAATACAGTTCTTCATGTATTAAAGTAGTGCTTCTGTATGATAAGAAGCAGCATGAAATCAGGGCATTGAATTGTTCTGGAGTCTGTCCATATTTTGAAGACAGAGCTACAAGGTTATTAATTCCTTATTTTTGCTTGAATATTTTTCTTAAAATATGTATATTTGTTTGAATTTCTGATCGCATTCAGGATTAGTGCTGTATACATTAAGCAAAGTAAGAGTTTAAGAATGTAATTCTGTCACTGATATGTACTTATGTGGTGCCCCAGATGGTGGCAGTAAGAATAAAATTAATGAGAAAGCACGAGTTACCTACAACTCTAAATCTTTAGTTTTGTTTTTGAGACAAACATGCACAGTTCATAAACGTATTAAAACATAATTACAAAGGCAACTTTTCAGGACGCCATTTTAAATATATTTTGGTTTGTTTGGCCTGCTGCACATTAAGGCAGCGTTTCTTAACTCTGAATATGCACATAAAAAACATGTTCATCCCATCCTCCCCCAGTACCTTAATACACACCTGTGTGTGCCCTCTGACTAAGGACTCTAGACCTAAATCCTTACCTCCCTGTCCTATAGGACTGCTTGTTACCCAAACTAGCATATAAGTCCAATGCCCCACTGTGTCTACTGCCACTGACCTACTATCACAGTCCACCAAGATCAACCTCTGCTGTGTGTGCACTGACTGCTTGAGGGGAAGGAGAAGTGGTGCAGTTCCAGGGAAGAGCCTCCCTCCCAAACATGAAGGGAAAGAGTCCCCTACAGCCACAGAGCAGCTGAAGGAGCTCACCACTGGTGGTACAGTACTTTTTGTAGAGAAAACTGATCCAGAGCAAGCTCTAAGGCTAGACATCCTGGCTTAGTATTTTTTTTAAAATACTGAGCACTGTCCAACTTACTCTTCTCACAGTTGCTTTCCCTTTCTTTAGTGGACAGAAAGTTTCCGTCAGTTGCCTGTTTTTGTCCAGCATTGGTGCTTTTAATGTTAAAAAAAAAAGTAAAAAAAAAAAAAAAAAGGCAAGCCACAGAGAGTATATAACTATGCAGATATGTGTTTCACTCGGTGAACTACTGAGACCGAACTTTCCACAAGCCTAAGCTCTTTATCTCACTAGATCATATTGTTCTATTTCTGCATGTCTGAGATCTGTATGTTATTTGGTGTACTTCCCAAGTGAAATCCGTGAAAATAATACTTCATTCACTGTGAGTTTTAACTTCCAGACAGAACCTTGGTGAAAGTATACTTTATTTATGGGTGGAGAAGATACGAGAAGTTCTCACAGAAAAGGCACAGACATCAGATCCAGGTACTTCAGAAAATACACAGGTTTTTCAGTTTACTTCTTGTTCAACTGCAGAGTAAGATTTCATTACAAGTTAAAGCTTTATGCCCAGTTTTGTATTGTATGTACATAACAGAAAACGACAGTCTCCAGTGTCATGGCTTATTGTTTTACAGTGATAGCTTCCCTTTTCAAAAAGCAGAAGGGAAAAAAAGGAAGGAGCTGGCCTCAGTGAACTAGAACAAGGTCCTCAGTTCTCTCAGGAATTAAATTACTTGCATGAAAGCAGAGTACTGCACATAGATACATTATGCATTGTCTTCTGTTCTGCAAAGGAATCATTCGTATCAGTAATTAATTTCTGGTGTTGAGTGTACTCTTGGAGGATTGGAATTAGCCTCAAGAGAAGATAAACTTCAGTGGAATATGCAGACAAATGACCAAGTATTCCATCTTAATTGAATTTTACTATATTGGGATGAAAAGTACATCATCCCTAGAGTTGCAGTGATTCTTCTGCTGTTACTCTTATAGTGATACAGTTTGTGTAAATTCGCAGTTGTTCTTTCAAAAAGTGGTGGGGTTTTTTTGATTTTTTTTTTGTGCATTAAAATGCTAAACTGCTATGAAATGCGTGAGTGACATGCCTGCATGCACTTGTGGTAAAAGGAGATAGAAGTATTTTTGTGTGTCATGGACGTTAGCTTAGTCCTGTGAGAAATAAAAGACTGAAGAGGAAGAAAAATTATATTTTCAGTGCTCCTTCATGATAAGATCTAGTTTTAGTCTTTCAATAAACGCATATTTTGTTGCTACATCACAGACATTTTAAAAAGTCGTTTTTCATTGACATATGACTAAAGGAGTGGATACTGAGAAGTGAAAATTTTACTGACAATGTTGGAAGTTTGTTGGATATTTTGACAGCAACCTTGTGGCTTCTACTTAATACATCTAATGATTTTTCTAGGCCTTTTGAACATGCTATATTACCCCTCCGCTTTTTTATTGAAAATACCTATGTTATAAAAAACTGCATCATCACCACATCATGAGCTCTCTAAATAGGAAACTAGATTGTGATATATTAACTTGTCTGTATGGTAGATTCCCTCTAAATCCAGTTGTGAGAGCACTAACTGTGTGTGATATTTACTCTTTTGCTATTGACTATTTTTTTTTTATGTCCTATGCATGAAGGAAAATAGGATTTTTGGAATCCCAGAGTGCTTGAAACATGCCCAGAGAGATGTTTCAAGTATAATGATTTTATAACCTCATGAAGTAGCATTGAACAACAGCTCTATGTTTTTCCCCAAATGACCAGTAAATGACTGGAGTTCTTGTGAAACATCAGATTATTTTGGTCTCTAAATTCAGATTAAATTAATAGTGGCATTGTAAATGTTTAATGGAAATAGTAAACATTATTGTTCTTTTCTTCTTAGAAATACTGTTAATTAGCATTGAAACAAAAGATACTATGCAAGGATCCCATAGCATGAGTATTGTATTCCTAATTCTAAGCAAGATTTTAGTTAATACTGGACTAAGAATTTCTGGGTTTTGTTGTAATTAATGTTACTGTTCTGCATTTCATAATTATTAGTGGCAAACTGATTTGAACTGAAAAGCCAGAGATTTTTGAGAAAAAGAATTTGAAATTTTGTCTTACTTGTCTCACAAAAAATGTGTAATAAATTCTACTACTTGTATCTTAATAGAACCAGATATTAAGAAAACCAGTGAAGAAGTTGATGAAGATCATGGAGATGATTTTCTCCTAGACTATCAGGCCATTCAGGAAGATCCAATTAAAATGTTAAATTACATTACATCTGAAAGTCAAGAAGGTAAGAAATACGCCCTTGTTAATTCTGATGAAATAATTTAGAAGAGAGAGGCCTTAAGATTCTGGTTTTCTACTCGGCTTTTGAGTAAAATTAATAACATTAAAATTATAATAAAGATTATACATTTTTTTAACAGTTGTAAAAAAACAGTTGTAAAAAAACCACAACATATTTTTGGTGGTTCTGTATGTCATCTTGTGTACTTAACTTCAACAAATCCCTTTTCTGAAGTCGAGACATTCTTTACTTATGTAGCTGTATACATTGTTTCAGTACCCTTAAAAGAAAACAAACACTTCCTTGTTTGTGATCAGTAGATGAAGAAATGCCATCCATACATCATGGAAACCCAATCACAGATCGAAGAAGTACTTTCCAGGCACATCTGGCTCCTGTGGTGACACCCAGACAAGTTAGTAGAGATCAATTCTACTCTTTTTGTCTGCACTTTGAGCTTGATAAAATGTTACTGAGATATTTGGGATTAGCTGAATATGTCTGTCTGTCTTTGCATCTTTGTGTGCTGTTGTCTGAGTAGTCATCAGTTTCTCGCTTTCACTATCGGTTAAATGGCTCTCAGTATCAGCTCTGCAGTGCTTCCTGCTGTTCTATTAGATGTAAGAGAATAGGAACATCGAAATTTGACTTTTGGATGTTGGCAGGTTTATTGTATGATATTTGGAAGCTACTGAGTCTGCCATGTGTTACTTGGAAAATGAAGTAAAATGAGTTTATAAATGTTTTCCCTCCTTCAGAAAGGAATTCTATTGAAAAATACACTTGGATAATGCATGAGTAAATCTTTATCTAGACCTAAGTGAGAGGGGTAAGCGTGCTTCTAGACTTGTATTTGCCTACAACTAGAAAAAATGTCTGCACTAGTTACTGTCTCTTACTGGAATCAGTGGTGAATGTAGACCTAGACAGAGTGTTAGACAAGGGCAGCTACATTTTGTTTCCTATCGTGCTTCCCCTCTTTCGGCAGTTTAACACAAGGTAAAGAAAGTATCCTTGTGTTTAGTATTACTGATTTTTTTTTTTCATCCTCTGTGGAATTTGTCCAGTTGCTTCTTGCACCAGAATTAACTTTCAGAATCAACAACATTGTATGAAAATATGCTTTCCGGTGTTTGCTGTGAATCAGTCACTCATAACTTTGCTGCACCTTTCTGATTTCTCTGTGCAGTTTGGATTTTTATAAACATCTATCATGTTTTATAGACCTGAGGTTTCTGTTTTCCAGGCTCAAGAGCCCCAGTCTATTTTGGTGCATTGTAGATGTAGGCTGTTCTGTACATGTAATGTATGCTCTAACCTTTTTAAGATGCACACTGGAACTACGCACAACACTGAAGATGCAATCACTCCAAGGATTTATAGAGTGGTGTAAAGAGTTTTCTGTTTTCCATGTTCTTTTCCTAGTAATACCTTTCAGTTTACTTTTTCTGACCTCCGCTAAGAACTGAGTGGTGTTCTCATAGAAATGTCTGTTATAACCCCAAGATCTCTTTTTGCAAATGCTAATAACTAGTTTGGAGTCACTTTGTATGTCACTCTGCATCTATTAACATCAATCTCCTTTGATGATCCCTGTTTAGTGTGGAAACTACTGATCTACTCGTCTTTTCTTGTCATTAACTGAGAGTTAAACCTTGAGAGGATTTTCCTCTTTCCTTTTATCCAATCCTAGCTTTTATTTTAAGAATTTTTGGTAAGGGATCTTGTCAAATGCCTTTTGAAATTCCAGGTAAGCTAGATCAACTACATGCTCAGTGACTCTGAAAGAATGTTGATAGATTGACAGAGTTTTGAGGCATATTTCTCTATACAAAAGCTGTAACATTTTAAGCTGTCTGTGGTTTTTTTTTTGTTTTACTTCACCTCCATTAGTTTGCCTAGTATGGACAATAAGACTTGTTGGTCTTTAGTTCCCTACATCCTTCCTGGAGTACTTTTGAAATGTTGGTATCACATCAGTCACCTTCTGCTGCGGAAACAGTTTTAACTGGTAGGTTAGCTATAGCTCAACAGCTTCATACTCCAATTTTCTTTAAACTTTTAAATAAATATGATCTGGTTTTGCTGATTTGTTTCTATTCATTTTATCAGCTTGCTCAACCTTATTCTGTGGTTAGGCTCCGCTATATCATCCTTGCCTGACCTTTTAAGTTCATAAATACTGTATATTCATTTAGGTTTTTGTGCTACGGCTGTATCTTCAAGTGATTCTTTTATATATATTATATTTATCTGCTGGCAGTACAGATCTCTGGTAAGCTTCAGCTTCTTGTGTGTTTGAGGAAAAAAAATTACCATTAATTTTATTTTTACACCTTCAAAAATGTGCTATGCTTTTCACATTTGTCATCTATCTTATTTTTCTCTATTTGCATACAACTTGAGCTTTTTTGAACACACTTTCAGCTTTTTTGAGCTGTTCTTTTACTGCTTGCAAGGTGAAAGTAATTTTATTCATTAGGTTAATGTGGAATAACTCAGTGTTTTAAAATACTCAGTACATTACCATTTTCATTAAAGTAGGACTGCACTTCAGGGGCTTTCTTAGCTGTGCTCAGTCCCTATGAACTGTAAGTCCCTATGAACTGTGTTGCTTTAGAAAGGGAAGAAATTGGAATCGTTTGCTTAATGTCCTTTTCTCATTTTAAAAAAACTCTCGCTCTTTGATCATGATTTATGAGTAAGATTGTTCCTACTTACGAGGAAGTCTGTACCCACAGACATGGGTTTGCAAAAGGGCAGGTCTGTGTCAAGAAATAGTACTCACTTAAAGCAAGTTAGTAATTTCCCTTTTGCATGCAAAAACATTCTTAATTTCTTCTTTTAGGGCTTTTTTTTAAAAGACAACATATACTCAATAAATGTAGGAATTTCCAGTCAAGACTTATTGGTATGTGTTTAGTATAAAAATAGAGCAACTCCCGAAGTGTCAAATCCATCTTGTTTCACAGAGTCTTGCTGTACAGTGTGAGGTGATTGGTCTTTAGACTGCAGGGAAGCTTTACTGTGGTATGGACTAATTTTTCTGAAAGCAAGCCAAAAGCGGTGAGGAATGAGGTAAACACCTGTAGTGAAAGCTAGCTTCTTTACCAGCTGAAGAGATTAGTGTGTTCCCATAATACTTCATCTGCATAATCTATATGCTGCAATGGTATTCATCGATATTTTAAGACAGTACACAGATTGCTGTGTAAATTCCTTTATTGAATATATTTAATAGTGGAACTTAACTTCTAATGTAGTTTTCAATGATAGCCGGAGTAATACTGTAGTTGCCTATGTAACAGAATATACCATAAACCTTATGAGGCAAAGAAAGTGATAGGCATATTTCAGGTAGCAGGCTATATTTGGTACCATTGCTTTTCCTTGTCTCAATTTGGCTTATTCTGACATTTAAAATGTATGTGGTTCTTGGACTTGACATTGATTTAGTAAGATGGGACTAAGAACTGATGTGTTGTTTAAGCATCTTGTGTCTTTTATGAGCAGGTGCCTCATTGACACGTAGAGAATTACATCCCTTAATTCCCTAAAGCAGGAATAATAGAGGGGAACAGGAGGAAAAAAAGGCTCAGGAGCTACAACAGGAAAAAGGATAAACTATTGCTTAGCTGTTAAGATGTCTGTCTTGGAGGTTCATTGCTAATACAGACACATAATGAATCTTTAAGGTATATTTTTAGGAGCCTGGTAGCTGACAAATAACTAACGTCAAAGGTGATGATCATTTCATATGCTTTGTACCGTAAGTCCATGTATTGAAATGTATTTATGAAAGTGTATTAAGTAATATAAGTTGACTTTCTTCAATATTCCCCTTTAGGGAAAAACAAGGGAGAAAACAGGTGTCTGTAGCAATGTTCTCCATTAATAATAGGAGTTTTTTAATTGAGGTATCTTGTATTTGAGGTGATTTTTGTAAGTTGAATTTCTTCCAGGAGAATTGGAAATAGCACAGTATAGCTAAGACAGATATTAAATATGTATATTGATTACTCCTCAGAGACATTTTTCTTTGGAGTGGAAGGCAATTTACTTACCAAGCATGTTTTCCCAAGCTTTCTCAACTTCAGTAAAGTTTTGCTCAAAGTAATAGTAATTTTGTGTTATGTACTAAAACAATGTCTTGATTAAGGCTCTTCTTTTTGCTAGATCAAATTGGAAAGTGTTGAACAATTGCTAGCTTATTTAATTAGAAGATGAAGTGATATTGATAAATGTTTTGTATTTGGTACTTCTTAGGAGCAGAGGTGGGAATATCTGTTTTCTGGGAAATAGTGACACTTTCCGACCCATAATAGAACATATTTTTTTATTATTATTCTTTCTGTGAAATGGAAACTCTGAAAAAAAGTATGTTTGAGGAAAAAGGAAAAACTCGAAATGTAGCAGAGCTTTCTAAACATCAGATGTTTTTATGAAATAGGTAAAAGCAGTGTGTAATGGGAAAACGTATATCAAGTTGTGTTATATTCCAGCTTAATGTTATAGTTTAAAAAGTAAGCAGGTGTAATTGATATTTAATATCAATTAAAAATGCTTTCTAGATCTTACTGTTTCTGTTGTTTAGTAAAGCAATTTGACATTTCTACATCTTCAGCAATAACATGAATGTACACCATGTACAAATTCAAGGAACAGCTGTTTTCAGTATCCCAGAAAAATGGTTTGAAACTAGCATGAGGGTACTGAGAAGCTGCTTCTTGACTTATCACACTGAATATTTAATTCATTTAATGTCAAAGTGTAAAACTTTCATTATAGTATTAAGGAGATGTTTGTTTAGCAGTGATATTGAGACGGTGTGTATGAAATCCCCATTATAAAAGGAAGCTTATTTCTGTTTTTTTAAAGGTAAAGAGAGTTCTTGAAAAATTGTACGAGAATAAGAAAATTGCGAGTGCTACCCACAACATATATGCATACAGGTGAGAGATGAATAGTGATTTTTTTTTTTCCAGTGTTCTTTGACAAATAAGTGCAGGACATGAGAAAAGTAAAATCCATCAAAGAAATTCCTTGCTATTAAATCTTTATTGGGAGTAGGTTTCTTATTTGTGTGGTAAACGTTTTAGGCTCTATTTTGAATTTGAGGTCAAGAAAGTAGAACATACAGTAGGAAATATGTTAAGATAGTAAAGCAGCATTAGAAATAAAAAAAGACTAAAAGTGGATTTGAACATATGTTGTTATACTTTGTGTAGTATTGTGAGCATGGAAATGCTATATCATCCTGAACTAAATGTGTTTTACTTGGGCAAAGTAACTTTTTTTCCCCCAACCGTATATTTAGAAATAGCTGAAAATTTTTAATTGAAATTTTGAGCTGAAACAGGAAGCCTGATGCAGACTTCTGGCATATGAAATTACAGCTGAAATACAAGAAACTTGAGGGAAAATGAGAAACAAATGAGTTTTGCCATGGTCTGTTTCTGGCAACTTTTGTGAACATAGCTAATGTGAAATGAATTGGTCTCAGTCCAGATGGTGATGTAGGTTTTCTGAGGAATGTGACAGTAAAAAGAGCCCCTTTCATTACTGGAGGAACCAGTCATCTGAAAAAGCATGTATAGACACTGATCCATTCATGCATGTCCTGGCGTGATCCTAATGAAACGTGAAATGAGAGCGTGAAAGCTTACTTCACCAAAAAGTCTACCTAAGTAAAAGGTTTCTGTAAAGAGGGGATTTCTGTTGTTGCTGCTGCTGATCTGGCTTCTTTCACTCGTACTATCTAAATACACTTCAAAAAAGCAACAGAAACGTACTTACTGCTTCATATTTGTCATCTAGTACCACAAGCCTCTTTGTCCTTGTGTCACGTGCGTATTAACTAAGTTCGGAAGTTACAAAATCAGTTGGTAACAAACAGTAGACCTCTGAACATTACTTCTGGAAAATTAGACCTGGGCAGCTGTCCTTTATGTGAAAAAATACACCCCAAAGTTTCCTGGAGTGTCCTCTGAGGAAGGAGTTGGCATGGAGAATCTGAAGACAGATTTCAGTCATAGTTTCACGCTGCTGTTGAAATATAGACCTAATTAATTATTCATAATATTTTTGTCTGAGTTCTTCTAACTTGTGGGTGTGTACCATAATTTGAACCTATATCTGATAGAGTTGGTTTCAGCTAGGCATAATTATTAGGCTAAAAACCTAAGGAGTTTTCTTATTAGGGACTTTATACTGGTAGTGAGTCTGGAGTTAACCTGAAGTAGCTAAAGTCTATGTAAAAGCTTCTCAAAACTTGTTCTACTGTACAGATAAATATTTGTGGTTTACCCAAGCCTCATCCTGTTTTCATGTAAATGTCCTTAGTAGAGAAATAGAATTGATACACATGCGTGTGAAAGATTCCTGACACTTCATTAATCAAGTCACAATATTAGTTGATTGACATTTTTTGAATCTATTTTATGTTAGTTTTTTTCTTTTCAAGAATATACTGTGAAGATAAGCAGACATTCTTACAGGATTGTGAAGATGATGGGGAGACAGCAGCAGGTGGACGTCTTCTTCATCTTATGCAGGTTATAGAAATTAATCTTTGACTTCTGGAAGTCTTGAACAGATTTTAAAAATCACTACAATGTAAATAAACTTGTAGACGATTATTTTAATTCTTACTCTGCTCCTAGCCAATGTCGTCGTTTAACCCCAGCCAGCAACCAAGCACCACACAGCCGCTCACTCACTCCCCCCCGCGGTGGGATCGGGGAGAGAATTGGAAGAGTAAAAGTAAGAAAACTCGTGGGTTGAGATAAGAACAGTTTAATAATTGAAATAAAATAAAGTATAATAATAATAATATACAAAGCAAGGGATGCACTACGCGATTGTTCATCATCCGCCGACTGATCCCAGCCAGTCCCCGAGCAACGGTCACTCCCCTGGCCAACTCCCCCCAATTTATATACTGAACATGATGTCATATAGTATGGTATATCCCTTTGGTATATCCCTGACCTTATGGGTCAGCTGTCCTGGCTGTGCCCCCTCCAAGCTTCTTGTGCACCTGGCAGAGCATGGGAAGCTGAAAAGTCCTTGACCAGTGTAAGCACTACTTAGCAACAACTAAAACATCAGTGTGTTATCAACATTATTCTCATACTAAATCCAAAACACAGCACTATACCAGCTACTAGGAAGAAAATTAACTCTATCCCAGCTGAAACCAGGATAGCCAAATAGATGATTACTTTCTTAAGGGTGAAAGAAAAAACACAGACTGTTGCATGCATGTAGTAAATTGGGATTTCCAAGTCTTGGATCATAGAAATAAGTAGTATTTCATAGGTGGTAGTAATAGTTTGAACGGTTTAAAAGAGAAATAAGTTTTGATTCCTCTGCTTTCTATGTGATGTAAGGTATATAGAAAATGAAGACTGGAAGAAGCTGATTGACAGAATGTAACAGCTGACCTGTGCACAGCCTTTAATTCAGTTTCCTCAAATATTCTTAATAAAAAGACACTTATATTTGAACTTGCAGAGTAGAGCTTCAAATGCAAAAGGTACTGGGAGTGAAGGAGTTAAATTGTTTTGATCATTTAATCTGTTTCTTTGTGCTGTTTCCATTTCTGGGTCCTTAGCCCTCATACTCACATGTATGTTAGTTTTCAAGTGTTGAAATAATATTCCCTCAGCAAAGTTGCTACTAAATGTGAATTGAGATTGATAAATTTTGATTCACTGGCATGATGCAAGCCTTAATAAAACCATAAATAAAATACCATAACTACAGGGGACAGCTGGGTACATCTTACAGCTAAGTGACTTGAAGCACTGCATATCAGTACACTAATTACTGGTTTTAATTTTGATTTTTAGATTGATGTCTCCTTCAAAACAAAGGTTTTCTTTTCCCATCATTTGCTTGCTTGCATATTCTGTTGCTTAATGTGTTATACTCTTAATTCTGGAGACTGTTTTAAAGGGTTTTTTTTTATTTCAAAGCTTTCTTTTTTTTCTGAAAAAAAGACGATGGAAATATTTTTACATTTTCATTTAGAACTTTTTGAAACTTCCTAAGAACTCAAATCTGACTTGGGAAGGAAAACTTACTTTATGTAATGTATGCAAGTATATGTGGTAAGTGTGAAAACATTATTGTAATAAAAATAATGTAAAGAAACAACTTTGCAGTTACTGCACCTCAATTTGTTCTGAGCTTATAATCTTTTTCTCAGCATGTTAATGTATACTTTTGAAAGTTGTCAGAATTACAGTGTCTAGGCACTTAACATTCCATAAAAATCCAGTTTAGAAAGTGACATGAAGTTTCCCCTTTCAAATGTGAATGTGTCTAAATCATATGGATCATCTCTCCATCTGTAGTCCTGGTTACTGGGAATATTTTTGTTTTGGAAGAGTACTGCTGTAGGGATCAGAAAAGTGCAATTTTCACCCGTAGCAAAAGATTAAAATAGTTTATGGACTGATTTCTAGAAGTTCATAGGTCTTGTCATTTTTGTGTTATAAGCACTTATGACATATGATATGGGCATGAAAATTAGGTGGTTTAATACACTTATTGTTGTTATAGTTCTTATTTTGCAATAGAAATCTTATCTCATTTCAGATAAACCTAGCACTTTCCGGTTACAAGAAACTGTATTTTAGATTAATTCTTTCAAACTTAGAGTTAAAAAATTTCCCAACTATGTTTGGCATCCTGTTTACTGTGAACAGTTGCTATACATAGACTTTATGGCCGATGTGTGAATGTAGAGTAGAAGATGCCTGTCACAAAACCTGCCCCAGTGCTTCTTTATTTTTTAATTTTTTTTTTACATTATCCTTTTCATTTTAAAATTCTAAGAATACGATGATAGAATCTTCTAATAGTATTGTTCAAATTAGTCATATATATATATATATTTTTTTTTTTTCCCCCTTAATGGAGTGTCCTGGTTTCGGCTGGGATAGAATTAATTTTCTTCCTAGTAGCTGGTATAGTGCTGTTTTGGATTTAGTATGATAATAATGTGATAACACACTGATGTTTTAGCTATTGCTAAGTAGTGCTTACACTGGTCAAGGACTTTTCAGCTTCCCATGCTCTGCCAGGTGCACAAGAAGCTGGGAGGGGGCACAGCCAAGATAGTTGATCCAAACTGGCCAAAGGGCTATTCCATACCATATGGCGTCATGCTCCACTGGGGTGGGGGGGGTGGGAGGGGTGAGCCAGTGGCTGTGTGGTGCTTACTTGCTGACTGAAGTTAAACCACCACATGGAGATGGTGAATGGTTTTTAACATGCTTTACTGATAGCTAGATCTTAAGAGCTGTTTCTTACCTCCACCAAACCACCCTGATGTCTTGCAGACCACAGTGTTTTTGCTCAGCCTTATGCAAATAAAGCTGTGCTTGCTCTGTCTGGCTCCAAGCCATCTGTATGCATTAGTGTAGTACTGCGCAGGACTTGAGAGAAAGCTGCTTATAAGTAAAGACCTTCCACAGAGATTTCAGATGCCTTAGTTTGAGGGACAAATTTGGGATCATGGTCACTAATCATGCAAGACTAATTTGAGCAAAAATGCTAACTGGTGGTTGTCACTACATCTTTCCATGCAGTAATGTGTATCTTATATTTTGACAAGATCACAGAATCACAGAATCGTATAGGTTGGAAAAGACCTTTAAGATCATCAAGTCCAGCCATAAACCTAACACTACCGAGACCACCACTACACTGTGTCCCTAAGCGCCTCATCCAAACGTCTTTTAAATACTTCCAGGGATGGTGACTCAACCACTTCACTGGGCAGCCTGTTCCAATGCTTGACAACCCTTTCAGTGAAGTAAAATTTCCTAATATCCAGTCTAAACCTCCCCTGGTGCAACTTGAGGCCATTTCCTCTCGTCCTATCACTTGTTACCTGGGAGAAGAGACCAACACCCACCTCGCTACACCCTCCTTTCAGGTAGTTGTAGAGAGCGATAAGGTCTCCCCTCAGCCTCCTTTTCTCCAGGCTAAACAGCCCCAGTTCCCTCAGCCGCTCCCCATAAGCCTTGTGCTCCAGACCCTTCACCAGCTTCGTTGCCCTTCTCTGGACACGCCCCAGCACTTCAATGTCTCTTGTAGTGAGGGGCCCAAAACTGAACACTGCATTTGAGGTGTGGCCTCACCAGTGCTGAGTACAGGGGGAGAATCACTTCCCTAGTCCTGCTGGCCACGCTATTTCTGATACAAGCCAGGATGCCATTGGCTTTCTTGGCCACCTGGGCACACTGCTGGCTCATATTCAGGCGGCTGTTAACCAACACGCCCAGGTCTTTTCCGCGAGGCAGCTTTCCAGCCACTCTTCCCCAAGCCTGTAGCGTTGCATGGGGTTGCTGTGGTCCAAGTGCAGGACCTTGCACTTGGCCTTGTTGAACCTCATACAATTGACCTCGGCCCATCGATCCAGCCTGTCCAGATCCCTCTGCAGAGCCTTCCTACCCTCAAGCAGATCAACACTCCCACACAACTTGGTGTCATCTGCAAACTTACTGAGGGTGCACTCGATCCCTTCGTCCAGATGATTGATAAAGATATTAAACAGAACTGGCCCCAACACAGAGCCCTGGGGAACACCAGTTGTGACCGGCCGCCAACTGGAGTAAACTCCATTCACCACTACTCTTTGGGCCCGGCCATCCAGCCAGTTCTTTACCCAGTGAAGAGTACACCCATCCAAGCCATGAACAGCCAGTTTCTCCACGAGAATGCTGTGGGAAACTGTGTCAAAGGCAAAGATGTGTGTTTCTCTCTGATACTTAGTCAGTTGGCATTCCCTGTGTTACTAATGTTTGCTGATGATGGGGAGATCTTGAGGACAGAATTGCTGTAAGGCGGAATAAATGCTAGTTTTCAAGTCTAGTTAAATCACATTTAGATTTTGTGAAAAGTAAAGCTGTTGAAGGCCTTCTTGCCTTTAATTGCAGTAAAATAAATCATCACTTCTGTTTAACTCTCTATTTGATTTTGTCTTTAAAAAGTCTTAAAAAAGCTATATAAAGGTTGTTTAGTTCCTTTCAATCCTAATTGCTAATACAATTATTTCATGTTGTGTGAACTTTATATATGCCTTTTTTAATTCAGAAAGCAACTGCTTCGTTGTAAGGGACTAAGACTCAAGCCTGGAAAATGCAGAGGTTTTTATGTACTATCCAGGTGCTGTTGCTAAGTCCTGCACATGGCAACAGCACTAGCTTATGGCATTTTAGGTATCCATACGTATGGCTGTCCCCTGGCTGTTAAGAGCCTCATCCACCAACACTTCCAAAAATGTGGATTGACAATCTGCTTAGTGACAGATGTTCTCTGGAAATAATAATTCCTCATATCAAATAATAATGAATGTAACTCAGTAATTTTCCCTTTAAGTAATGCCTGAAGCCTTTGACACATGAATGAGCAACTGTAGTGCACACGAGATAGCTTTGTGCCCTTTCTGAGGGATGTATTGACTCATTTTACTTTGAATTTACCTTTGGGTAGGAGCTTGGAGAGGGAAACTTACAACAACTGCTGACTTGTCATTATTTGTTACCCTCTGATAACAACATATGTGTGACACAGACCTGACTGTAAGCTCTTCTTAAAAATGCAAGACTTTTTTATGTTTAAAATAGGTGTCAACAGTAAAACCAGTTCAAGTAAAAAATAACAACAATTATTTAAATTAAATAAATAACAATTTTCTTTCTTTTTTCTTTTCTCTTTTTTTTTTTTTTAAAAAACAGATTTTGAATGTCCGCAATGTGTTAGTTGTGGTATCCCGCTGGTATGGAGGTATTCTCTTAGGACCAGATCGTTTTAAACATATAAACAATTGTGCAAGAAACATACTTGTGGAATACAACTACGTACATTCAGTGGTAAGTTTCTGCCACTTAGAATGAAGGCATTTGTATGTGAACTTGTGTAAATTGTAACTTTGTAACTGTTAGATGACACCAGAAGAAAAGTAATACTACCTGGTGTCATCCTCTGGTTGCTTTGATGCACTGATAGTAGGCATAGGATCAGTGCAAAGACTCCCAAAGAACTTTGAAAGAAGTTAGTGACCTGGTTTGTAAGTGTGAGGTGTGCAATAGAAGGGTGGCAGCCGTTGAGGACATTGGTCCAGAACACAAATTTGAGGGTTGCGGGAGGATGGGAAGGGGAAGTGCCTCTTTCTGTGTGTTTAGAAAACTGGAAGCTGCTGCTTCTCATGCTTACCTGTGCCACCAGTTCTTGTGTGTAGGCAGACTGAGGTTGGGAATCACTGTAACTAGTAGGCATTTTAAAAGTTGAAAGCTTTATTAGACCCAAAGAAGTTTTCAGAATTATAGATGGTAGAGACCATTTAAAAAAAATCTAGACTGGAAGAATTCAAACAAAGTAACATTGACTATTACAGAAAAGATTAAGGGAAAATGTTTCAAGGGAGCTTAAATAACTCAGGAGACAAAGTTCCAAATGTCTTTAAATGGCATTTTACTTCTTAAGGGACTTAGGTCATTCAGTCATGTAATATTCTTGGTTTTCAACATTTCTTTTCTTCATCCTCAGAACAGCGTATTAGATATGTCTACGTATGTTATAGTATGTAATTGCTAACAATAGAAAGTTTAAGACAGTAGGAAATACTAATGGATACTTGAAAAAGTGTGCAACTGTTAGTTTTTCTTCTTATATGAAAGTGTCTAAGATTGCTGCGGCTGAAAGCTGAGCATTCTTCCCCATTCCTGCCCCTGCACTTTTCAGTTATTTGCTTTTTGCGTTTTAGAGGTGCTTGTATATACTTATTGATTTACTTTCTTAGCAGTTTATCAATGTTCTCTTATTTGAAAGCATTGCTCATAAAATAAAAGGAAACTAACAAGACTTTTAAGCATTAACCCTCAAGAGAAGGCTTAGTACCAAAAATGACTTTTTTTTTTCTTTTTTTCTATTTTTAACAACTTAAGTTGGGCTGTATTTCTTTATTGTGTATTAAGAAACTTATTTTGTTACCAGTGTCCATCAGAAAAATAACAGATGGAACTTATGGTAATTATTATTCTAGTACCATAGATGTAGCTCTTGGAAAAAGTATTCTTTTAGCTAACTCTCTTCAGAATAACAGAATTCAAACATCCTGATAGGGTCCGTTTCCCTACCATGTGCAAGAGGTAGAAGGGAGAAGATTAAAAAGTCCCAGGTTCTGTCAGGTATAGTGGCAGATTCCTTCACCATTTTGGGGAGTGCTTGCGATGAATGCCTACTTGTCCTGTTTTTGGCTGGGTAGAGTTAATTTTCTTCCTAGTAGCTGGTATAGTGCTGTGTTTTGGATTTAGTATGAGAATAATGTTGATAACACACTGATGTTTTAGTTGTTGCTAAGTAGTGCTTACACTGGTCAAGGACTTTTCAGCTTCCCATGCTCTGCCAGGTGCACAAGAAGCTGGGAGGGGACACAGCCAAGACAGCTGATCCAAACTGGCCAAAGGGCTACTCCATACCATATGATGTTATGCTCAGTATAGAAACTGGGGGGAGTTGGCCGGGGGGCAGCGATCGCTGCTTGGGGACTGGCTGGGATCGGTCGGTGGGTGGTGAGTGGCTGCATCACTTGTTTTTTTTCCTGGGTTTTGTTCCTCTCTTGCTCTCTTGTATTTTTCCTTTTCATTACAATTTATTATTATCTCCCCCCCCCCCCCCCCAACTGTTCTTATCTCAACCCACAAGTTTTCTTACTTTTGCTCTTCAGATTCTCTCCCCCATCCCACCAGGGGGGAGGGTGAGTGAGTGGCTGTGTGGGGCTTCAGTTGCTGACTGAAGCTAAACCACGACACTACTGAAGAGAAGTCTTGTTTTTCAGAATTGCCAGTCAGAGTAAGCTGTATATTACAATGTTGATCCAGCAAGACTGGCAATTTTTTTTTTTCCTGGTGTAGGTTTGTTTCACTTAGGGAAGTGGTTTTAACATACTTGTGTACAGTATATCTCTTGATAAGGTCACATCTACACTAGAAGCAGTTTTGCAGTATAGTTTAGATGTATTCCTATACTGGTAACCTCTTCCTTGAGTGGAAATAGCTTAAATTATTTCTACATTATTATTATTCTGTTGGCATACCTGTGTCTATAATTTTATCATTGCTGAAGGCAGAAGTTTCTAAATAGCAAGATGAGCAGACAAATTAATGAAAGCGAGTGGTTAAATACTATACAACTCAAACTTTTGTAAATCCCAGTGAACTATGAACATTGTTCATATTAAAAATAATTCTCATGGGTGACCTTCAGAGAATGCTCACAGTATATAAGAATGTTGATTAAATTTTGAAATGCTTGTTTTTCATTTCAGGAAGAGTCATCTAAACAAGCAGGAAAGAGCAAAAAGATAAGGAAGGACAACAAGAAGAGAACAGAACACTAATTTACTTTTTAAAACTATAAAATATTATTTTGTACATATTTATACAAAGAAAACATGAACACTATTGCCTTATCCAGTACAACAGACATTTTGTATTCAAAAGAGAATTCAGTAAAGCTATAGATATATTTTCATCTTGTTCTGTGATTTCTTCTGCTGTTGTGAAGTAGAGCTTAAGCACAAGTTTTATGTATTCTTACACATTTCAGCTCCTTGCTTTGAGGGCATTGTAACACCTGGAACCGTTTCCCCATCCCACCCCCTCCCACCGAACGATTTTTAAATGATTTAATTTAAAATGTGGATTACTTCTGCATTCCTGGGTTCGAACTCAAGCACCTATCTTGTATTAGTAATTGAATTCCCTAGTTTGTTGTATTGAGGGTGAGACTGGAATCATTCACAGACAAGGTCACTTGCAGAGTTTTAGGTTTTCTATACCTAAAAGGAAAGTGTGTGGCCCAGTGCTGTATGGCCTTGGAGAGCCTGGTCCTGCCTATGCAGTTTTTGGTCATGCTAGATAGGGCCTGCCTGGTGACATAAGAAAGACTGAATATGGGCGATGAACTAAGAAATGTGAAGAAATTACTTCACAATTTCTTTGAGGATTGTTCTGTCAGTGTCAGGACTCTAGGAGCCTGTTGAAAAGCTGAGGATTAAGTGTTGTATAATTAAAGGAACCAGTGGTTTCAACAAAGAATATGGGGATTTTGAAATCAGACTGTTACAGCTAGTAGTGAACATTAGTAAACATTCTGAAGTGACTTCCGTTGGTGTAGAGTGGGGAAGTGTTAATGATATGATCACAAACACTCGAATTTTCTACTCTTTTTATACCTTCCAGTACATTCATAATACCTTCCAGACTTTTGTCTAATGCATTACAAAATAATTAACAGGACTTTTTGTCAGTTAATTGTTATATTGCTATTTAGATGAGATTTAAATAATTTCTTTTACATTCCCTTCGTATCTTCCACTTGGGGAGGATGATGGTCTGTTGGGTTTTTTCCTCAAGTTAATTTCTAAACTTCGTGAACCATTAATTATTAGCTGAGTCACAGATGCTTTCTTTGGTCAGGTACACCTTATACAGTTTGCTCCTATAGTAATGTCAGGGCTGTGACTATTTTTAATGACATTTCTCTAGTGACACTTGCATGGTTTAAAGGTGTATTTGTAAGACTAGCTTATTTGACCACCAGTTTGGTATACATCTTTTTGCTAATATGTTCTTACACTGAACTGTTCATTATAGTTCTCAGTAGGGGTACCCCAGAAAACTTTTCTAAGGCAAACTTCATCTAATCAAAGTAACTGTTCCAGAGTTTGATATAGCAACAGAGATATTCCTTAATAATTTCAGTAGCTTGAAAAGTACCACTAAAATACATGATTAAAAAAACCCCAAACCACTCATTCTCTGGCAGGTAGATCCTGCACTGATTTATTTAAACAATTTTATGCAGTTACATTACCTTGTCTGCATAGTAAAGCTCTTTTGGGTTCAGGCTTAGCATCTGTACTTGTAATAATAAAATGGCATTCGTCCCAGGGAAGGAGATCCATATATTACAGTATGTAGTAGTCTTGCACTTCTTGGGTCATACAAGTATTTCTCGTTCATAGTTTCTCTATTTTATTGATAGACTCTATAGATAGGCTTATTGATAGACTTATTGATAGACTCCTGTGGTCTAACCTTGTCTGTCTTATTGATAGACTCTTTTATTTTGCCATTCACTTCCAGTACCTTATTAACTTAAGTACTCCAAAGTTTCCGTTGCTTTTATGAAAGTTTGAAATTGTGGCAATTACTTAATATGGGAAGCAGGTGAATTGTGAGATGTTCTGCTACAGCTGCCCAGGATTCAGTTCCGCTCATGATAATGTATGTTCTTTTTCAAAAGAGCATACTTTAAGCTTGAACGCTCGGAATCAACAAGTGATTCTGAAAGTCTGAACTTTTGGGTGTTCAGTCTGAGGTATGTGAAAGCTAGGTGTCTGATTTTTTTTTTTTAATTACTGTTTTTTTAGAAAGTACTGATCCTTGTCCCCAGGAATCTCATGTTTCAGTGTTGTGTGTTAGCAAAAACTAAAACCCCAAAATGGAAGAAACAAGTGGTTGATAACCACTTGCTGCGTAAATTAAATAGACCGTATAGGTCATCCAATCGGTTTGCAAAATGAATCCCCTATCCCTTAAAAGGGCTGGAAACAGACCACCAAAGTGGAAATATGTTTGTATTTTCACGCTATTTCTTTCAGAAAGAATGTGAAGTGCTGGCTAGCTGTCTTGTGGACACTTTGGTTAGAGGAGTTGCATTCTCTTCCTATTTTTGTTTGTAAGCATTTCCTAAGTTTAAACTTCCTTTATTCTAAGAAAAAGTTTTCATGTGGCTTTCCAGAAGAGTTTTGCAATGCAGGATTTTGTCCCTTCCTTTGAGAGCGATGCTTCAGCATACCTCATGGCCTAAAGAACCGCTGATTCTTGCGCTTTGATTATTAGCTATGCTTCAAGGAGGCTGTATCCCCTTACTTAACTGAATACAATTGTTTCTGCTTTGTAATTCAGCAAATGTTAGCGCAGCAGCAGTCGTTACATGTCAGGATCAAAAATTTAGCATTGATGCAGCAGTTGAAGTCCTTGAGATGTCAAGAGTGTTTTCACACTGGGACTGGTAACCAAAGGGCACAAATAACCTATTCCACGTGTAGAGCAGAGCAGGAGCAGACGCACAGAATATGTTTTGATCCTCACATTTTCGTCATTGCCTATAATGCATTTGGCTTGTTAACAAAGAAATCAAGAACCTAAATTCTTTAGAAACTGGGCTATAAAATGTTTTGCTTCTCTTAGTGGAGAACAGAGGTCCCCCAGGATCTGAGAAAGAAAACAAGTCAGTCTACTCATACAAGCAGCTGGCTTGCTTCCTAAGTCACTTGTGCTCTGAGGCCATAAGCCATTGCTCCAAAAAAATAGGCAGATATCTTAAAAAAAGAAAAAAAAAGAAAAAAAAGTGAAATTATACTTCATAATATTTTGGAAGTTGCAGGTTCCTGTGGTCTAACCTTGGATAGACTGGTATCTCTGATGAAGTTTGAGAGAGCAGAAGTACATGCCTTTGAAGTATTTTATTCTGAAGCCAGTGTATTGCTCTTGAATGGACTGGAAGTACTGACATCTTTTGTCTCTGAACTATAGTAATTTTCAGTTGGTATTCCTTTATTAATTAAAAATTGTGAAGAGAACAAAATAGGCAACTCCTTGTAATTATAATAACCCTGTCATTTTGATAACTAACAACCATTTAGTTTTTACGTTGCTGACATACATCATCATTTTTTAATTTGGAGTAAGGTTTACAAATACTGAGAGAGAGGTTGTAGCCTGCGGTATTTGTCTATGCAGAAAAGAGAAAGGTTTGCCTTTTCTGTTAAGTATGTCACTAGGTATGACAAACCTGCAAGGTATGTCACTTTCAGGTTTCTGTGGTGAAATGAAATTAAGCAGAATCAGCAAAAGCACCCCCAACGGTGGGAAAGGAATGAATTTTTGCATTCTGTTATCTGAAGTGTGCTGACGAGATCTGCTTTAGATTTGGCACAGCTTCCTCCCCTGCCACATAAGAAGGGTGGGATCAGCCTTTGCTTTTGAGTAAGTTGGGGATGCAATCTCCATACTCCTGTTAAGTGCATTATTATGAATACCGATATTCTAAACTTCTACTGCTAAACAATGTAATAATCTTGTTTATCAGTGTAAACTATGATAGTTTAATATTTTCCTGCAAGTTAAAGGTTTATAAATAAGGATCTAGTGGAGCGTATTGAAAATCAACTAAGTCAGAATGGAGCCCACTGTTACTCAGTCCAGAACTTGACAATGCAACCTGATGAGAAATCAGATTGTGTTAAATAAATTATGTGTGTGTGAACTAGCAAGGGATCCAGTGAGGGAAAGAGATTACAAAAATGGCTTGCAACAACTTTAACTTTAAAAATAATGTCCTGATAGAATGTATAATGTTAAACTGAAGCAGCAGTTTTAACAGTGAGTTTTTGTTATCAAATATTGTAAATTTGTTTAAGACAATATAAGCTGTATAAATATCCCCTACTTGTGGAAGAATTACAAATTTCATTATCTGGAAAAAAAATAAGAAGAAAAGGATTATAGCATTAATTCATACCTAAATTACAGTTGCCTGTCATAAAAATATGTCCATGAACAATCAAACACTAGCAGAAAAAGGTGGATTGTGACTTCTGTTTAATCTTTTTTGCCACTCTGTTGTATTGCCTCTTTCTTTTACTGCTTTTGCTTTGCTCTTCTGGAAATGAATCAGGAGTACGGCTGAAACCAGATTAGCGATTACAGGACCCCAGTCTCCTACAAGGTAGTATCAGAATGATTATTTTTCTTTGTTGCTCAAACTTAAGTGACTGGACCAAGAGCTGGAGTTTCTATCTGGTCTCTAATCAGGGTATTTTGTTAGCAAAGTATCTTCTAAAGAACTGCCAGGTGGTTTCTCTGTAAAACAGAGACTTCAGTAATAAATGCAAGACTGCTGAGCTGTCTTACAGCTCTTACAAGCTTCTCTTCAAGAAGTGGTGTAGAGACAGAACGTTTCATCTGAATGTCCTACCATATATCTGGAAATCCATACTGAAATATGGAAAGGTCACTTGTTTTTAAAATCTACTGCCCTTAACTTTTAAAAGTGAAGATAATTGTCTCTCTAATTGCAGCATAGCAATTCTGGACTGTTTGTAATTTCTTGATACTGCAAAGTCTGAACACTTTAATAAGCAGGTAATTCAGAGTGGTGCTTTTACTGTTTAGTGTGTGTTCTTGTTTAATGCTTGGGGAGGAAGGAAGGGAAGAGAAAGCTGTAATATTTACCTGTGGATCCTTTTGGTGTATTAATCTGTGCTATGTATTTATTGTCTAGCATGTCTATTTGAATAAAAATTCCATATCTTTTTATAGGATTATCATCGAGCAGTTCATAGGCTGCCCTCACCCCAGCAGGAAATGAGCAGTTTATTATCTACTTCAGGTATTTTTCTAGCTAGATACATTTTCTAGAGTGGCTTAATCATAGGTATAGCCACAGACACACAAAAATCTGCTAAAAGCTTATGTGGTGGTTCTTCTGTTAAACTTCACTTATACTGCTGATGTTTTAAAAAAAAACTTGCTGACTGGTGTAGATTATCTTCTGGATGTGAGCAGATTAGTTACATGGCATCATGACTTGTGCTAAACAGGTCTGTGATGTCAGACGTACATTCACAAGGCACATGAGTGTAGCATCCATCTTTTTAGGTGCCCTGCTGCACACAGGCTTTCCCAGCATGGTATGGGAGAGTTAGATATCTAAGATTTTGAGAAACTAAGTTGGATCTAAGTTTACTCCAAGAATAAATGTTGAGGGAGGGAGATAGAAAGGAACTAGGTAGCTATATACTCCTAGAAAGCACCCTAGGATTTAAACCATTGGGCAAGGTCAGGTGTTTCTCATAAAAACAATGAAGCTGCTGAGTCTCCTCTTGAGACTGCAGAGTATATGGGTAGAGTGCTCAGCTGGGATGAATCCTGTCTTCAGCTTGATTTTGGAGGCTGTGAAATCTGGCTTCCTTGCTTCCCAAATGAGTTATCTTAACTAATACACTCTCCAAAATACCTTTAGTCTATCTTTCGCTCTCTTCCACTGACATACTTATTAATTAATGCAGAATTTCCCTCAGATTTTGAGGGGCTCGCTAAGCATTACCTTACTCTTAGAGTTGAGGAAACTGAAGCAAAAAGATTGAGTAACAGACTGAAAAGTTACAAGGGGGGTCCACTTGGACCAGAATTTCCAGGTTCCCAGGGGACTCTATGACTGCTAAACTTTATTATACTTAAGCTGATGTCTTAATTCTTGCAGCAATAAATAAAGATGTCAGAGAAAAGCAGGGAGTTCAAAGTGATACCATATTTCTTAGCTTAATTGTTTAGATTCTTCTCCATATCTTACCTTAACAAGGTATAGCACAGCTACTGTATATATGTTATATGTAGACTATGATAATCTGTTGCATGCCACAAAAGTGAGGATGTGGTGGTGGTATTTTGGAAGCCATTATGTGGGCAGCCTCCTTATTTAATACTCATAATACCCTTCTAATTCAGTTCCTCAGCACAGAAGATTATTTTGGGTTAAGATACAATGAGAACCTTTCTATTTATACATTGTAAAGCGGCTTGAGAGAAAAGTCCAAAACATTATACTCACTTTTGCAAAGAGCTGTAATTGCACCATTCTAAGCCACAGTAGTTGCAAATTACATCAGTAACTGAACTGCTACTGTAGCTTTAATTATTTTAACATAGATTCTCACTGAAGAAAAGAATGCATAAAACTTGAGTAAGGGCTTTGCTATTAAGAGGATCCAGTTTTAACTGCAGTTGCTACAAACAGTGGCTTTCAGCCTCATGGCTTGTCTATTTGTTTGTTTTTTAAAAACAATATTCTTTCAGAAGACAGTTTGGATCTATGATTTTTCTGCTTTTATAAGATTTTTGCAGCCTTTTGGTCCTCATGGGGCTGTCAGGAGACTATAACAAATTCTTTTCTTCTGAGGCTGGTGGCTGTGCATTGATTCGTCATAGCTGCCAGTCTGTAGAAAGTCTGCCTGCTCAAGCTGGCATTTCTGGCCATTCAGGGCCAAGTGAGGAATCGAAAGTATACCTGAAAGTTTCCAGTAGAAAAGAATACTGAAGAGCTTGGGCCTTCTCCCCTCTTCTGCAGTTGAAAATGGGGGAGTGTTACTGGGATGGGGAAACCCGTTCCAGGACCCCTTCCTGACTGAGGGCAAGCAGCCCCATGTCTAAAAGAAGAAAACCTTTTATGTACTTTCCTCTAGGATATGTGACTCAATGCAGTTTCTGAGCACCCCCTGACAAAGGTTTGCAGCAGGTGTATTGTGTGCATATAAGCTGCCCTAAGTTTAGTGATTCTTACCAAGGGATTCTCACTTTGGATGCGCAGGAATGAGCTGTTGCTCCCATGATAAGGTGAGACCAGTCAAAAAGGACTGGTTGCATTAGCTTTGAGGGAAAAAAAAGTATAACTGGGACATGGTAACAGTTTATACAGGATCCATGATTTGGCAGTATCCATAGCAATTTTCCTGCTGTTCTCTGGATTTGAAGGCAGGGAAGCAATCACAGAAGGACTGTTACCCTCCTTAGAGGCCTATAGATGCCCTGTGATGTCTTTTGTTATCAATAAAATGCAGAAGCAGAAATTCTTGGGGTAAGGAGGTGGCTGTTTAGAAGATGAAGTGAAAATAAAATGATCAAATGTCATTTCTGGTACCATATTGGCACCCTGAGCTGCAAATCGCTGGAGGCACGGGGAGCACACCAGCAGTGTATTTTGCCATGTTCTTACACTCTTTCTGAGGCTACAGGCAGCTGACACAGACAGGATACAGACTTGGCTGAACCTTTAATTTGACCTCACATTTTTTCACCACTTTATTTTCTTTTCAACCATGTAATAGCTTGGACCTCAAAAATGTCATGTAGATCAGCTTCAGTATTGCTAGCAGAAGAAAGGCTAGCATTATTACTTAGTAGTCATTGCCAAAGTGTGTTTTCTACATTTCCAGCATTACCTGGAAACAAAATAAAGCTTAAAGCAGTAACGGACAAGCATGCTGTGAAGACATTTGTATGGATAATAAAGTTTTGCATTTTTTATACTGCTGCCATTCAAACATTTAGTAAAAGCACTTGGCAAATGCTAATGAATTTGTTCCCACAACAGAAGCACAGCCATGACAGCCAACATTTTTCAAATTTAAGTATCTAAAATTAGACACCAAAGTGTTTTTAGAACCTGTAATAAAAATGATTGAATTTTTACAACTGTGGAATACTCACAGCTCTCTGCAAGTGGCTTCATTACTCATACAAAATACAAGCACTTGTGGAAGATGCACAATTTCTCCCACCAGTGTGGAAAGAAAAGCCTCGTCCTATTAAAGTTAATTGCCAAGCTCTCATTCACGTTCAGGGAGTTGGTATTTCATTCCTTGTTTCTGGGACGGCAGCAACCGATGCTGTGTCACTGAGGCTGCTAAGAGTTTTGAAACTGATTTCAGTGGGAGTTTTGCAACTGATCTCTGAGGGTTTGACCATTACTGGTTAACTGCTCTGGTAAGTAATTGTATGTATGCTTACTTACAGCATATCGGTTTTCAGCCCTAGGGTCCACAGAAAGAGGAACAACAGCAACAACAAAGTTGACCATGACTTTGGTCAACAAAAATATATGACACAACAGAGAGGGACCACAGACTTGCCGAAATACAATGGCACTACATAAACAAGGATGAAATTAGAAAGTAGTATACATTCTCATAAGGATAGGTACCCAAGATTAAGGAACAATTTTCAGAAAAAGCTGATGTCCATAATGGTAACAAGAAAAATGCTTCTGTGAGGGAGGGAGGAAAGGAGGAAAGCAAGATATATTCTCAAATCAGCCCTCCTGACCTCCACAGATAAGGATCAGGTTGCATAAAGAAGAACTTGCATTTTAAAATACGAGCTTGGAAAACCTACTTATTTCTTACTGGTAGCTTCTAGAGATATACATGGTTTCAGACGCATCCGTATTTATTAAAATTACAGAATCTTAGGAAAACTAGATTTATCTAGCATCAGAACCTTTTAATTTTTGCCCTCCTGAGTCAATTTTTTTGGATGTTTATTGGATTTTTGGCCCATCCTGTTTATACTCCTTATGAATCTCAACCTTTGGGATAACTCTGCCAGATGCGAATTTCTTCCCAGACTGAACTGACCTGGAAATACAACATGCACAACAGCACGGCTGAAACTCCGCATACGGCTGGAACGTGTAATGAGACTTCGTCCACAACGCCACCGAGCTACGAGTTTTCACTGGGTGTGTTGGTGCTGCTGGCTTTCCTCATGGTGTTGCTAGCTCTGGTGACCATCCTTGGAAATGCCCTGGTGATCCTTGCTTTCATCATGGACAGAAACCTCAGGCATCGGAGTAGCTATTTCTTTCTCAATCTTGCTATTTCTGACTTTGCAGTGGGTAAGTTACAGCCGTGGAGGCATGTACTATTTGTTTCCTAGGAATCTTAGGAGAAGCAATGGGGTTTCTTTTGCTGAGTGGTTTCTTCTAAGAACTATTTCCCAGCTGTGCGTGTAGGGGAAGGGTAAGGAACGGTGGAAGCTGCGTTAAGTGTTTTAGCAGCCTACTATTTTTCAGAAATACATTATGATAAGAAGTGCATCCTTTGCCAGGTAAACAGGTAATGTTTAATGTTATTGCTTCAGGAAAAAATACTACTGTGTGTGAATCAATGTGGAATAACAGAGAATGGGAGCTGTTTGTGTAAAGTCTTGACTGAAGTCTAGATAGTCCAATTGAATATAGCATATATTATCTGGCAGATCTTGCATACATGGTTGATATCTTCTATTTCAATCTACTCTCACACAATACAGATAAATCACCTGAAGTTTGCAACTAAATAATGATGAATAATATTTTTAAACATCTTGCTCTAGATAGAGTCATACTTTAGGAATATGTGTTTGTATAGGTAAATAAAAATAAGAAATCAAACAGTTTCTAAGAAGTTTGATATTATACATATGTATTTATACATAGGGACAAATTTATTTTGAAACTTGTACTGAGAAAAAGTACAATTAAAATGCTAGTGTGATGTGCAATTGGAGATTGATGTATTGCAATATTCTGTGAAGTGTTGAGAGTCTCTGGTAAAAGTCTTGGTTAAATTATTGAGTAAGCAGAAGAATGGTTTTAAACAGGTATGGCTATTTCATGAAATCTATGTTCTGACTCGTCACTTCACAACAAAATCTTTTGCAACTGAAAGAACTGAAGAAACTGTCTTTTTCTTAAAATTTATTGCCAGTGTCAGAAATTCTGTTACAGGGCACGGCTTGTAATATTCTGGTACTCGTGATGTCCAGATCTCCTTGTATAATGTTTTGATCCCTTCCTCCGTATAGATGATGTCTTCTTCCAGCTTATAATTGCTTTGTTGTGCCACAGAGATCTTGCTGCCTGCTGTCCAGCTACGGTACCCAGGGAAGAAACCACAGCAGTGAACAGAAAACCAGTGGACAGAGTGGTGTTCTGTCATCTTGCTCACAATATAGCACCATATTGAACAAATACCAGCATCTAGCTGAGAAGTACGAAGTAAACAATGTCCTCTATCAAAGAAAGAAGTAGAGTTTACTTGGCATTACCTAACTTCTATAGATTTTTCTTTCATGATACTATGTTTACTTGAATATCTAGTTTTTCATTCTAAATTTGGGCAAAAGTTTTGCATACTTTAGAGTCAAACTGGTTTATATTTCTGTAGCTACATTATTTAGATTCAGGATATACTTAGATTATCCTTAATTTCTACTTAATCCTAATTGCTAAAACCACACACTTTCATGCTTGCAGAGCCCTTTGCTTATTCTTTTGATGTGTTTAATCTGTCTGATTTTGACCTTCAACAACTTTTGCTTTATCTCTGTATAGCTGGATTTGAATAGAGATCTCTTGATTCTTAGTACAGGGAGAATAACGGGAATTGTGAGATTTTTAGGGAAATGGAAACTCTCAAGATACTCTTTGGTACCTGTTGTAGGAGTACACACTATCATGAAGTAAATCTAAAGTTGAAATAATACCCCCCCCCCCCTTGTGAATGTTAAAATGTATAATATAACCTTTTGCTGGAAGGAGCAAGTGTTAGTTGCTCTGTAGATGCAGTGATTCCATTTCATTGCAGCGTCGACGCTGTTCACTGCATTTCTGTATTACAGCAAACTACACCGTTAGCTCTTCAGCCTCGCAGGGCTGCATTGTGACTGTGTGTAGTATAATCACATAGAAATCCATTAAAATGAGAACATATTGGCACTTTCACAACGTTTGGATTTAACAGCTTAAATTTAGATAGCCATGGGTGCGTGTCACTCATGTATGTTCCCACCGCTTGGTGTGTTCCCGTAGATAATACCATTATCAGCTCACCACTGAAAAATGGTTATGATCAAGAATTATGATGAGAAGAAATGTTAAACTGGATGTACTTAATTAACTGTGCAGTTTTTTTCAGCTTTCTGATTAGATAGTTTTAAAGATTAGTCTGAAATTCATATTGTATTTCTATAAAAGTTACTTCTGGAGCACTTTCGGACACCATGTCATGCTTCAAAGAGGACAGAAGCATGGCAATTAGATTGTTTATTGTAGAAAACAGTAAATTACATTGGGGGGTGGAAGATTTTTTTGTTTGTTTTAATTTCAGTAGCTTAATACAGAATAGTGTTTACTTCAGCAGGTAAAAAAGTCAGCTGCTCCTTCCTTTAGCAGGTGATATAAACAGGAGAAGTACTAATGATACACAATAAACATGATACATCTTTCAGAAAGGTATTAATTATAAGAATGTCACTGGTACCTAGTTTGTGGTCAAGTGTTCATTGGTTGCATGAGAATACAAAGCCTTCCACGTGGCAATTCCAGTCAGTATTGTGCTTTTATCAGATACCGCAGAAATGTTTCTTTGCTTTCATGAGCACTGCCTGCAGTGCTGACTGACATGTGCATTTGGTTTATTTCCATAGGTACACTCTGTATGCCTTTGTACATCCCCTATGCCCTGACAGGGAAGTGGCACTTGGGAAGAAGCCTGTGCAAGCTCTGGCTAGTTATGGACTATCTCCTGTGTACAGCTTCAGTGTTTAGCATCGTCCTTATCAGCTACGACCGTTTCCTGTCAGTTACTAAAGCTGTAAGATGAACATTTCTAATTATTTCTTTATATATCTTGAGATTTCTATAAAACTCAGAGTGTTCACAATAAGACTAGAAGCTAAATAGTCCTTCATTATTGTACCATTTTTTTTCTGCAGAAACTTTGATGCTTCAGTGTTGCACTGGGACTTAGAGATAGGACAATGCCTTGCCTATGATTTCAATGTTTCCCTCCTGCCACCTGGATTAAAAACTATTTAATTACACTACAGAGGAGGTGGGAAGGTCAAGGAAGAAAAGGGGCAGCAGGAGTGTGGAGGACTTGGGCTTTGGTCATTAGAAGAGTGGTTACAAAACTAGGTTGAGGCAAGAATGTGCTTAGGCTTGGGATAAATTTTAAAAGGAGAAGAGGGTATGGAGAGAGATGTGGGATGGACTGACTGAAGATCAGATGAGGATCCGCATTACTGCAGGGGGTGATTGACATGTGCTGCCAACAAGCAGTTGGGTGGAAACTAATCCCTTGAAGCAAAAAGAAGAATGAATCAAAATGTGCAGAGAGCTAAGAGGTGTTTCTTGAGTATCATAATTCTTCTGCTTCAGAAGATATCTGGGGAATCCAGTGGTAAATATTATCATTCACCATTTCTAAGCTCTACCTGGTGTTTGGTCCAGATGGAAGATGATCAGTATCCTTTGCTTTTGATGAGTCTGCTAGCTCAAGTGACATGGGCTGTGTTAGATTGGGAGGTTCTCATTTGGGAAGTGCTGATACAATGCCTAATCTCTTTCTCTTCTTCCCCAGTGTTGTGGTTTTAGAGTTGGTTGTTGCTGCTTTTTTTTTAAAGCTGAACAATGAAGTATGAAAACCCCTCTATTTAAGAAACAGTAATACTGAAAAAAATAATGAAGTTGCAGAGCTCAGAATGTGAGAAATGTAAATTAAAAAGGCCTCTGCAACCCAACTGAGTTCCATGTTCTTACGCACTGTTGATGGTCTTTGTTTATGTGATCACGTTCTGGTTTTCTCCTCTAGGTAATTAGGATGGAGTGAGTCCAGGAGTGTGCAATTCAGGGCTGATATCTAAAAGAAAAAGTTATCATGCTTCCTCATGGACTTGGGATCCACCTCTGCCTCTGCTGCAAACCCAGCATGTGGCCAGGGGCCAGTCATTTTAGACTTAACTTTTTGTGAAGCTGTGCTAAGCTTCCTGTTGTCTGCCTACTAAACTGAGATGCTTGTGGTCTTGCAAAGGGCTGCAAATTCATTATTGCAGGACTGGAGCTCTGCTCTGAGCCGATATGTTGCTTTAAGATGTAAAGGAGTCTGAATCTTCAGGCTACAGATATTTAAAACAGAGAATCTAAAATAATGTGTGTAACACTGCATCATTGCTCTGTTACTCACTGGTAAAATAGGGACAGTGCCCCTCGTGTCGTATGCGGTTGTGAAGATACCATTCATTAATATTTGTATAGCATGCAGGTGCTATGCTAATGAACAGCATAGGAAGCTGATGAGGAAGGTAGTAGTTCTGGGTCTGAGTAAAGCCTGGGATGACAAATATTGAACAGTATGGAGGAACTGTCCAGCTTCTTATTAACGTTAACAAAAAAATTGTCCAGCTTCTCATTAACTGATCATCTTGTGCTCTGAAAGATGGAGGGGACCAAGAGCTAGAAGTCTGTATTGTACATACTGACTGGGCTATTACAAGGGCGGTTTTAACTCTCAATATTTCCTAACTTTGGATGACATGATTTTAATTCTTTTTTCAAATTCAATTCTTTTTTCAATATTTTTTTCAAAGAGAAAATGGCTAGAGAGTAAAATAAATTAATGCAGTCTGGGTAGACATAAAAACATCAAGATTTGCAGTAATACAATGAGCTGTTTACAAGGTAAAGTGAGTGTTAAAACAGAATGTTTCAATATAGTAAGGGATGTCAAAGTGTGTGGGGGGTAGATTTTTCTGCTATGGCAAGAGGAAATAGTATTAAAAATTACATAGCCTAGTGTTTGCAGTCTCACATGGCAACCTGTCTAATATGGAAGGCTTCTACTTTTGCCTGCGCAGCAAAGAATTCCCACAGCTGCTTTCACTGTCCTCTGAGCCTGGGCGTTCCATGAATCGCAAACTGATTCCCTATTGCTATATTACTGTGGTGGTGATGAAAATAAGCCATGTCCTTTCACACCTGGAAGCCAAACAGTAGTTTAGCCATCATAACTTCTGCTCCTCTCCAATCCTAAGTATTAAAATCAATCACAGAGCTACAGTATCTGATGAGCAAGACTAACAGAGCTTTTCAGGACCTTACATAAGTGAAGATGTTCTCAGTTACTGGGGAATTACAGAATGAATATTATATTTGACGTGCTTCTTTATGTTTTTTTGAGATAGTTGTTCCAAAATGTTATCTGAATACGTGACAATTCCTTTTCGTTCACAGGTATCTTACAGAGCCCAGCAGGGAATAACATCCAACCCTGTCATCAAGATGGTGGCCATCTGGGTCTTTGCCTTCCTCCTCTACTGCCCAGCAATCCTATTCTGGGAGCACATGGCTGGACGCATCACGGTAGCGGCAGATCAGTGCTATGCCGAGTTCTTAAACAACTGGTACTTCCTCCTGTCCGCGTCCACCCTGGAGTTCTTTGTGCCGCTGCTCTCGGTGACCTACTTCAACGTGCACATCTTCCACAACATCCAGAGGCGCCAGCGGCATGGCAGCACGCAGGACTGCGAGCCCCCAAAGAGTGGCAGCCTGTCCTGGAGATTTTGCCTCTTGCCAAGGCCAGGAGCATCTTCTCCTCCATCGGAGGCAGAAGACAGTGTTTCGTCATTAGTGAGGTCATGCAGACCAGCAGCAACAGCTAACTGTCCACCTGCAACAGAAACCAGTCCCACAGCCCTCAAAAGGGACGTTTCTGTTTCTTTCCGTTCGAGGACTGGGTCAAAACTGCAGCGGGACAAGAAAATAGCAAAGTCGCTTGCCATAATTGTGTGTGTCTTTGCCATTTGTTGGGCCCCATACACTTTACTAATGATTATTCGTGGGGCCTGCCAAGGAAAGTGCATCCATAACTCCTTGTATGAAATAACCTTTTGGCTTTTGTGGATCAATTCCTCTTTGAATCCATTTCTTTATCCTCTCTGTCATATGAGGTTTCGAATGGCTTTCATGAAAATATTATGTCCCCAAAAGTTTGCAACATTGAGATCACGTAACACACCTTCTTTTTAGAGAGTTAAAATAAATGACTTATAGATAAGAGGTTCCTCTCTTCTTAGTGCTATTTTTTCATATGTACCTTCAACAGAAATAGAGGAAAAACTTTTGTTTACTAATGGCATTTGTAAAGAGTGCAGCAAAGGCATGTATTTGCCCTGATTTTGCTAGTTTTCAGGACTTTTTTTTGTTTTTGCTAGTATAATGCCAAGTTAAACACCATCTAGTGCAATGAAAAGAATAACAAGTTTTGCTGGATGTCCTTCTTGGTTTGTGGGTTTGAGGTACTTTTTTTTTCTTTTTTTTTAATATATAGCTGGCACTATGAAAGAACTCTTCTATAGGTATCTCCATAGAGGTTCATTGGAGAGAGATAGCTGTTTATGTATGTGTTGAATTAAAATGTATGTCCTACTTGTGAACCTAAAGCTGTCAGTGAAGAAGCAGTTCTGCTACATTTTTGAAAGGTTGTATAAATAATCACAGGAGCAGTATAATTTAGTTTTAAAAATGATTATGAAGACAAGATAGTGCCCTGTAGTCGTTATAATCACTACAGTGAGCAATATGCAAGGGAATGGACTGCCTAATCTGGCGTATCTGTCCTTTTCTAATTTTAATATAGTCCATACCTGGTGTTGCAGGACCCAGTACATGTAAGTTAGTAATTCTGGATGATTTTCAGTGAATGAAAGTTTCTGTGGTAATGGAATTTTGAGATGGGTTATCAAAGTTGTGATAGGCATAAATGGTTGTTACTCTTTTCACCAGTACTGTCTTTTCTCCTGACAGTGGCTGCGTCTTTGATCATGCTTAAATGATATTTAGTGCCAGATTTGTGCACTATTTGACTACCTAATAGACACACCAGACTTGGGCACATGATCACATTCCTGTTGAATTAGCAGAGCAAGCAATACAAAATTCATGCTGGATTTATGATTTTGGCTAGCTGTGCAAGAACAGACAATACCCTCTCGGGTGTAAAGCTTTGCAAGTGCAAAGATACTCCATCAAAACATCTGGAACAAATTTGAACCGACAGAGTGATTTTTATACTAGATCAGTTCTTTGTGTCCTGTTACTGTGACATTATATAGATTTTCTCTGCCACTGAACCAGTATCAAACTGGATTTTTTCTATCACTGAACAAGGGCCATATTCAGTGCTTGAGAATGGGATTCACAGAGGTCTATCTGAAAGCTGACACAGAGGTGTCTTAGGCAGCTCTTAATAAACAATGAGGGTGAATATGCAGTGCTGAAAGGAGTGGCTGAAGGCAATGGAGCTTGATTATAACCCATTCCATGTACCAAACTTTCTTGCCTTGTGTTGGGTGTTGCAACTCACCCAGAAGGCTTTTATGGATGGGTAAGTGAAAGTCACTGGTTAAATTTTTTTTTCTCTCTTTTTATATGATTTTCTTTCCTCTTTGTGTATATATAGAAATGTATAAAATATGGAAAGAGAAATCTGATGCACAGAACAATGAAGAGCAATAGTAAATTTAAATAGTATTTTTTAATCTAATTTGAAATTGGCTGTAGAAGTGTTGCAAAAGCAGAGTACTCCTTTGCAAGCACAATTCAAATGCATGTAAGCAGCTTAATTGTAGCACAAAAGTTGATGGCTTCAAGGAGCTAAAATGCCATTCTGTTCAGAGATCTGGAACTGAAGACTTCTCTTGCCAGTTTTCACGCTGGTGGAAGATTGTCTTTCACCACTCATTCTTGTTATGCTTCCTTGCCTTACATGGATAGCGTTATGGATTGTGAGCCTGATTGCTAGGACAGATACAGCTTTCGGGAGGAAGCTGTTGATTCAGCACAGCTGTTTTCACTGTCATGAGCTAAGGTGCTGGCATAGATTTTGTGGGTTTTGTTTTTCTGTGAGGCTTAAAAAAACCAAACATGTACCCACACATTTAAAACATTTATAGAATAGCTGTTGCACTAAATAAACATATTTTAAACAGAGAAACTGTAGGTAGGCCCAAAATGGGAAAGTATTTGAGTAGTCTGCTTTTCTTCCCCTATCCTTTTAATATAAAAATTCAGTTTGCATTTTGTAATTAAAGACTGTGTTGTTTACTTTGGAAAAATAGCCTACAAAATTATGGACTCGGTAGACTGTATCCACATTTTGCAGTACTGGAAAACTAGAGTTTGTCAGGGAGCACAATGTGCAGTAAATTTGAAACCACACAGAGTTGTGAAGTTACTAAAGATCAATGTTTTTGATGTTTTGTCACACCACTCCTTTGTATTTGAAGAATTTGTTGTATTTTTCTAGTTGTTGAAAATTCTGCTCAGTGCTCCCAGGCTAAGTCAAGTGCTTAGTTGCTGTGCTCACATCATTAAAGCTGTCTTGGTCAAGGTGGCATCCTAAGTCTTCTCCTCCCTATCAGATATTTTGCAGGGTTATGGTAAGATACTTATTCAGCATTTGTTCTTGGGCATACCTTTTATGGACTGACACAAATGGACTTTGCCTGCGAAAGAGATTTCTAAGCCAAGACTCTCTATCCACTCACTCATCCATTTCACCATTTCATGTCCTTGAATTTTCTTCCGTCTTTGCAGATGTCCAATAGGTCTTGTAAATACATGGTGACAGTAGGCATATGACTCTGTGAGGTTCAACTCAAATGACAACAGTGTTTTTCTAACTTGACCCTCTCAGGTCTTAAAAAAAAAATCAAAACAAATAAAACATACATGTGGGAAGAAATTGTGTTATCTTTTGATTGTTTGTTTGTTTGTTTATTTCTGGGATGAGTATTTAACCCTAATGATCCTCCTAATGTCTGTCTCCTTTATGTTAGGCTATGGTTTTCCTCCACAGGAAGGAAGGAAGGACAGACCACATAGATTTCTCCCTCAGCCTCATGAAGGACTATGATTAAAACCTCAACATATGATTTATTCCCTAATTTTTGAAAGCAAATGACTATTCTCCCCTTGTCCACTAATCTAGTCATTTTATCACAGAAGACAACCAAGTTGCTCAGGCATGATTTACCCTTGGTAAACCCATGCTGACTGTTCCCAGTCACCTTTTCCTCCCTCAAGTTGTCAGAAATGCCTTCCAAGAGGACTTGCTCCATTATTTTGCCAGGGACCAAAGAGAGGCTGACTTTTTGTCCTTGTAGCATCATTTGAAGACTGTTGCAACATTTGCCTTTCTTCAGTTGTTTGGAACCTCCCTTCATCTCCATGACCTTTCAAAGAGGACAGAAAGTGGCCTTGCAAGGATGGTAGCTGGTTCTCTCAGCAGCCTCGGGTGCAGCCCATCGGGTCGCATGGACTCTTATGGGTCAAGTCCTCTCAAGTAATCCCTGCCTTGTTCTTACCTGCTCCTGACAGGTCTCCTCCTTGAACTCATTCACTAAGCATGGAGGAGAGGGAGACCTAATTAGTGAAGAATGAAGCAAAGAAAGCATTGGGTACCTCAGCCTTATCCGCATCTGCTGTGACTAGATCACTGGCCCCATTCAGCAAAGTGCCTACATTTTTCTTATTCAGCATTTTATTGTTAATGGGGTGGCTGAAGTTCTTCGTGTTGTCCTTGATGTCCTTTACAAGCATCAACTCTAGGTGAGCTTTGGTTTTCCTAACGTCATTCTTATGTGGCCAGGCAACATTTCTAAATTCCTCCTTTGTAGCCTGTCCTTGCTTCAAACTCCTCCACACTGCCTTTTTGCATTGTAGCTTCCCTGGTTAGCCAGTCTCCTGATACATCTACTTGGTTTTTTGAGAATTGGGATGGGCTTTTCTTGTGCATGGAGGCTGCTGTCCTTAAAGGCCTGCAGGTTCCCTGAGCTCCTTTGCACTTCAGAGCTGCCTCCCGTGGGATCCCACCTACCGCTTTCCTGAATAAACCGGTCTGCTCACCTGAAGTCCATGGTCTGTACTCTGCTACTCTCCTTCCTCACCCCCTTTAGGATCTTGAACTCCACTACCTCATAGTCACTACAGCCAAGGCTGCCATTGATTACACATCCTTAACCAGCTCCTCTTTACCAGTGAACAGCTGATCTAGCTGTGTGTCACCTCTGTTGGCCCATTCAGTACTTGTATCAGAAAGTTCTCCCTGCCACCCTCCAGGAATCTTGTTGACTGCTTGTACCTGCTGTGTTGCCCTTCCAGCAGATGTCAAGAACATTGAAGTCTCACACAAGAAACAGGGTCTGTGATCCAGAGGCTTCCTTGATTTGCTTAAAGACTTCATCACCTCCCTCACCCTGACTGGGGTGCTCTGCAACACACTCCCACCACTGTGTCACCCATGTCACTGGCTTCGTGACTGGTGGCTTTGTGACTGCACAGGGGGCTCTAGTTCCTCCTGTGTGTTTCCCAGGCTGCGTTTGTGCACGTGCACCTGAGTCAGGTGTCTGCCACGTTTTGTCATTCCTGAGGTCCCTCCTGTTCCTGTTGCCCTACACCTTTTGCTTCAATTGCTCTTTACAATATATTCCTCTTTGCTCCCCAAGACAGGATCAGAACACCACACCTCCCCTCCCCACACCTTGTCCACCCTCTCTTTCCTTGTTTCTTGCCCTATGTCTTCTCAAGCACCCGGCATTACGGCTGCAGTCCGAAAAGCCGGTCGCAGGGTGTGCTGTGGTGCTGTGGAGCTGGTGAGCTGCAGGCATGAGTCACAGCCATGGCCTGCCCACCTCTGGGCACTCTTACCAAAATAAATGAAATAATTGCGATGAGGAAGGGATATGGCTTCTCACACCCGCAAAGGGCTAAGGGTTTGGCACTTTGTGGAGTGGGAGCTTACCTGGAATTACTTGGGAAGTGGAAGAGTAGATGGGCCATGCTTAAAAGATCCTCCAAAGCCCAGGTATTTGTTTTGCTGTGCCCAGGGCAAGACTTGCTTCTGATTAGGAAGAGCTGAAAAGGTACTGGTGATACTTCTGCTGTGTATAACTGAATTTTAAATGCTCTGTAACCAGCAGCATTAGGAAATACAAGTCTCTCTTCTTTACTGTAAAATTTAGTAAGTGGTATAGCAGCAAGTGCAACGGTGCTGACATTTTACCATAAGAGAAATAGAATCGTAATAATTTAAATCTTGTTGGCAACTGAGGAAGTGAAAATGACATCTGTTTTTAGCTTCAGCAGAATTCAGTGAGTAAAAATGCTTACACAATGCTAATATGCAAAGTGACTGTGAAAAGAGTTGTTTTCAGACTAACTTTTCTGACCTCAGTAGATAAGGATCAGCGTTCAGGAGAGAAAGAGATAATTTATTTTAAAGTGTGCACTTACTGCTGCTTATGAGGTGTCTTTTTTATAGATTTTGTTTTCAGGCCAATAGGTGCATTCAGATCAAGGAACGTTAGAGACTCCAGGCCTTGAAGTCTTGTGATCCTTTACTTTGATATTGTGATTTTTTTTGGATGTGTCAGTATTCAGCCTATCCTGTTAATAGACTTGTCTCAACCTTTGGGATAACTCTGCCAGATGCGAATTTCTTCCCAGACTGAACTGACCTGGAAATACAACATGCACAACAGCACGGCTGAAACTCCGCATACGGCTGGAACGTGTAATGAGACTTCGTCCACAACGCCACCGAGCTACGAGTTTTCACTGGGTGTGTTGGTGCTGCTGGCTTTCCTCATGGTGTTGCTAGCTCTGGTGACCATCCTTGGAAATGCCCTGGTGATCCTTGCTTTCATCACGGACAGAAACCTCAGGCATCGGAGTAGCTATTTCTTTCTCAATCTTGCTATTTCTGACTTTGCAGTGGGTAAGTTACAGCCGTGGAGGCATGTACTATTTGTTTCCTAGGAATCTTAGGAGAAGCAATGGGGTTTCTTTTGCTGAGTGGTTTCTTCTAAGAACTATTTCCCAGCTGTGTGTGTAGGGGAAGGGTAAGGAACGGTGGAAGCTGCGTTAAGTGTTTTAGCAGCCTATTATGTCTCAAAATATGTTATAATGAGAAATGCATCCTTTTTTCATGTAAATACTATTAATGCTGCTTCAGGAAAAGGGAACAACTATTGTATGTGAATATCAATTGAAGAAAAGAGGTTGTTTGCTACAGTTTATGGTTTACCTTTGCTCCTTCTGTAAGATCACACACTTCAGAACTTCCTTATATTTGACAGTGTAACTGTTTTCTCATACAGCTATCTGTGGTACAGCCAGGTAAATTAATTACTTCTCTACATAGTACTAATGGCTTATGAGGGTACTACACTACGACAAAACACCACTATGACTTTTTACTGGCTTCAACTCAATGCAGGCTATAGATCAGATGGCTTGCCCGATGCCAGCAACAGCCTGTTGGCATCTCCCATCTCTTTTCCTTATTAGTCCCCTCTTCCCATAGTGTCATTGCAAAAGTCCAGGAGAGTTGGCCCCTGGAGGTGCCATGGATCCAGTCCTGGCGGGTGATGCCAGGCGAGGGGGTGGGGGGTGAATGCCTTGTGCAGCAGTCCTTCAGGCTTCAGGCCAGAGAAACAGCCATGCACCAGAGAAAGCCTGACAAAACCATGGTCCCGTGGAAGATGTTCCAGCAAACCTCTTGACTTGAGGCTAGCAAGGAGGTATTTCTGCACACAAGTGCTCTCTCTTCAGGACAGTCACAGAGACCAGTACTCACTAAATCGTGAGGAGGGAAATAGCATCCATTGACCTATTCCACTTCTGGCAATACCGTCCCTCCTAACTGCTGTTCCTTTGTCAGTGTTGTGTAGTGAAGTGTATTAGTTTAGCCTTTAAGATTTCCCTTCATTTATGCCATTTATAACCTGTGGTGCCTAATTCTGGGGCTCGCCCCATGGGGCAGAAACCAAACGATATATGTGCTGGAGCCTTTGCTTTCCTGCTCCAGGCAGACAATTTCCTAGAGCTGCCATTTCATTGCTCAGATCTTCTGCAAAAGTCTGTTTCTCCTCGTATCTTACAGTTCAGTCAAGACGTTTAAATATCTACCTTCTACATCAGTTCTTGTTTGTGGCTGGTGCCTCATGGAGTCTTAAAACAGCTAAGCAGAAATTATTGGTATAAGTATTATGTTGGCCTATAGACCATGTAAGGCTAGGACTTTGCTTCTGGGATCAGTCAGAAAATGCATTATTTTCTGAAGCTGTTGTGGCATTTTTTTAATTTCATAGAAGTCTGGAATCTTTCCAGGCACATGAGTCATGTCTTTTTCATCCTCTAATTAGTAAAAGTGAGAATAGTTTCAAATATAAATGCTTAAAACCTGGTTCTTGCATCTGTATTTATAGCTAAAAGCAGTCATTACTTTTTGACATGGTGCCAAAGATTGATGGCACTGAAGTTGATGAGAGCAGTAGCTGTCATGACCAACTCTGAAAAATGCGTATTTTGTACAAAAGCGATGCTGCTTGTATTTAAGGTATATGTTAAAACAAGCCATCAGTGTTGAAATCACTGTGCACATTTGCTTGTTGATAACAGTCTGTCACCTCATTGCCCAGAGGATTATTGTCAGTGGGCCACATCAGCCTGGGTATGTTCATTAACTTCTAAGATCTTGACAGACTTTCCTGGTTTCAGCTGGGATAGATTTTCTTCCTAGTAGCTGGTATAGTGCTGTGTTTTGGATTTAGTATGAGAATAACGTTGATAGCACACTGATGTTTTAGTTGTTGCTAAGCAGTGCTTACACTGGTCAAGGACTTTTCAGCTTCCCATGCTCTGCCAGGTGCACAAGAAGCTGGGAGGGGGCACAGCCAGGACAGCTGACCAAAACTGGCCAAAGGGCTATTCCATACCATATGATGTCATGCTCAGTATAGAAACTGGGGGGAGTTGGCCGGGGGGCAGCGATCGCTGCTTGGGGACTGGCGGGGATCGGTCGGTGGGTGGTGAGTGGCTGCATCACTTGTTTTTTTTCCTGTGTTTTGTTCCTCTCTCGCTCTCTTGGTGTTTTCATTTTCATTACTATTATTATTATTATTATTATTATTATTATTATTATTATTATTATTATTATTATTACTACTACTACTACTACTATTTCCCAGTTATGAAACTGTTCTTATGTCAACCCACAAATTTTCTTACTTTTGCTCTTCAGATTCTCTCCCCCATCCCACTGGGGGAGGAGGGTGAGCAAGTGGCTGTGTGGGGCTCAGTTGCCAACTGAAGCTAAACCACAACACGGACATATTGAAAAAGAATAATCTGAAGAGTTTAAAATGGATCTTGAAGCTGCATATAGTTTTACATTTGTCTTTAGTGGATCAGCGTTTTCAGGAATGTAGCCTCAGATATTGTAGGATACTTTTGAAAGAATATTCATGGTAAAATGAAGAAGTTGCTGGCTTAAAAATAAAACACAAACATGACTTTCTTATAAAAGTACTTCAGGGAAGGCCTTCTGGAGAAAAAACAAATGTAACAACCCAAAAAATAGTTAATCTCAGCTGAAGAACTAGCATGAGATTAAAACACCTCTTAAAAGTGCGAGAGGGTTTCATACCTCTGCTGTGTCTGCTCTATCTTTGCTAGAAGAGGTTTCCAGATATCACAGATGGTCCAATATATTGTCTCTAGCTTACAAATGCTAACCAATCTTACATTAATAACAGACATTACCAGCATCTGTAGATGTGTTTGGGGGAAATCTCTAACACAGATAAAAGACTAGAGGATATACAGCAATGGGGTTACATGCCAGAGCGCAACCACAGTGCATATATGCTGCAGCCCTGGTTATATATCTTTAGAAACTGTAAGTTGGTTAGACTGCAGTTTTCTTCTTCTGCAGATCGCTCTTTGCTGATTTGCCCTGAGCTTATTCCCAACAGTCAGCATACCCAAATACACTAAGATCTAAAACATAGAAAGTCACCGTCAGATTTCATGAGAATGTAAGAATCTCTGTATTTAAATTACATTTTCACCTTTATAGATTTAATTTTTTTAGCCAAACACCAGAATAGTGTCTCTCTCTGCTTCCAGGAGTACCGTTTGCAATCCATATGAACTGCGTGGTGTCTCTGTGGTTGCTTTCCATAGGTGCATTCTGCATACCTCTCTACATCCCTTACAGCCTGACGGGGAAATGGCACTTGGGAAGAGGCGTCTGCAAGCTCTGGCTAGTTATGGACTATCTCCTGTGCACAGCTTCAGTATTTAACATTGTTCTTATCAGCTATGACCGTTTCCTGTCAGTTACTAAAGCTGTAAGTACCCTCTTTAGAGCTTCTCTGATTTTGTCGCAAGGTCGTTGGTGGATTATACTGACCAACCTTTGCCATGTTGGTGGGTATAAGCCCAAATTTAATCGAGATAATAGATCTCAAAAATGTGTTGGCATGTGGAGATTACTGGATATTTGCAGCTAGTTGTGGTAAATACTCTGCATTGAGCGTGCCCCAGCCTAAGAACCAGTCAAACAGGACTTTTCTCACAATTTCTGCTGCCAGTTGCTGTTGTGCTACTGCTGCTTGAGGGAAAGCAGGCTGAGGGGTGGAAAGGATAAGGCAGGAGGCTGGTAAAAAGGGGGAAAGGAAAGAAGAAATTTGAAATAAACTGGATTTGGGGTTGGACCTAAAATCAGGCATGGAAGGAAAAGGCAGTGGCACTAAGGCAGTGAGGTGAAGGACACTGGAGATGTGGCCCCAAATGTTCCTCGAGAAGACTGGGAGCAAGAGCAAACAGGGCAGAGAGCGGGACAAGGGGCAGACTGCAGAGACTGCCCGCGGACATGCGGCAATAAACTCCTCGGTGCCTGGAGCAGAACCCCAAACTTCAGACGCACTCTATGTCTCTGCTCTCTGCAGAACATCCTACCCACCATACATGTGCTTTATGTCTTGGTTCAAGCTAAGGATGGAGACCACATTTCTCACTAGTCACTCTGTTAGCTCGAGTGGCAGGGAAATGTCGGCGACAGCTAAAGGTTCCAGCTCTTTGGTGATGTATGAGAATGTCAACGTAATGTCATATGACAGAATTTCAGTTTTATTTTTGTTAATTATTATTAATTTTACTTATTATACTTGCCTTTTTATTACATTTTATTATTTTACATTATTTTATTTTATTTAAAGGAAAAAATGTGGGAAATCAAACACAAAAACATTTTGCACATAAGAAACATTACACTGGAAAGCTAAAGACAGCATTTACAAAGTGCAAAATTAAGACCACCTGCGCAAATGTAACTAAGACCTATGGACATTTGTATGATAGTCTTTAATGACATTAACTCATACTTTTTTTTTTTTTCAATTGGATATCTAAGCTCCCAGAATTACACATTCACCCTGTCATCCTGTGAAAGGGATAGAGCAGGATATGGGCTACAAGATATCTATCTGTTCTGCAACATATAGTGGAAAATATCTACTGGCGCCGGAATGGGAGGAGAAGGAAGAAAAGGGGTGATTTTGTGGTTTCATCAGCTAAACCGCATACATTCCATCTGCATTGCAGAGCTGGAATATATTTGTACCTCCTCATGAAGTGTGCAATAAACAATTTTCTCAAGGGTGGGTGTTAAATATACGTGTCACATTTTCTGCTGACCACTGTGACGCATATAGTCCTATTTGCTTGTAAAATGCTGTAAAAAGCAGTGCAGTTGTCAGTGAATGGCAGTCATGCTCTGAACAACTATAAAATGCTAATTACTCTGGCACTTCAGACCACAGATGTCTCAAACAAGGCATACCAAACTACTAGGTACTAATGGATGATCATGTCTCATCACTTGGACCAGGACCCTAGCACAGTTACATTAACCTGTAGAAAAACACCCCTATGTTATGTCAACATTAAGGACTTAAACATACTTGGGTGAGCTTCACCTGCTCAGCATAGCCGCAGCTCTAAATTACCAAGCACTTTGCTAAGTTCCCCTCCTGCTACTTCTGTTGGTGCAAAACGTGTCTCTACAGGTGTGACCTTTTTCTTTTTTTCCCTTGCAGGTATCTTACAGAGCCCAGCAGGGAGTAACATCCAACTCCAATGTCAAGATGGTGGCCATCTGGGTCTTTGCCTTCCTCCTCTACTGCCCGGCAGTCCTATTCTGGGAGCACATGGCTGGACGCATCACGGTAGCGGCAGATCAGTGCTACGCCGAGTTCTTAAACAACTGGTACTTCCTCCTGTCCGCGTCCACCCTGGAGTTCTTTGTGCCGCTGCTCTCGGTGACCTACTTCAACGTGCGCATCTTCCACAACATCCAGAGGCGCCAGCGGCACGGCAGCATGCAGGACTGCGAGTCCCCAAGGAGTGGCAGCCTGTCCTGGAGATTTTGCCTCTTGCCAAGGCCAGGAGCATCTTCTCCTCCATCGGAGGCAGAGGACAGTGTTTCTTCCTCCACGAGGCCAAAGAAAGAGTCTTTGGTAACTGAGAGCTCATCTCCATCCAGAGGCAATTCTGTAACCCCAGAAAATGACTTATCTGCTTCTTTCTGTGCAAGGACCAGGTCAAAACTGCAGCGCGACAAGAAAATAGCGAAGTCACTTGCCATAATTGTGTGTGTCTTTGCCGTTTGTTGGGCCCCATACACTTTACTAATGATTATTCGTGGGGCCTGCCAAGGGACCTGTGTCCATAACTCCCTGTATGAAATAACCTTTTGGCTTTTGTGGATCAATTCCTCTCTGAATCCATTTCTCTACCCTCTCTGTCATGTTAAATTTCGCATGGCTTTCATGAAAATATTATGTCCCAAAAAGTTTGCAACATTGAGATCAGACTCTTTTTAGAAGGAAAAGGAAAAAAAACGCTCAAGAAGAGCTTTGGATGAGGGCTGTAAGTAGCCACAGTTTGAAATTAGTCTTTTCCAGAAGATTAGTCTAGTTAGAAAGCCTAGATAAGCCTTCTGTGAAATATATCCTCCTTCAGACAAACCTGCTGTGTTTGTGTACTTTTTCCAGCTATTTCAATTGGTTGGTTAAAGGATATTGCCTCTGCCTGACTTTCCCTAGTAGTCTGTCCACATTATCTTCATTCTGGTTGTTGAAGATACTATCTTCAATGCTTTTATTTGTGTTCATGGGTGGTATTAGTTAAAAATACAATAAAGGTGGGTATTTGCCATAAGGTCAATAGTATTCTAAAGTTAGTATCTTCAGTATTCTATTTCTTTTGAACAGTTGATACTGCATTAAGAAGCATTTTTTTCCTTATCATAAAACATCCAGTTAAGTTATGACTTCTGTTGTCACGCACATAGCAGGATTACTTCCTTTCAGTAAGGATGTTCGGACATCAGGGGAATACAGGGACTACTTTTAAAAACTCGAGTGAAGGTGTTCTCTGCAGAAGGGATTAATCTGCATCCTTGCTCAGATGCAGCAGTATAGAATTTAGGCGTGTAAAGCATTTATGTGCATCTCCAGCTATTCTTTGAGAAACAAGCCTTCTACAGCTATAGTTTTGAGAGATCATAGAACAGAGTAGTATTTGTTCTTACTCCCTGAGGGAGAAAATCTGCTGCTGCTGGCCCAGGGGAGGACGTGCGCAGCAGTCTGAGCAGCTCTAACACTGCATAGCCTCCTCTGGATCGTTTCCTGACTCCCAGGGAAGCTCTAACCCTTACTGTGAAGAACGCTGGTCTTACAAGCCCTGCTCACTTCCAAATATGACATAATGCACAGGGACCAACTCAACTCCACACCTGAGCAAATCCCCATTCAGTTTGGTTTGCCAACAGGCAAGCAATTCGAATAACAGAAACGGGCTAAATGTGAATATTATATCTCATTTGTCCTCTTCTGTCCTTCTACTATTTCTGTTACAAGCCATTTGTTGGAGGTTATGATAAATGGGTAAATTTCTTACAGACTGTGTAAGGCTGTGTTTGGTTTGCTGCATAAGCCAGGAAAAGGACTGACCTTGATGGCTCCCTACAGTACGTGTGGTGACTTAGCAGAGACAGCATGGACGTAACCTTTCAATACGCAGTTTCCAAGCTGTTTAGGGTGCACAGTTTAGTTGCACAATTCTGGAATTACCAGGTACTAGATTCCTTACTAAATAAACAGTGTGACTCTTTAAAATACAATTAGTTTCTTTTCATCAAACTGTCAGTAAGTATAAGGCCAGCAAATAAATGGAAGAATAAATACTAAAGAAATGTAAGAGGTAGCAGATGTCCCTTTTATCCTGTGGTTTTATTTAGTGTATATTCATATAGTATATTAGTATATTGTACTTAACACTCTTCTGAATGTTCTCCTTTTGGGCTGAACTGCCACTTAATCACAGTTCTTTGTCTTGCTATACTGTATGATAATCTAAACTCATCTACTTACACAAATTACACATGTATTCACTAATGTAGGAAGTGTCTCTCAAAGATGAGCTGAGAACTGTAAGAATCGATAGAAACTACTTCAAAGACCTGGGTTTTAAATAGAGCTTTGCTGAAGATGTTACTCATGGGATACAACATATGAACTGAAAATAACATAATGCAAAGAATGCATGAAAGAAATACGTAACTTTTCTTTTTTTTTAAACTGAGAGGGAAGAATCTCAATTTGTTGTTTTTAAGTTTTAAAAGTTTTTTTAGTTTTTTAAATGCAAAGAAGCACTGATGGGTAGTCAGCCTTTTGGGAATAAACTTGCCTGAGATTCAGGTGTGAATTGCTGAGGAAGGAGGGTTGTTCTTACACCTGCAGGTGAAAACACGAAGGCGAGTTCAGTGTCAGGAGACTGATGGCCAGGGACACAGCCCTTATTTGACTGTCTAATAACTAATAAAAAGCTGCATTATGACAAATACAGGAAGAAGATGTAATTCTGTTGACATTGTCTCCAGGCAGACCAGGTGATTGCCTAGCCTAGCCTGTTTTGTTCCACTCTCACACTCAGCTGTTGAGGTGAAAAGTTCTTTCCTTCTACAGACTCTGGCCCATTATAATTTCCTTTGATTAATTTTTTTTTCTTTCTGTGACATTTCTTTTTGGATTAGCATAGGCTAAAATGTAAACTTAGGAAGCCTACGGTGTAACTGAGAGGTTTACAAAAGCATATTGGCTTTTCTACCTCCTCTCCAGCATTCTCTGAATAAACTTCTTCTTTGTTCTTTAGACTAGATGTAATCTTTTTAGTTGATGTCTAAACAGCACCAGGCATTATAGGATCTTGGCCAATGAGCTGGGCTTATAATTACTGCTAAAAGTCAACAGATACATCGAAGGCAGTTCAGAACACAAAACACAGGTGCCCACTACACCCATCTGTTTTCTTTAAGTGCAGTGTGTACCAGTTTTTTACCCTGCAAAGCTTTTGTCGTTCTTTTAAAATGCACCTTGTAAATTCAGTAATGTTGAACATGTGCAAACAAATCCTTTTGTGTCAGCCTTAAGAGCAAATGGCTCCTTACTACTTTCTAAGACATGCTTTTGATAGTGCTAGCAATAGGGAGTTACAGATCTCGGTCTGGTTAGCTTATCAAAAGGCTATCTGTGAAATTAAGCCATTGCCATATGTAGATAAGGACACATACTCTTATATCTATGACATGTTCTTTTTTTTTTTGTTCTTCCTCTTCCTTGTTCCTGTCTTTTGCTTGCTTCTCATGCCAGCCTGGTCTCTGCCACGACTGGTTGGTACGGGCCAGAACAACAGCTGAATGCTGGTATCAACAGGGACTTATTTTTAAGCAGCCTGAGGCCTCGTGAAGTCTGCAGCAGTGCCCTGTGCAAGGCCTAGGAAAAGCAAGTTGCAGTTAGTTGAGAGAGGACACTGAGCACAAGCCCAGCTCCTCTGAGGGGCAGTGGAGGGCCTAACGCTGCCTCTGCTTGGGCTTACTTGACATAGTAGAAGTTGCCAGAAAAATTACTCTAACTGGACAGTGCTTCTTGATGCAAACTTGGTTTTAGGGGCATGGGTAGATATTTCACTAATACCTCTGGCTTATTTCTGGCACCCTTTGCAACTATACTGGCAAATAAGTTGGGAATCTAGTCGCTCTTGTCTTCCTCACTTTTTGCGAGCTATTGTTTGTAGGATAGAGGAGTAAGAAAAGCTGATGGGCAAGGAAAATGGAGTGGTTTAGGTGAGGGGCTAGATTAGTCTCTTTATTCTTCTGATGTAGAAGTTATTTCCAGCAGAGAAAGACACAGGATCTTTGTACATTGTACTCCTTATCTTTCAGTCAGGCAGCAGAAATACTGGGAACTGTCAGAGGGACAGTTTAGTCCAAGAAGGTTCTTGTGGACCGTGGGTCCCTGCGGAAGTTGCACAAGTAAGCTGCATTACTGACCTAAGTGCCGATGACATGAGGTTCTCCCTACACCTGTTCTGAAGTCACGGTCAGTGCAGGTCCTGCAAGCCATGGCATGGGGTGCGCTGATGAAAGGCGTCAGTAAGGGTGCTGGTTAGCGGGAAAAGTGATATCGCTGTCAAATGCAAATTTCACTTCTCCCTTGGATTGACAGAACCATATGGGCCTTTTCACATATGCATTATTTGGTAAGTGAGAGTGACCAGACAAACTTCCTTTCTTACACATTAAAAAAAAAAATCCTGTTTCAAAATACCAGAGTAAAACTTTGCTTTGAAGTACAGAATTTACTTGAAATTTTTTATGAATATGTGTGAAGAAAAAGCTTTTATAAACAAAATTCAGACGCGTATGTAAGTGCAAAAACTAGAGTTGAATAAAAGATAGTGTTGCGCTTTTTAGGAGGAGTCTGTCTGGATTCTGGAGACATGGCTTTCTAGTTTCATTACTGAACAACAGTGTAATCCTTCATAAAAAAATCTTTGGGCTCTAACCAAAAGAACTGATGAAGAGAAGGACTTCTTGCTGAGCAAATCTTAGTAAAGAACAATTGAATCTTACTGCTGTTTGTGTGAGGACCCTATGGGCACCCAATAGGCCTTAACTGCCATGACCAACCTCACCTGGACCCCCACCACCACCATCAACCTCGGGCCCTGGAGCACCATGAGACTTGGGTGGGGTCCTGGTCTGAGCTACGTGCATTCCTGTAGGCTGCTCTTAGCTCTGTCTTTTGCATTTTTTTGAGGTTTTGACTGGACTTCTGAGATTGGCCTTGGACCCAGCTCGTCACTTCATGTTTATGTCATGATCTCCCCCAGCCGTACCTGGGGAACAGAAGTCTTCCACAGTGGAAGACTATCTGTGATATCACTTGTCTCTCAGAAAGAAATCACAGAACTGACTCCCAAGCAAATCCAGTCTGATCAGGGGCTCCCGAGGAGGTTCCCAGCTCTGCCTGACAAGGGTCTCTTGCCCTTCTCCCCCCAAAAGAATTCCAGACCCCACCCTTTCCTTTTATTTTTTTTTATCAGGTTACCATGGCATGTTGTGCAGTGCTATCCTACTACATTATTGTTATATCAGTCTTCCTTTACTACTGCATCCTTCAACGCTGTTTTTTTCCTTGCCACCTCACCACATTTCTTGTATTCCTGTAGTACCTGCTTTCCCATTTTGCATCAGGTAGTCCATGTTTCTCTATATTTTTATAGTGCGTATAGATTTGCTATGGCACATATTTTTGTGTGCCTTGCTCAACAGTTCTCCAGGCATATTGGTACAGCTGTTTCACTAAACATATCATAGATCTGATTGCTGTTCTCACTCACATTACCGTTTTCTTTCTCACTTCTGTACTGTAGAAATACCTTTCTTTTTAAGAGATCTACACAGAAATCGAATATTCCCTGAGTAAAACTTCTTGTTGTTAACGTGTTAGCAGTCTAACACAACCGTAAATACCTTATCTTACTTTATACAAACTTTACCATTCATAGCCTACCTGCTGTTAGGCTGCTGTAATTTTGGGGTGGAACACAGGATTCTTGCACATCATCACTAAAATGACAGTGCTGCCTTATCTCACAAATGCCAAAACTTAATGACCTCTGTTCCTAACAAGTATAAATAATCATAGCGGATTCCCTTTGATGGTGTGGAGGTTCTGGCATGCTATTTTGTAAGGGTTTTGAGAACTTGGATTAAACATGATGTAAAATGCAAAATTTTTATTTAAGACAAAATTTAAAATTAAAAAAAAAAATCGACCAAGATCAGAAATTAATACATTTTAAGCAAAGAAACACAACAGATATACCCAGACCAGAAAAATTCAATTCCTTTCTGTTCTGGTTTTCTACCTGTGTGCCTTTAGTTTAAAAACAGTGTTTCAACACCGGCATTAATGAAATTAGTTAGAAATAGCTTTCCTAGTGTAAATAGTGTAAAGTGTTATAAAGTAGCGTGGCTGGATTTGTGTATGGTAAAACTGGAACAGTATCATATAATGAGAGAAGATGGAGTTCAATTTTTTACTGTGCGGAAGGGATCGCTTTCTTGAGCAGAGGGGAAATGAAAAGCAGACTGTCTCCTTCCTTACATCATCAAATCTAGGTATAGCCCACCTAAGACTTTTCCCCTCTAGCTCTTTTTTCAGGATCTGGCTACTGTACTTCAGGCTGGATCAAACTTTAAGTGTTTGCACAGTGCTCTGATCCTCACTCATGTGCATACTCGCTCACTCATTTTCTCTCCTTGCTGAACAACTCTGCCCAAAGTTTTTATCTTGAGGATGGGGGGTTTTTTTGGTAGAAACTCTCCCTTATCACTGTATCTTTAAAGAAGAGCATTTGTTACACCTACAGGTTGCAACAAGACTCAATGCAACCAGTAGTGACTCTTCACTGATGTGCTCTCTCTTGAGCTGTGGAAACATTTTAAACCAGGTGCTCCCTTTCCCCCATTTTCTGTAGGACAAGGTGCAGTGATTTGTGTTTGTCCCCTTCACACTGGTGTCTCTTGGTCACCCTGTCTAGCTCTGACCGAGGAAGCAACACAACCTCCCCCTGAAGAGGACGCTTTTATTTCTCACTCAGGAGGACAGTCAGACTCAGAAGGAGGTGAGGACAGTCTCACTCAGAAGGAGGGCAGTCACACTGCTGTGTAGGTGCCCTGTAAAACAGGAGGCCAGCTTTCCCCCGCCACCTCTATTGCCAACGAAATGAGACTTAAACCCTTGAGACCCCTTAACCCCTTGACCCTGGTCTGATTTAACCCCTTGAGACAGCAGTTGAGGGGTCCTGTTCATCCCTTGGTAGGCTTGTGAAGGCAGGCGCTGTGAATGTATCTGCTGGTTTGCCTCATGAGAGATTTTCACAGAAGCCTGATTTTTGGCATTTTCCTCTTGCTGTTCCAGCCGACATGCTCCTGCAGATGTCACTAGTGCTACATGGTATTCTTAAACCGTGCAAATCCATGGGTTTTTCAAAAGGTGCCGTTTGTATGTACAATCCTGCATGGTATGACACCATGGTATGACTTTCTGCTAGAAACGCCACCAGATCTGTTATATTACATCTAATATTTACTCTGCTGCAGAAAAGATTAGGGGTAGAGCTTATTACCTTGGCAAAGAAAGGGAGACTTTGGTCATATAGATAATCATAAGTCAGTGCAGGACTCCTTCCTAAGTTGCCCTGCATAGAAATCATCCTGTGCCCTGCATTTAAAACACAGCCTTATATCTCCTGTGGAAAAGGAGAGAGAGTCATACCAAGCTGAGAGCAGGTCCTCAGTGTTGGCTCATTGCAAAAAATGTGTCCTCTCTCTGATAGAAAAGGTTTTGTTCTCATGATTGCTTTAAGGCTATTCTACTTGTGGGCAGCTGCTAAAACAGCTGCCCGTCTCTCCTACCCTTCCTGCTGTAGCTGCTGCTCCTGGCCCCGGGGTCCTGCCCTGCTGCCGTCCTGGGTGAGGGCTCGTGCAGCTGCGCAGGAAATTCAGTCTAGGGGCTGGTCTAGGTGACAAGTAACTGGTTTTCTGTTTGGTTGGTTAGTTTAGGGGGAGCACCTTACCTAGCTTATCCCACAAGCACAGAAGCACTAGCTGCTGGCGTGACAGAAGAAGCAAGACCTCTCCCTTTGTCAGCAGCTTACTTTTGGGTCAGCTTAAAGTAACGATGAAGCTGCAGCTTTGGATATGAGTACTTGGATATGTTTCTTGATCATTTTCTACACATCAGAGCTTTAGCTTGGCTGTGTTGGTAAGCCTCCAGCAACTTCAGCGAAGTTGTGCCAAACTAGAACGGAGTAGGACCTTGCCTGATCTTTACGGTGGACGACTTCAAGGGGATCTGCTCAGCTGGGCTTTTGGGGATGGAGAACTTCCCCGGCAGGACAGATCTCAGTTCTACTGCTTTCCCTGGTGTGCTAAGGGTCTTAGCAACTTTAGCTCTGTCTCAAGCCCTTCGTCTGGGGGAAACTGTCTGTAACTGTTAAAATTAGTGGCGTTCCCTGTTGAGACATTTACATTCAACTGATTCTGCTGCTTTTGACAACTGACTGCAAGTAGGAGTCAGTCCTCAAGTATATACAAAGACAGTATGTCAGTGTAAATGCCTGCGTTACAGGACATGAGCCAAATTAATTTCTGGAATAATGCCATGGAAGTTAATGGGTATAGACTCTGAAGTTTAACTGCTTGCATTATTTGTATTATACTTCAGTAATAATTCCTGGTGTACACAGATCAGTCAGTTTTCAACCTGTTCTACTACTGCTATTTCAAGTTAACTCATTGCCTGGCTTTTCTGGTATTATACTGACAGGCACACTGTTTCTTTTCTGTTCTCTATCGGTGGGTTGTTCACGCTGGTTAATGTCACAGTACGCTGGTTAATTTATCCATTATTATACATCAGGTTTCCTTTGCCGTGTTCTGCCTGGGCAGTTGCCCCTTTGCACCAGACCACCAGGCTAGGTGTATCCTGATAAAGAGCAAACAGCACTGGCCTCTGACTCACCTCCTTTTACAACCTTATGCCTAGTGTTGTACTATTCCTCTCTACCATGTTGGAAGAACTGGAAATAGGGTCCTTTGAGGAGCTGTGTGTAAATGCTTGTTATTTTTTTCTTGATGACGAATGACAATGTTATCTTTTTAAATATTCCTCCCATCTAGAATGCAAGTTTATGTCTTCCTTGCTACTTGAATCTCTGCATTTAAGAGACTGAAGAAAGGAGAGTTTAAACCAAAACTGAGGCAAAAAGGTGCTTTAATTTCCTTCAGAGATTCTTGCCATGTCCAGAGCTTAGGCCCTGGTCTCTGTGGAAGTTATTTCTTGTGAAGTCACTAGATTTGTTGCTCCTTGGTCTTGTGGGAGGGCACATCTGCACAGGGAGGAAAAGCGGGAGGTTAGGATTACACTTATTCCAGCTTTTGAGCCTTAAAGAGAGACCTGAACTCCACTGAGGAACCAGTGTGGAGAGCAAATCACCAAGGTATTAGATCTGCAAAAACATGTGATGCTGAGCTGAGGAGCTGCTTTGTCATTTAAAATATAGAATAAACCCATGACCAACTTGGAGAGGGCAATGAGTTTTCAGATGGAGCTAAGGAGGTTTCTTCTGCTCCCTTGCTGACCAGGGCAGGGCTTGTTAGGGAAAAACTCATGTCTAATTTATTGGGCTCACAGGCTGAAATCAGTGGTTTTACTGACACTCATACTGATGGGCCTTCAGGCTTCCAGTGACGATGGGAGGTGGGAGGAGAATGACACTAAAACTGTCGCTTCATTTGAAGACTGATTGTGCATTTTGTTCCTGTTGCACTGGGGTGCTGGAGCCAGTACCCTTGGTCACTCCAGGGGAGTTTTGCTACTCCTAATTTGGCAAAAATATTGCTTACTTTTTTTAACTGCTTGACCTGGAATATCGAGCAATAAAATGCATTTTACATACCAGTGCTCCAATGGATAAAAATACATAATCTCTCTTATGGATGAATAAGAGATCCATAGACTAGCATACGCCGACTTCTGGCATATCCGAACGTAACGTGTTGAATTGCTGTACTTCTGTTTGGACCACACAGATCTTGAAAGGTAGAAAGGAAAAGCCTGAACCAAATGGGGGATGTGACGGGGATATTTAGTTGCCTATTAAAACAGCCGACATGCCTGCACTGTTGGGGTGTACGAAGGTGCTGCAGTCCCTTTTCTCTGCTGAGCCGTGAGCTCCCCCTCCACTGCAATGTTCAGGGTGGCTCCAGTAACAGGAGCTGCTAGTCCTTTAAAGCCTCTTTCCTTTCCTTTCCTCTCTCTCCATCTGTGTGGTTTTGTTAAGAGAACAGAAAGAAGAAGCCAAGCTACCCTTTATTTACAACAAAAGATGTGATAGGAGGAAGTACAAGGCTACTCAACACTGAGTAGGGAAAGTAAAGTTTCTCTGGAAAATGAGGGAAGGTTGGAAAAAGAAAGCAGAAGACTAGCTGCAAGCCTATTTATGTTTCACAATCTTGGTGACTATTGTGCAATGTGTGACTAAAACCCCACTGAAGGAAAACAAAATGATAGAGTGCAGTTATTCATACAAGCTTCAAATATTGTGGGATACATTCCTTAGTCATAAAAAAAAATGCTACGGTATAATTTTAGTATTCCTTTTTCTAGTGGTCCCCAACCTCATAAATGACAAAGCGGGGTCCCCAAACTTAAGGGGTGTCTGCAATACAGAGTGTAAACTATCTCTGGAGTTTGAACCTTCACACGAGCGCAGACTGCCCTTGTGAAGTCAGCTGAGAGCCACATTCAGTCATGACATTTCTAAAATCTCCCAACTTTTTAATAATATAAAGTTTATACTTTTATTTACATACTTAAGTTTAATAAATATTGATCCGATTAATGCTTGATACAGCGACACAGGGAGTTTAAGTTATTTTATTTTAAGGTCTTAGGTGAGCTAAGAGTTTAAGGTGATTTAAGGATTTAGATGAGTAGAAAATAATAAATTGTCTTTAAACCTTTAACACAGCTTAGCTGCAGCTTTGCAGGCCATCCCTCAGATATTTTAAACATTTTAAGGCTTCCTCATGCAGCAGAGGTTGCTTCAAATCCAACACGTTTCAAAGCTGACTCGGTTATACATTATGTCCCTCTCAAAGTGATCTGTGCCACTGAAATGACTGGTACCCAAAGTTTAATTTTTCCCCCCCAAACATTCATGAGTTTAGGGATGCTGTAAGCAGTTTCCTTATGGCTTGGTCTTGCAGTGTCACCCTTGTAGGTAGACTGTACCTGGCCCTGAATGGAGCTCTCCTGCTCCCTGTTGTTTCCAGCTTCTGTGAGAGTGGTCAGCTGGGAGACGAGGCTGAAGGGGCCAGTAGTACCACTTCATATAATTGCAGAATTATTTTGGTTGGAGGGGACCTGCGAAGGTCATCTAGTCCAAGAGAGAACACTTTAAAGGTGTAAACAAGTGTTACCTTTTTTTTTGGTCATTTCTTTCCCTGCATCAGTTCTCTTGATTCTCTGAGGAAGCGAATAATAAGTGGAAGCACAGAAAGTACAGTGCTACAATTCACAATTGTTTTCCTATTTAAGAGACTTCTAAAGACAAATTTTAAATGGTGGGGAAAGTTTCTGAAGCAGCAAAATGGGAATCGCTATGCATGGGACCCACCACAGCGCGGTACTTACCTCCCCACCGCACCCGGCCCCATCAGAGGGAGAAACGGGCTGTCACGGGTCCAGGGCACTCTGTGAGGAGCCAGCAACACCTCCTGCCACCTCACCTCCTGCTGACAGGTCCTCTCTTGTTGGCTAGTTACGTGATAACATAGGCCGTGTCTAGTGAAAACTGGACATTAAAGGTGGCAAGTATTAAAAGTGGTGGCAGACATAACATGAAACCAACTTCTTCCTCTGTTTCTTTCCAGGGCTTTGCCTACATTTACTATGTCAACGTCTCCCAGACTTTGTGCACCTACAGAGCACTGTGAGCCATCACAATTTCTTTCACAACCTGGTCAGCCTTAATAAAGTTTTGGTTGAAAATGCTATGCCCCGATACAGTGCTACAGATGGGGAAACCAAATCAAAAAGTGGGGGAATGTTTGACTCTTGTCCAACTGATTTAACTGGAAACAGAATTGGACTCTTTGCATCTTCTCTTACTCACATGGGAAGTCCATGTTAACAGCTAGTAACATCCAGCCTATACCTATACCAATAACTGTGTATTGCTGCTGGGCTTTATTTCCATTCCTAATTTTATTAACTTATTCACGTGATAAATTATTTTTGAGATAATATTAATTGACTTTAAAATACAGGAATTTTTGAATACAAATTATGTGAAGTGTTAAAATGACCCACTTATATTGGTTCTCAAGTAACCTTGCATTTAATTGCCATTTCGCAAAATTAGTAGTAATGCTCGTTTTATGCCGTATTTTTTAACATGATCTAATTTGAATAATTTGATTCGAAAGCTAGTTCAGAGCATGTGTTTTATGTAAAACCGTAGCAATCATCTTTGAAAAGCACTGAGTGGGAACTGAGGAAATAAAGACAGCCCCTGAGTGTCTGACAGTTCTCTACTCTCAGGTCACTTTGTTGGGCCACCCGTTCTCAAATACCCACTGCTCATCCTGAGATGTAATTAGCTTTCTGTCTCGCAACTCTTCTTGGAAACCTCTGCCTGAGCTCCAAAGCTTTTGCAGCTTGTTTTCATTCCAGCCTAAATTTGCTCTTGATCGCTTTGTACGCATAGGTTCTGCTCCAGTGTTGTCTTTTATTTCAGGTAGGTCTCCTTTCCCCAGGCTGCTTCTCGCAGCCACATCCCAGTCAGCCACCCCTCGTTAGGCTGAACAGCCAGACGTCTCACATCCATTTTCCTAACCTTCCCACTGACCTCTCTGCGCCTCTTCCAGCTGGAAGGTATCTCCCCGAAACGTGGGTGACCAGGATTGTACACAGTTTTCCATATGGTACCACCTGGGCCTCGTACAAAGACATGAATGCTTCCCTATTTTTACTGGAAATACCTCCCCTGCTGCCCTCATAGTTACCTTTTCAAAAAAAGAAATTGAGTGAGTCTGGCAAGGTCTACCTTTAGTAAACCCATGTTGCATTTTATCCCATATTGCTTTTACCTCTGCATCATTAATTAGACTCCCCACAGAACACTGTTTTAAAGCCTAGCAAGCTATTCAAGTGGCTCTAATAGACCGGTAAATATGGGTCAATTTTTTCACTGTCTTAATTGCAGGTCACACCCTTGCTGTTCCCCAGTCCTATGGCACTGTCCACAACTTGATTACTTTACCAAAGAGATTTACTAGCAGACTTGAAAAATCATGTGACAGAGCTTTCCTAACTTAAAGCAGGATATTTCCTCATCCTTCCTATTTGAGCACGCTGCTCACCTTTGTCTTACAGAAGCTGTACATTTTCTTTGTATTCAATATTCAGTTTGGCTGACTTACCTGCACTTTTGTTCTTTGAAATCAATGATCTTAAAAAACATTTTTGCTCTGTTTCTCATTTAATTTAAGCTGAAAGAGTTTGTAATGACTTTGTTCAAAATATTTTCTATGATCAGCTGTCTTGTATAGTGCCTTTAATATGAACCAAACCAAGTCTAGACTGTGATCACCTCATGTGTGTTGAACGAAGGTTGCTGAGGATGAAGACACTTGTTGGCCATCCCAGCTAACGGTATTGTCAGACCATACTACCATTAGAAGCATTTGGTTGCTAACCTATATCTAGGTTGTCACAGTTTGCCATAATAACATTTCTGACAGCACTTACCTCTTGAACAACCTTAGTGAGATTGTTGGGCATAGCCAAATGTGGTGGTGCAATTTAGTGCCTGATCATCGGAAAATTCCTTTGTCCCCCAACAGTGATTTTATTTTGTCCTCAAGCTCTGCTTGTATATTGGTGCCATCTTTCTTTCTTATTATGGCTTCCTTCTTACATACCTGCCTTATAAAGTTCAGGTTATTTTTTAAATTTCATGGTGAAATTCCGTGGTATCAAGAACAAAAAGAAAAAAACCCCAACTATATTCATCTCAGGAATTATATTGCATGCTTTAAAATATACCCTTGCTGTGGATTTTGGAAAAATCAGTGAGGCCAAGCATATTGTATAAACTATGTTAGACGTGTTCTCAGTTGTCAAAGCGGGCTTCTTTTATTTATGGCTTCGATTAGCTGCTATTCAGTTTGGGGACACAGGGAAAATTTGGGAAGAGTGGAAGCCCATAATGAATGGCCAGGAGAACACATTTTTCTAAAACAAAAAAAAAGCACCAACCAGACTATTCTATAAGCAAATGTGCCCAATGGAGATAGTCCAGACAACTGCACCTGGACACCACCTGGATATAATTAAGGTCCCAGAATGGAAGATGTGTTAAACTAGATACCAGAAAATTTAACACTGTCTCTCCTTTATTCACCTGCTGTAAAGGGATGGCAATTGTTCTGAGCTAGATACTGCAGTAGCATGGACCCATAGGACTCTGAATACCTCCAAGGAAGATCTCTTTTTTTGGCTCTGTCGGTGTCTCTCTCTGTACATATCTATGCATTGTTTTTTCACTGCTTCTCTACCCGACAAGGAGCAACCAGACACAAAGGATATTGCTATGGCTTACGCTGGCTGTGCAAGAAGGAATTCCTTTGAGTCTCTCCCGTGCTCATATCCATGGGCCAGGCACAGTCCTTGTGTGTCTCCTGTTCTCCTTGAAAGTGTTAATTCTTCTTAAAACAGCACTCACCATGTCATTTCTTTCTCTCAACCATTACTGTCTGTGTTATTTATTTCTGAATGTGTCATTCAGCACTAAACTTCAGAAGCACCCATTTCATGTGCTCCTTTACTATCCCAAAGTGGAGAAAACACAAGAAAGTTTGCGGATATTTAAATTTGGGCTATTCAGAGACTGACTGGGTTGAAATGAAGTGTAGTGCTCAGGCTGAAAAAAGTGAAGGGGGAAAATTAAGTTCAGCAATGCAGAATATAACAATCAGTTCATTAAAAGCTAACAAAGTGCCTTCATTAAATGTTAAAAATCTCTGTTGAAACGGTATTAGCACAGCAGGGTTGTGAAGAGCCAGAGGTAAATAATGACTCAGAGCAAGTAGACCTCAGCAGGAAAAAAAAAGTTTGTTTCACCTTATTGTGATCAGAAACTGTCCTCATATGTGTTCAAAATTACGCTTAATCTCATTATCATTATTGTTATCTTGCTTAGATTACATTATCATGTAATCTTGCTAAGTTTCTATAGTAAAAGTAAATGGAAAAAAAGCAGTACGAGTGAAGATTTCCTATATATTATTGTTTTATTAGTTTTGTAGAGGAACTTGGGACAAGAGTCTGTTGCAATAGACAATGCAAAAGGTGACTCAGCCCCTGATTGACTTTCTGACCTGATGCTCCGAGGGAGGGACGAAGGGAGAGGCATGCAATCAGATATTATCATGCTTTGCGTAACTGGAGGCCGACAGACAAGCTGGACCAAGATCTGGTCCTTGTGCTAGGTGCTTTATAATCACAGAACGATCTGGTCCTTGCCTGAAGAAGTGTTAACAGCCTTGACGCTCATGCAAGAAAATAAAATTAAATTAGTACATGAAGAGCATCTCAGCCATCTGTGACTCCTTCTCAGCCTTCAGAGATTCTGGAAGAGGTGGGTCTTGAAGAGGGATCTAAGATGGTGGGTCAGGCCTATCTTGTCTATCCGTCTGTCGTTGGGTTCAGTGTTGTTCCTCATTAACAGAATATATGGCATATATATGAATACGTGGTGATACATATGTAAGAGCAAGAGCAAGAGCAATGCTGAAGTCCCTGCCAGTGCACAGGGTATTCTGGTACCTCTCTCTCTCCTTTGGGGCTTGACTCTCCCTGATGTGGAGTTTTGGTGATTCATCTTCGTTGGAGAAGCTGGGAACAGCTTGGGGACCCAGCAAGTGACCAGTATTGTGGTGGGGAGAGCCGTGCTCCAGGAGAAGGGATCAGCGCAAAAGAAAGTGTGAAAAGGAGACAGGAGGGAACAGTAGGTTCGTTTTGCTGCTTGTGGCTCAAAAGGGGGAGCAACGCAGACGGAGGAGCGGGGCCCTTGGGAAGAGGAGGGCAGGCAGAGGGGGTCTGCACTTCGGGAAGCTTGGCCCTGGCGCAGCAAAGGACTGTAAGGCAGGAGGTGAATTCGAAATGGGGATCAGCATAAGGGAAAGGGCAGACAGCTACAAAGGTGTCATGAGATCTGTTTTGAATAGACACAAGAAGGAATGTGTATCTTGGATTTTACCTCAGAGAAAAGCTGCTGTGATCAATGTAAATGATGATGGAGGATTCAATCATACAGATGGAGATGTTTGTGTTTTAAAATAAATTTGAAGTGACTGTATCTTTGAATAGGGCAGGAAAGAGGGCTGTGGTGTTAGGATTTTCCCCATCATAGGGAATAAATGCTAAGCGTCCTCACACATAAGATGTCTGTGTAAAAAAGGAAATCAGCCTTCTTTGTATGGAAGCAGGGCTCTATCCCCAGCCAAACTTTCGTGATACAAGCAAAGTTAGAACAAAAGAGTATCAAACTGACTAGAGAAAAAGAACGCAGGCGCAAATAAGTCTTGAAATATATATATTTGGGCAGAGTATGAATGTTTTAAAGATATTAATATACCCTCTGAGAGACGAGGAAAGGTTCTGCCACCTCCTATTATCTGGCTTAGTAGGCTGAATAGGTGAATAATTCAGAGAGCAAAGTTTCTCCAATGAATGAGTCACCTAGACTCCAAACTATTAGCATGCAGCCAAGGCACATTGAAAAAAGAAAGTTCATCCACACTGGTTTTAGTAACTGCTCCACTCAGTGGGGAAATAAATCAGGTTTTCCTCAGTTAACACAAGATCTGAATAACCATCAATTCCCTCCACAGTATCTGCAACACAAATGGTATCACAGATGCTTGATTGTGGGTATAAATTAGCATATTATGCCCATAGGGGGAGGCTAGATGATGATGGCTTAGTAGCTGAAGCCTGCTGGCCTCTGGGAAAGTGCAAATGTAATGTCAGATGACTCAGTCTGCCAGGTGAGCAAGAGGGGCCGTGCCTCTGCAAAACAAAAAGGTGAAAAATGAAGACATGTTGTAGAGCTGTGTCTGTGGGCATAGATGCAGTGGGTACCTGACAACACTTACTGACATTTAGAGGGGAGGAAAAGCCCTCAGCACCTTTGAAACTTAAACTGATGAGAAGAAAGGATGGAGAACTACCCAGGTAAAATGCCACTGCGTGCTGGGTCTTTCCTCTCACCTACTGGGCCCTCCTGGAGGAAGGGATATGACAACTACTTGGAAGTTTAATGAGTTAAAAAGAGTTGTAGGAGCATCTGTGGAAATTCAGACCTCCATCTAGAAGGCAGTATCTGTGACTGAAAATCCTGACATAGTTTAAAAGCGAAAGACAAAACAGGGTAGAAGTCAGCAGATTTGCAGATTTTTGCTGGCTGCAGAGACTTAGGGAGAGGACAGAGCTGCTGTAACATCATCTTGGTGCCAGACCAAGATGAATATGGACTTCTTTAAGAATCGCACGTTATTGCATGCATAAGCAAAACATTTCAAGTTCCCCACTCAAACCCCAGTGGGATACCATGAGTTTGTGAAGGACTGCTGGGTTAAATGTACCAGGAGTCAGTAGGATCATGACAGCAAAGAGCAACAAGCGATGGACTTTCCTGGTGTTTCAGTGGAATCCCATCACAGCCCCACTTCTGGTCCTGAGGGATAATAAGCAGCATCAGTACAGGATCAAATCAGGAGCGGGGACCAAATCCAGCAAAGCATTACAATTCACCGCACCAGCCTGGCTGGGCCACCGTCTTCTTTCCTGTAGTTTATTTCCCTTATTGTACTTCCTCACAGCAGGTTTTCATCCCTGTCTTTTTTCTATTCCCACCCTTTTTGTTCTTGCCACCCACATTTTTTCTCTTTTACAAAGACAAGTTTGATTCCTAGAAATCTTCCAACACTCAACACCTCTCTCCTGGTGGTCTGTTGTTCATGAGGCAGCATCTGCATGGTACCAGGTGGGATCCTTTGTCAGCGATTGACAGGAGATGCTGCTGCTGCTGCTGGTAGCTATTACGCACATGAAAAGGAAGGCGATGCTGAAGCGAGGTTGTTAGAGAACCACACGGCTCTTTCCTCACGTTGGGAGGACAAGTCTACAGATTTCTCCTTTGTTGCTGCCTGCCAGCATGGAGCTGTCAATTATCGCCTGTGCTTTGACACCCGAGCAGCAGCCTGGCCTCCCCCTCCTCGGCCATCCCTGCCTCCTCCGCTGCGCAGAGCTGCCTCTCCGGGTTAATGAGGCGCTGGCGTAATTTTGGCGCCTGCCTATTGCGCTGACAGCCGTACCCTGTCTCCAGGAGTCCTGGCACGTTACCACCGTTGTCGCTGACCTGGGCCCCTCGCTGGAGCTGCTGTGCACCTAGCAGCAGCTGATTTCCCATGGGTTTTTCCCTGTTAGGCTTGGGGAGGGAAGAAAGCAGCAGTAGCCAACACTGTTAAACAAGCAACCTGGGTAAGAAGGTTATTATTATGGGCTGGGTCAGTCCATCTTTCGCTGGAGCTGCTGAGTGAGGAGTGGGACAGCAGGGTCCATCCTCCTCCTCCTTCAGCCTCCACACGTGGAGCAGTTGCAGGTGCCCTGCGATGGGAGTAGCTCCCTGATGAGGACAGGGAGCATATATCCCTCTGCCTGCCAGCCAGGGCAGCCAGCAACGGTAACTACGAAAGCAGCAGTGGTAAAAAGCCATTTTATCACCATGAGGCCAGTGGTGTATATCCTGAGAAAGGGGAACTTTTCATGTCCTGGGTGTGCACTTGCAGACGTGCCTCTAGAAGTGGCACCCGTGCAGGCTCTCCTGTGCCATCGGTCACCTGCTGGTGCCATCTCATCCAGGATAGCTCCAGCTCTGCTCAGGGGCCTGTGGCATCCCCAAAATGTTCACTGCTAGTGAGGAACCCACCTCCAGGATTTCTAGAAAGAAAACGATTCTTTGGAGGTGTGAGCAGGGCTGGAGCAAGGCTGGGGCAAGGGGGATGTCCCAGGCACTGTTGTGAGATGCACACAAATGGGAGAAGCAGGCAATGATTTGGAATGAGATTGCAACCCTCTGCTCTACCAGGAGGCCCCAAAGGGACCTGTCCTCAGATCTACCATGTGGCGGGAGGAGGTAGCCACACTAATGTCCTGGCAATGTCTTCAACCAGCCCCAGGGATGGAGATCTTGAACAGGGTTCCCCTTCCATAGCTTGAGGTTGCAGGGGATGACCTGTAACGGTGAATGTTAACTTCTCAATTAGTTATTGATTTTCTTCCAATTCACTGACAATCCTGAATGTCGCTGGGACTACTGGGAAAGCTAGAAATAAAGCTACTGGTTACCTTAATTAATTATCTGTTTTTCTTTCCTCTCAGGAACCAAGAAGCCACTTCTCAACATTCATGGGTCATAGATTCCTCTCTCAGCATCCATGTAACTTATTTAAATGTTAGAGCTATGTTTAAATGTACAGCCAAGGATGATGACATTGGGAAGCAGCTTCTCAAGTAGTTACTCTGGTCCTTGATCTTTAATGAACAAGCAATGACTCAGACGCACGGAGCCCTTCTCCCTCCTTTATGATGGCATTTTTCCACCTGATGAGTATTTTTACTATTAGAGATCTTACGAGAGGAAAGATTGGTGTAGGAATTGTGGTAAATTGCCTTGAAGCACCTGTAATCAGTACTGTTGCCAGTAAATTCATATTCTTGGAAATACTGGGATGTTGCTGTATAACAGGGATCTTGCAGGCAAGGGTGATGACGAAGGGCTGCTTTGTAGCAGGAAAGCTGAGCTGGCGCAGGCGCAGAGCCCTCCAGCACAGGCACCGCTCACAGCAATGGGCTGTGGTTGAGAGGGAGGAGGGTGAGGAGAAAAGGACACTGAGGCCGAGCTAGGGCTGCCCCAGGCACCGCTAGTGAGTGGAGACTCCTGCCCGTTAGCTTGCCTCCCATCACTCCTTCACAGGAGCTTTTGCTGGTACAGCTAATCCTGCTCTAGGGAGTTACCAGGAATAAAAAACAGGAATAAAAATGTCACTGCTTAAACCAATGTGGTTCCACAGATAGAGGTTTCTAGTGTAGACTTAGCCTCGGGTCAGTTTTGTAAGGGTAGCTCTTGTCATCGTTTACACTAAAGCTGGACTGTTGGGGAAAAAAGTCATAGAGGTTGCAGCTTCACTGGCCCTTTGATTTTGCCTGCTTCCCAATAGTCACTGTTCTGGAGCCAAGTTTCCAGTGGTGGGCAGATATCAGGAGAATCACAGCATTTGTTGGTTTTTCTTTTTTTTTAAAGTCCCTTGACTATAGCTGGAAGATTTACAGCCACAGTCGTAAGATTTGAAACAATGAGAAGGAAAAATAACACCAAGCCAATTTCGCTGATGTGGGGCTACACCTCACCACTTTTTTGGTTTTAGGAGTAGTGGCCAGAGGCATGGAGGTGACCTTTCCCTTCCAGACATACCCTTTCCCTGCTTACCGAAATATTTTGGTCTGCATTCTTTACACGGTTTCTGATCCCAAGTCTCCCTGGCTGAACCGTGACTCTCCCTTTTCAGTCGCCTTTGGTAGCGCGCAGGTTTGCTGCTGAAAAGCCAGACCTGCATTTCCCGTAAGGCTGCTGTCTCACCAGCCTGGCAGTGCTTTGGACATAATTATTATTATTTTCTTTTTACATAAGGAAGGCAAAGCATCTGAACGCTCCCGAGTAGTGCCTGCAGCAGGAATCACACGGCCCGGCCGGGTGGCTGCGGCCACTGGATGTCACTGTTGTTCCGCGGGCCGGTGGCGATGCGGTGGCAAGTGGGTGGCACAGCACAGATTTTTCACACCCTCTGCGGGGTCTGCTGCATGATGTGGCTCTGAGCAGTCCAGTCTCACGCAAAGGGTCCTATGGATGCTATGGGTGTGGGGTATGGATGCTATGGGTGCCACATTTTGCAAGCTCTGAGGTTGTGCCCTGCCGGTGCTGCGTGGTTTTTGCGGTAGTGTCTGTTCCTTATGGGCGCTGGAAGGAAACCGTGACAAAATTAGCTGATTTACAGGACAGAAAGAGCTTCCCTGGAGTGACAGCTTTGGGCTGAGGACCGGTTCAGAGGATTCTCAGCTGCCCGGCACACAGCCCGCAAAAATGCAATAGGCACAAAGAGTGAAGAAATAAGGCAACACAAATCTCCAGCCCAAATGAAGCCTCTTTTCAGCCAGTCCAAGCAAGACAGCCAGCAGGATCCCCTAGCAGCAGCTTTAGGGTGCTTCTGACATTTCTTGTGGCCACTCACTCCATCCTTTCCCACTGCACACGGAGGTCTGCGGGCGGCGGGAGTCCAGCCAGGGTGCCCGGGCTGTGTCTCACGGAGCAGTGAGCGTGGGGGCTGAGCTGCAGGGTGCCAGGAAGGGGGCCGGGAAGAGCACGTCACCCCCTGCCAGCACGCCTGCGCTCGCTTCCCGGGGCAAGCAAGACCTGCAACAGGCAGTGCGTGGCTAGTCTCGCTGGGGCGAGGAGCCGGGGTGCAACTGGGCTGCCCAGACAGGGAGATGGGAAGTGCCTTTGGGTGCTCCCAGTGCAGAGGACAGTCAGCAAACACCACTGTCCAGAGAGGATGACTGCAGCCAGTACAACATCAGACCAACCTGTGAATACTCCTGCGTTCTGTAGGAATAGGTTAGGCCCGCAGGCTGTAGGGCAGGAGAAGCAGAGAGATGATAGAGACATAATTTTTCTTCTTTTTCCCTCATCCCTGATACTTGTGCCAAATGCAAGCCCCTCGCGGATGAGGATTGGTTTCTAGATCTGAGAGTCCAACACAGAGCTGTTGCGCTTCTGTGCTTTAGGGAAGGTTTTTTGCTCCCAGTCTAGCTTTAGATTAACTCTGTAGAGATCTCAAGATTTGTCTTCTCATGTGAAATGTCCTACCTGTCTTAAGGCAGAAAGTGGATGCCTGTCGTTTTCCTACTAAATCCTCATTGTCCAGTTGATGCAAAAACTTCCAAAAGTGTTTCTAGCAAAAGGAGATAGTTAAATGGTAAGAAAACACACCCGCACAAATTAATTACTTAAGTAAAACTTCAGGAAGGCGTAGGCTTTTCCAGTACCTGAAGGAAAAACATTCTGGTGAACAACGTAAAATGTCTCAAAGTAATGCTGCTCCTTAGGAGATATTTATTTTTTCTTTTAACACATTCCCTTTCACTGGAATCTTTACCCAGTAAGATATCTAAATATGTGACTAACTTCAAGTAATTTAGATCTAATTCCCTTGGGTTTTTGCAAACAAGGAACAGTCCCGTGAGTGACACCCTAAAGTGACCTTGATTGTACTTTAATAGTAGCAGTATTAAAAGGAGTGAGGAAGATGCCATGGAGAACAAAATGAAGATAGAAAAAATGAAGCCAGAAAAAGAATTGCTAAAATTCCATTACTAGAAACAGATACTGAAGAAAGGCTGGAAAACATCCAGCACCTAGTAGGTGACCTAACATGTTTGGTTAAGTGGTAATCTGTGCGCAGTGTAGGCATCCCCCAGTTAGTGTTAAACCCACAGAAAAGCTCCCATGGCATAAAGGGGCAGTCAGAACATCCCAGCTCTGGTCTAGAAACAAGTGTGCCGTTCCTCAGTGTGTTCCTTGAATGCCTTTGGAGGAACCGTGACCTTCCTGGTCCCCATGTCTCTGCGCTTGGCCAGAATGGGACCCTGGCCGTGGCAGGCAGAAGAGGCAGCGAGGTGCCTAGAAGTCTGTAGCTCTCTGAGCCCGTCATCCTAACACTATGCTGCTCACAAGACTTGCTGTGAATCTTGGAAATAATCGGTACTAATGTTGCTACCTGGCTTGTGGGTAGGGTCTGACTCTTTTCTAGATGGCTGGGAGAAGGGAAAAGCGAGTGCACAAGGTCTCCTGTCTGTGTGGATGTGCCCCATGGATGCTCTCCCTCACCTGTGGGCCTCTGTCCCTGGAGAAGCACACTTTGCCCCTTAATTTTTGTAACCCAGGAGACTGCTTGAATCATGATGGGCCACTCTAATACAAGGAAATACCCAGACTAGTGACTTCTTAAGCTTTTTTCTCCTTTGATCTTTTCTTCCTGGAGGCATTTATTTGATCTTGGAAGGATCTTAGGGCTACAGTCTGCCCTAGCAAAGATATGACAGAGAGTGGAGGAAAGAGATTTTGAGTCTTTTCTTCTGACTATTCCCCTACATAACACAGGCAAAATATTGGCATGTTTCTCCCAGGAGCATAGGGGTAGGACATAGCAAATCTGAATGGAGAGAAACTAAGTGAAATTTCTAGGATAAAAGCAATAGTAAAACGTTAGGGCTATGAGGAGTAGGATACTCTTCTAGAAAGTACGACGTAGGTGTCAGGAGACTTGGATCCAGGAGACCTGACAGCCTGTGTAAAACTATGTAAAGGCCACCTGATTGTTTTGTTCCTCAGCTCCCCACCCGTGAAATGTCCCCTGTCCCTTCTCTATTTAGCCCTAGCAGGACCGTGACTTTTCCTGTTAATGCAGTGATGGACCAAGGGGGTCTCACTTTCTGATGGAGCCACTAGGGGGGACCAGAGTAAAATAATGAAAATAATTTCGCCATGTAGGCCAATAAAGACATGTTATCTTTACCCTTTAAATACTGGTCTCGGGAATCAACCCAAAGGTCAGTTAGGCTTCCAGAGTTACCTGTCAAAAATTAAACATCTTCTCCTCTTCTTCTTTCTTCCTTCTTTGAAGTCAGCTTCATCTGCATACCTGGCATTTGCATTGCCTTGTTAGAGGAACCAAATGGTGTCCATCTGCAGACACAAAATATGGAGGGGCCATTTGGGCTGCTGAAGTGCTTCCCTCCCCTCACCACACTCATTCCTGAAAGCGCTGAGAGGAGTGTTAAATACCGGAGAGAGACCAGATTCAGACACAAATGGAGAAAAGCCGGGGAAAGCAAAATAAAGCATCATCTTTATGATTCCCTCCCCACCAGCTGTGGCTAGGGAAATAAAGCAAAACCAGGACTTCAAAATCCAGCTAGTGAAATGAAGGCATGAGCAAGGCAGCGGCTCGCCCTCCTTCCCCCATGGCAAAGTAATGCCTAATGCCTTCCCCCATGGCAAAGTCAAGTCGCAGCACTCCCTTCTCCGCTGCCTACCTATTTGCCAGGGGCAGTGACGGTGAGCCAGGCAGGGCAGGGACCCTTTGCCCTGACTCTTTGTGGAGGGGAGGGCACTGGCAGTGCTACGGGTGTGACAGCATCTCCTGAACGACATCGCTGACAATCAGTCAGAAGCTGGAAGTAAGCAACTTATTTACATGCATTTTAAATACGGCTTGGTGCCCGGCAGCCCGATTATTTTGAAAAGTGGGTTAAAAAAGTCGCTGTAAGGCAAGGACCTTACATACCAAGCTCCAGCCCTCAGTGCATTAATATGGCTGAGTGGAGATACTAACATAACCTTACCTGTAATGGCATGAACACACCGCTGTAATAATTCATTTAGAATGATGACACCTGAGACCTAATTTAAAACTCCTAGATGAATACTGTTCTCACATTCAAACCCCAAGGCTGCTGCAAACATACCTAAGAAATCCTAAGAACTATAGTGAGCCTAATTGAATTGGACTTAAATGGACCATTGAGGTGGCCTCACAGAGCTCTGGGGAATTTATATTGTCTATACCGTATCAGAATCACAGCTTGAACTGAATAACGGGTTACATTCAATCATGTTACTGTAACTCACGCTTGAGGAAAAGGGGAAACCTTTTGCTATCAGCAAGGCTGTATGGAAAACAATTTCAAATCACTTTAAACCCGGTTGGCAACTACTTTGCCAATTATGGAGTCCTTTGGGAAAGGTGTGTGCTAGGGCTCGGGACTAAATGATTTATGTCAAGCGCCCCAGTCCCCGGGGGCACATACAGGAGGCTGGAGAGGAGGTGCTTGTGGCTAATTATTTCTCCTAAGAATACTTTAGCAAGGTAATTTGCGCTTGCAGATGAGTCACTCTGCACACCGAATATAACACAGGGAAGGCAGAGGCTTCAGCGCTGCAGCACGCAGACAGATAAAAAGGAAACGAAGGGGGTCTCCAGGCCTTAATCTCATATGCAAACCCCCAGCCCCCCGGCGCCCCTGCCTGCTCCCCTCTCCCCCAAGGGCCCCTCACCAGCGGTGCTCAAGGGGCCGCAGAGGGATGCCGAGCACAGCCTCCTCACCGCGCCTAGATACAGCGGGGATGGGCACTCGAAAGGCTGATAAAAGCGTGTCCTCGCCCGCTCTGCGTGAGGCTGGTGCAAACGTGCTGGCGGATGGGCAGGCAGGAGGGAGAAGCTCGGGAGCCGGAGCGGGTAGCAGCCAAATGCCTTTCCAGCGTTTCTGCCTGTGCATCCCCTCGGCACGCTGGCAGTTTCTTCGCTCCTCTTGTCTCAAATCTCCTCACAGGTGCACTGTTGACACTGTGTTATAATTTATGAAGCCGCAGATGCCTGGAACGTGTAATTCATTTTGCAGATGGCAAGTGTAAACTCTGCTGTTCCTCACATGGCACAGACTTACCTGTTAATAAAAAAGCCGATCTCACAGATCCAGGCTACTCCAAGAGAGGTGTAGCAAACCCCTTTTTGGATGTGTTGCTGCCATCGGGTAAGGCGTAAATAGCATTGATCTTGCAAATGATTCAAGCCTGATTTCAAGATCCCCTCTGCCCCAAAGCTCAGGGGTGTGAGGTTTGGGACTGCCTCAAAGAGGGGTGAATTACCGTCTGAAGTTTGGGCTTGATTTGCAGCTGGAGCACATGTTAGATGGTCATGCACCTTCTGAGCACTGCCTCCCAGATTTTCAACTGATTTTAACCCATATCATGTAATTGAAATTGATTCAGCCCCTCTCATTCACGCTGGCTGAGGTGCTGGCTTTGGGATTTCAGGACCAGTGAGAACATGGATTCGTGACAAACTAGAGCTGCTTTTCTTGATCAGGAGTCCGTAGAGATGTGGACACACTCCCCTTTTGAAAAATGCATTTGTGGTTATCTGCTGCTTTGAAGCAGCTGAGAAGACAAAAGAGTGATGAAAGTCCTGATGGAAATGCCACTCAAATCTTCTGGGCTCAGACGGGTGCACAGATGAGCCCTGAGCCCCCTGCTGAGCCCCGGGCTCTCCACAGCAGATGCACTGGTTGCACTGGTGCCTGCTAGTATGTGGGTGGGTAGTGAGCCACCAGGGATGCAACCTGCAGCTGCAGGGCTAGAGATGGATCAATCCACAGTAATAACCTGGGAAAGATGGAAAGCACCTTTCTTTTTTTCCTGCAGTGACATAGGCAATAACACAGCTGTCATAGATGGAGAGGGGCCAATGGATTTGCTAACCCATAGCAAACAGATGAGTTGTGAAATACCGAGCAGCTAAACTGACTGGCTTCAAAACAGCAATCCAACCAAACGTGGCTCCTGGGTAATCCTGGTTTGTCCAAAGGATCTGTGGACTTCTAGTCTGCTCATGCGACAGCCTTTCGTCGGGAGTGAGAAGCAAAATCCATTGTTGTTGACCCAATTAAGGCTCGGCTGCAAGGAACAGCCACTGCTGAGAGGCTCATCTCTCAAGCACCAGCCGCAGGGGAAAGCCAGTCTAATGCCGGCTGCCAGGGCAGCAAACGTGCAGCATTAGCAGGCATCATAAACCCGTGGCTGGCAATAAAAGGGTCTGAAGTTTGTAGCTTTCTGGGCTATATATGCTGAAGTGAGCAAGCTCCAGAAGAGCTTTCAGCTGGGATTTGCTTGGGTTTTTTTTGCTTTTCTTTGGCCATATTTGAGCCTGGGTTCAAAACATTCACATTGTGCTGAAGAAGACCCTGACTCATGGTATCTGTGGAGAGGAGAGGAGAGGAGAGGAGAGGAGAGGAGAGGAGAGGAGAGGAGAGGAGAGGAGAGGAGAGGAGAGGAGGGGAGAGGAGAGGAGAGGAGGCAGCTGAGAGGCAAAACACACGACTCCATTTTCCCTGCCCCTGCTCACCCTGTCTCCCCTGCCTGCCAGATCTCTCCGGAGTGCAGGAATATGACCTTAGGTTAGGTTAGTCTCATAAAGGAGGCAGGGCACGACTGCTCTTCCCTTGTGAACTTAAGTGACCACGAAGCTTGTGTTGGAAGCTGTCACCTGGCATGCTGGCAGGGTGCTGTCCTCTACCCGATTGCCCCAGCCCCCCCAGTTTCTTGGGCACTAACCTGCCCCGAAAGCCTGCCGGCAAGGGAGCAGCCGGAGCACATTCAGCAGGGAGCGTGCGTGAAACAGGGCACTGGTTCAGCAGAAAGTCTTTCACTTTTTTTCTTCTTTTTGATCCACTTCCCTTGAGTCTTTTCAGGTGTGCTCACCATCAGCCACACAAATCCCTGCCACAACAGCTTAAGAGTGATTCTTTCTGTCCCAGCTGATGAGAAAAATCATTATTCTGCAATACGGTCAAGATCTTCCAGGTCTTTTATTACCCAGAGAAGGATCACAGAAAAACTACTCACAACTTTTCCTCTTTCAGTACAGGGAGTTTACAGCTATGTTATGCAGATCTTTTATGCATTTCTTTGTATTTTATTTTTTTATTCTTCCCAATCTCTTTTAAGCTTCTTCCCTTTTGCACATCTGAGCTTTGCTGATCACAGAGGTCAAACAGATTGAAAACATGTGTGCAAGTAAAGTGGCTTCACCTTTGACCTCAAGCTATTCCTCCTTGGGAACATTTAATTTGCTCTAACCAAATGTATTTTTATTTTAATGGAATGCTCTTTGCCTGAGGCAAACTGTGTGGAAGTCCATCAGATGTGTTTTCATTTTACCACTTTGTAGAAAAGTGTATTAATCCATTTTGCTTTACATCTGGAATTTTTTTAACACAGCCCTGGGATTTTCCCCTCTATCTGCAGCACTACCCATGGCTCCTGTGCAAAAAACAAAACAGAGCAATATGAAATAAAATGGACCAAAGAGGTGTATTAAGAACAAAAGTTGATCCTGATTGCAAAGGGCAAATTTTTTCGGCATCCTGGGTCTATATATTTCTATTTCTGGTAGGTCATATATTTTCCAAGGATGATGCTATGCGCTATTCCAGAGTGCAAAGGATGTGAAAATTTGGCTTATAACGCTATCCTGGATCCTTCTGGTGAGGTGAGGTAAGCTTTACATTAGGATCCAGCTGTGGCTACAGCTCCTCACTTTCAGCTTGTGTCTCTGTGATTTTATTCAAGGCTCACAGCACTTTGTGGCAGAACACAATGCAGAAGATGCAACCATTTCAGATTCTGTTAGGGTTTTGATTGCTTTGAAAGTCTTACATATTAGTTTCTCCTCAGCAGCTCCCCTAAGCCGTTTGGAGCAGTTTTCAAGCTGCTATCCAATGCATTCATGCATAGCCTGTGCGTATTTGCCCAGCCTACCTGTTATTAGTATAATAACCAGGAGATATAGCTAGCTTTAGTTTTATTTTTTTGCTTTGTAAGAGATAATTTCCAGCTCATGTAATCTTCGTTGTTAGCTGTCTCACCATTCTGATCCTGCCACCTCTCATTTCTGGGTCGAGTACTGAATTCGACACAACACGACAACCCAACATGAGAAAGCCGGAGTAAATGTCATCCCCTGGCAGACCCGAATGATGGAGCGGGTCTGTGCCCAGGCATCCCATTCATTTTGCATAGTCCCTGCATCCTACTTGGGCAACTCGCTACTGGAAGGAACATTGCCCCCCGCCGAAGCCCAAAAGGGTGAATGAGCCCCTGCGTGGCTGCAATGTTGTCCTACTTTTCCACTGTGCCTCCATTTAACAGTCTGCTGTCAGAGGAAATTATTTCAGTACTACTATTGTCTAGAAAACTACAAAAAGCCATAACAGCAACAAGAAAAAAGGATGGTGTGTAGATATATAAAGCTATATTTCTCCCTCCTGTGGATCCAAGGGAGGATTCCCGTAATTGCAGGAAAGCAGAGCCTACTGAGATTATTCACTGTGAGTAAATACAGTAAATTCTGGGGATGTGGGGGAGTATTTTTTTTTCCTTTTCTTCTGTGCGTGCATCAGTTATTCCTCAACAAGATCCAATTTCTGTCAATGGGAATATTATTCCTAAGTATTTGTTAAACAGCTTGGACAAAGCATTTTCAGTCCAGTGAGAGGTTCACTTTGGCTATTCACTATTCATTATTCACGGTGTGTGAGTGTTCACATAAGTCATATGGTATTGTCTCTGCTCCTTACTTGAATAACTCTAGTTAAACAGGAGACTAATGAATGTTGGAGCACACATGGTGAATAGCTAATAACGAGGAACATGTTCTCTCACTTGCACCTGTACTCAGCAATAACCAGGGCCATCTCACAGCATGGAGCGGTGGGGCCCGTAATCTGGACCTCCCAGCTCCAAAGGCCTCTTTTCCCCCCACTGTGGCACTGTGTTTGCTGTGCATGTGTCATACAGGTTACTCTGGGTGTGTAGCATGTTACTGCGTGCCATGAGACACGACTGTTTTGCTCAGCTGGACTTGGGGCCTCGGGAACCCATGTGAGGGCTCCACCAGTAGACACTAGTATGTAAACCAGCTAACTTCTCAATATAGGGGGAAGGAAATGGGAATTTGGCTATTTAAATGTTAGGAAACAGGAAAGAAACATGGGACAAGGCTGTGGTCAACCCAGCCCATTACGCTTTACTTTAGCAGGAAATCCCTCTCCCTCATATTGTGGTTCTGATGCAGTGGAACCAAGTGATGCCATGGATGTGCCTCCACAGCAAACTGAAGGTGTGATTTTAGCACGAGAAGAGGAATCAGTGCCAGGTGCCCGTTAACCAGCTTGACTGTCAGTACCCCTGAAGGTGCAATGCACAGGCTTCAACACCCGCTGGCAACCAGGGACTCGGGTATGTGCCCAGTGACTAGCTTGGAGGTTGGACAGCTGCAGCCAGACTAGAAAGGCTGTGCAGTCATATGGCTGTGACCACCACCTTTAATGTGGAAGGCAAAACTATCGCTGACCAGGCACCTTTCTTCTTCTTACCACCCTTATTCATCCTTTTTAGGCGTGTTGTCTTGTGTCTTCCATGATCTTATGCTTGCCACTACTAGGTTAAAGCTGGCACGCTCATGATATCACCTCCCCCAATTTGCTTTGCAGCCATGTCCACTGCTGCTGAAACCCAAAAGTACCTCTGAAAAGGTAAGTATACTTCATATATACCATCATAGTCACTGATGAAGGAGTGTGGAGGAAAACATTCTCCTTTCAAAAACATCTATTCTTATTTCTCTGTATTGACATCTTCATTTCATGCACTAGCATATTCTCACCCTCCTCATACGCTGTGCTAAGCCCTCTCTCCAAAGGGACTGAAGGCATGTGTTAAAGCTGCTAGGGCTCATAAAGTCTGTGATTTAGATGAAAATGTGTGTGGTGGAGGTGCTGTCTGCTAAGCAACTCCTTTTCCATGCCTTACTGTCTGATGCTGGTCAGATTACTTCTGAGGGATGGATAACTTTATGAATTTAACACTTTGGCCCAGAAAACTTTCAGAATTCAGGGAGAGTTTACTGAAGTAGCATTTGTGGCCATCCAAATATATCAGGTGACTTATTGCTCACAAGAAGTAGCAAATTGAATATATCACTATGGATATGCTGAAAATATCTTAAAAATAGTTTGTACTCATCAGCTAGCACATCTCTCTGAAATCTTCAGAGCTGCTATGTTTGAGGGAAAAGCTAAACATTTTCAGCTGTTGTTTTTGAGAAGCAGAGGTGGACCTGCCATTGCGGGTATCACTAGGGAAAAGGAGGAGGTTTGGCTGTGGCCCCCGGTGATGGTTAGACCTTGGATTTATTGGATCTCTTCTGACGGTTCGTTCCATCGCCAGATACCTTCAGCCAACAGTGGTGGTTTTGCCATCACAATTGCCTTCATATTTCTAGGGGTTGTGTAGCCATAAAAGAGGGTTTTATGCCTCCTCCTTGTTAGTTAGGAAGCTGGTGGGACAGGACTACATTTCTATGTGGCTTTTGTCTCTTCATAGTCTTGTGCTCTCCCATCTGCTGACAGCTTCTGCCTTTTTCATTTCTCATTGGGGAGACTACAAGGTCTCTTGGTGCTGGAAACATTTTTCCTCATGTGTTTGCAGTGTTTAGCTCAACAGAGCCCTGATCTCTGCTGATGGATACTAGGCACTCAAGAAATACAAACAATAAATAATACTCATTCCTGCTGCATTGGTCTACCTCTACTATAGATCAGATGGGAGAAGGTGGCTTTTAATCTTACTGTCTGGATTATACAGGTATATTTCTGATAGAGAACTTTTAAACTACCATACAGTGAAACGTTGGAAGGTCTCTTGTAAATCATAGTATACTCGCATATAAACATAACTTAAATCAAGCTGATGAGCAATACCCTCAACAGGATAAATGTCTGATACTGAATTTATTTCAGATCTGTTTACACAAAGGATTGATGACGATCGATATCTGCCCTCGGGATGAGTGAGGAAACAAAAATGCTAGCGATCAGCTAAGCTAGACCACTTGATGTCACTATTGCTTGACAATGTGCACATGCAACTGCAAGAGTATAAATGGGGTTAGTTCAAAAGAATAGTGGGACAGGGGGTTTAAAGAAGGCCTCTGGGCCATCTATTTAAAAAGAACGAGAAAGATACACTATTTAGGAATGCACATAAATTCTGCTTCTGTACATTTAGCAGCGTTAGTGGAGAACTCCCTTTCTGTATGCACAGCTGAAAGTGCTCTGTCCTGGGTTTTGAGCAGAAGGATTTGTACGCTTTTCACTTGTTCACTGTAAGAACAAGACACTTTCCTCATCTCTCTGACACCTCTGTGTGAACAGCATTGTGGTACTGGGCAGAAGGCCCCTCTGATCCAGAAGTCCAGGCTTATATTAATAAACCTCCAAATTTACCGTACACCAGGTAGGACTGGGTCCATAATGATAACTATGAAGCAGAATACTTTCGTCCACTGCCATGAAGCTTTCTGGCTACCTGTATGATTTTTATGAAATAGAGCCTGGATTTCTTTTGATGAGTTTGGGACCTCACCTGTGCAGTCAACAGAGGAAACATTTCTATTTGCTTACTGCAGAGATTTCACCATTCAGCAATCTTGTTAGTCACAGTTGAATCGGTAAATTATTTATCAAAGTCCATGGTGAATAAATATCTAATACTCCTACCCACACGACTTCATCTAAGTCCCATGGAACCGGGCAATGAGTTTCTTCTCCTTTTGAAAGGCCTGAGGTTACTAAATAATTCAGAAGCTTCTCTCCTGGCTGTGATAGGATGCACAGCTTTAAACTAACTCAAAGTGCTTTTTGTTACGAATTAAACTATAATGGTCACTCCTTTTTCTTTGTCTTCTGGTGTTGGGGTTTACACACAGCCACTCGCTCACTTCCCCCCGGGTGGGATGGGGGAGAGAATCAGAAGAGTGAAAGTGAGAAAACTCGTAGGCTGAGATAAAGACAGTTTAATAGGGAAAGCAAAAGCTCCGCACGCAAGCAAAACAAAACCAAGGAATTCATTCACTCCTTCCCATGGGCAGGCAGATGTTCAGCCATCTCCAGGAAAGCAGGGCTCCATCACGCGTAACAGTGACTTGGGAAGACAAAATGCCATAACTCCAAACATCCCCCCCTCCTTCTTCTTCCCCAGCTTTATATACTGAGCATGACATCATATGGTATGGAATATCCCTTTGGGCAGTTGGGGTCAGCTGTCCCAGCTGTGTCCCCTCTCAACTTCTTGTGCACCCCGAGCAGGGTGGGGTGAGAAGCAGAAAAGGCCTTGATGCTCTGTCAGCACTGCTCAGCAATAACGAAAACATCTCCGTATTATCAACACTGTTTTCAGCACAAATCCAAAACATAGCCCCATACTAGCTACTATAAAGAAAATTAACCCTATCCCAGCCTAAACCAGCACATTCTCCACTCCTTATTTCATACCATTTACATCATGCTCAGATCTCGCACTATCCAACACATTCTCATTACCCACCCAGACCCCCTCCCCATCCTTTGATACAATACACAGATATCATTCCCTTAGTCTATGGACCAACCCTGTAAAATGCCCATAAATGTCCATTGAGTTCATTTAGTCCATGACTTTGGGCTCCATCTCTTATGGTGGTCACTCAGGACAGGAGAGGTGGTGTGTTGCGCGGAGTTATTGGGCACCAAAGCCAGCTCAGGTCGGGTCACTGCTGCACTTGCACTGCTTCTTGTAAGGCTTCTCCTCCATTGGTTCAGGTGGTTCCTGCTGTAGTAATTCCTATAACATGCAACTCAAATCATGGGTTACAACAATTTAAAGGTATTTCCATTACAATCTCCACCCCTGGTCCCTTTGGACCAGACCATCAGGTTTAACATTGCAATGAACTCCTCCCCTTGCCCTTGCTCTGGCTTGGACTTCTCCACAGACTGCAGTCCCTTAGGGGTGTACCTGTTCCAAGTGGAGCCTTATCTGTGAGCCACAGTCTCTCCAGGGGTATACGTGCTGCAGCATAGACTTATCCACAGCCACAGTCCCTTTGAGGTGTACCTGTTCCAGCGTGGCCTTCTCCATGGGCCACAATGCCTTCAGAGATATACCTGCTCCAGCGTGGCCTCACCCATGGCTGCAATCCCTCCAGGGGTGTACCTGCTCTGTCGTGGGCTTATCCATGGCCACATACTTTGAGGTGCTCCAGCATGACCCCATGCACAGCCACTGATGCTTCCGGGTGTACCTGCTCTGTCGTGGGCTTATCCATGGCCACATACTTTGAGGTGCTCCAGCATGACCCCATGCACAGCCACTGATGCTTCCAGGTGTACCTGCTGCAGCATGGACTTGTCCACAGACACAGATTCTTCGAGGTGTACCTTCTCCAGCAGGGACTTATCCTTGGGCCACAATCCCTTCAGAGGTATACCTGCTGTGGCACAGACATAACCATGGCCACAGACACTTTGAGATGTACCTGCTCTGGCACGGGCTTATCCACAGACGCTTTGGGGTGTCCTGCTCCCACGTGGATTCATCCACAGGTCCCAGTCCCTTTGACTCGAGTTCATACTGGAGTTCCAGCCTGTCCAGTACAGCAGCACAGAAACAGCAGGGATGCCCTGGCCATCTGCCAGCCCAGGCGCATGGCCATTGCTGTTATCAGAATGTTCCCAGGCACAGCAGAGTCAGATGATCAGCAGTACAGCAACACAGCAAGCAGCAAAAGCAAAAAGCAGCCGCTAACAAGCACTAGACTCTAATATACAGTAAGGCAAGCAAGCCCCATGGCAAGCACAGGAGCCTGCCGATTAACAGCTAAACAGCAATAACAGCTATAAATTCGATCTAGCACATTCCAATCAAATCTGTCATTATTTTGAACCCTTTGAGCCTCACATTGGGTAATCCAGGTGTTTACTCAGATGAAAAGTGGGTGAAGGCCTTTGTGTGTGAAACTCTGACACCAATTAAAACCCAAATTCTTTGTTCTTGGAAGGACTAAAATCACAGGCAGTTTGGGTACCTCTTCCTTGGATCATGCTCCTTTATGGAGAGCTCTTGGAATTGTCCTGTTTGGGAGGAGCTGCAAGTGTGCTGTGCTTGGTCTGAATATTTTTATTTTATCTGGTGGGAACTTTTAACTCTTTTTTTAAAAAAATATTAATAATCAATTCACTTTTTCCCTGCTGTTGGCTCTCTCCATTGAGCAGTGGTGTTAGTTATAGCTGCTTACATGGCTCTGATTACAGGTGAGGGACAGAGACAGGCACAAATTATTTGCACACGCAGGATGCCCATAGGTGGGATTTAATCCACATCTCCTAAGCCATGAACCAAGTGCCTTTACCATAGGACAAGGTTTCTTACTGTTAGGAAAGTAAAGCTTGAATCTCACCAGGTCTCCAGCAGGTTCCATTTCTTTCTAAAAGAAGTTCAGCATCACAAGCAATGTCTGTAGGAACCCAGGTTTATTTCTTTATTTTCCCTACAGGAACCCTGTGTGGATGACTACAGTAACAGATGCTGTCTCTCTCCTTCCCAGGGAAAAGGGAGATGAGCCCTTGCAAGGGGGGTGATCTTCTATCACTTCAGCGGCTTGAGGACTCCCATTCCTGAAACCTGAGGAACTGGCTCAGGTGTCTCTTGGCCCTTCTTACCAAAAGACCAAGATACCACACTGACTAAGTTTTAAAGCTGAAGTAATATGTGGCGGCTCCACTGACATATCATTGGATGGTCACTAAAAGCAGACAATTCAAAATAATGGTGCACTGAATCAAAAATCTGCTGTTTTGTTTGCGAATTTTTCAGTCCAGACATCACACTTTGTATGAGCTGGAGAACAGAGGCGAGATCCCAGCTGGTACCTCAAACAGAAATGTTGAGGACAAGCCTGTGCACCTTTGTGGCATGGTGCACTCTTTGCTGTTAGTCTAGCTGGCTCCAGTGGAACTGCTCATGCTAGTGCAATCATGATTTAATCATATTAATAGTGCTGAGCAACTGAGAGAAGCATGGCAGAAAAGACAAAAATGCATGAAAAATACCCTTTCTGCCAAGCACTGTATTTTTTGTACAGAATATTGCAGCATCTTGAGAATTTTAAACCACCTGAAAGAATTTCACATTGAGGCAACTGTTCTTTACCAAGTTCTGTAACTTGTTTTAAAAATATCAGTAGAAAGCCTTTTTTTGTCTATTAAACTACATATGTTTTAAGAGTAATTTCCATGGACTCCTTATTAATTTCTATAGCTCCCTGTTTAATTTTCTTTTTTTCATAAAGAAGATTGTAAAACTCTAACTAATGTGATTGGTGACCAAGTTTCAGGGATGTGTCATGGCATCTTTAAATGAGTTGGCCTTCATTTCATTCAGTCCATTCTCTGGCAATCTCCAACCAACTGTACAAGAATGGAAGAAAGATCTGAGCATTTAAGCTGGATTGTGAGTGGGAAGGCATTGGAATAGCCTTTAATGAGCTGGAGCAGTTTGGTTTTACTTCTCCGACAGTCATGTATACTTTAAGTGAAAGACCAGTTTGAGCATTTTAAGACGTCTCAGAGTCACCCTATCATTTTAGCATTACCTGGGCATTCTGATGTGCTCTCCCATTACAAGACCATTCTGGAATTGAATGGTCAGTGATAATAAACAGTGATAATAGATTACCAAGTAGGGGGAAGGTAGGAGATATTAATAAGGTAAGATTTTTAATTAATTTTTCAAGTTAATTAAAATGTCCAAAAGCACAATAAAACTGCAGAAAATCTGGCAAGGGAATGGCAGCCTGTCTGATTAATGCAAGTCAACTGTCTTCTGAGGGTAATAGTAATAATGATGAGATTATGGATATGGAAGAACCTGCTAAAGAGATATGAGATGCATGTGGAATACAAACTGTGTCCTAGTTACTATTTTATGGTGCACAATGGATCTTATTAAGGAGGAATAGCAGTAAGAATTACCACTGAATTGCTCAATAAAAGTATTGTGTAATTAACAGTGCTGCACCATCAGCTTGAGTGCTACCTCCCATTGATACTCCATATCCTCCATTTACTTTTGGTTTTTAACTAAAGTATGGGAGTTTCAACGGCAGTTGCACGCAGCTTGAAAAACGTTGCCTTGTGCATGACGATGCTTGCGGAAAGGGAGGCAAGCGCTGAAGTGCTGGAGTGGAATATGATATTCGGAAGAGACTCAGAAGGTCTTCCACAAGTGAGAGTTTGATACTCCATGCCCTCAGTGAAGATAACACTGAAACAAAATAATAACAATAACCATGATAGAGAAAGTAAAAACACTTCTTTTCTGGCATCCTTAGTCTAATGAGGTTCCAGTTTTGCAAGCACGTGCTCCCCATCCAAGCAGAAAAGAACCGCGCTGAGGTCAGTGCGAAAGTGATGAATGGGATTCACGGATGGCTATTTTTTCAGAGCCTTAAGTTTCTTATTAGATATACATACTATGTGCCTGCTGCAGTGGTGCTCTGGCCTTGGTTGGGTGTTCTAGGCAGCGTCCAATAGAAATGTTGTAATATATTAATTAGAGACATCAGTATTGTACAACAGATAACACTTGTATAGTACTGTCCTGATGGAAAAGAAGTCAATATCATCAGAAAAATTGTGGTGTTTCTAACCCAGTTTTGCAGATCTAAGTGCTCGCAGTAGTTCACTTAACTCTCAAAGAAATATCCTTGCCGTTGAAGGACAGATGTAAACCAAAGCTCATAGCCTTTGAGCTTTGCCCATCATTGCTTTTTATAGAAAAACACAAGCTGCTGGCTGCAAAGCCAAACTCTTCAAAATTAATATCAAAAGACCAGTTCAATCACAGATTTGGCCAGACTAGAAACAAGATCTGAACTGCGCATGTGTTTCAGGATGTTTGGAGCCTGAGTTATGGCAGAGCGAGCCTGTGCTCATAATGAATTGCTAGCTTTTTTTTTTTTTTTGCTAGCTATTTTTTTCAGGTTTCTGGCTAGGTTATGCTATGTCCCACGTTCATTTTATTCAAGCTTCTTTCTGTCAAGAGCAAAGTTCTTAATTCCATCTTCAGTGTTTACCCAGGCTGCTCTTAAAAATGAAAATAGTATCTGGAGGATTTTAGTCTTGGTGAAATAATAAAGTAAAGTAAAAGCCTCCTGTCTTGAATTCTGAGTAGGCTGCATCAGCACATGCAAGAGAAATTGTTGCTATAGATTGCCTCGTTATTAAAAGGGGAGGGTGGGGAATGGCAAGGAAGGTTTGAAGCCTGTTGATGTAAAACAGAACCAGTTTATAGGGAGCTGGCTGAGGACTGAAGTTTTATAAGGTGCACTTTAAACAACCATGCAGTGTACTAAAAATATCATAAAAACTATAGCTTCTAGCCACAAGTTTCAGAAAATGCTTAGTGGCAAAAAGAGAAAAAGCTGCAAGATATAGGGCATAAAGAAAATCTGATACGCAGAATGGAGGAACATTTAGGTCTGGGCTTTTGCTTCAGGCTCCAGTTTAGCACAAGCACAAGAAACCACTGCTAATACTGCCATAACGTTCAGTAGGACAGTATACATCTCCTTAGTGGCAGAAGTATATAAATGCCACAGGAGGGGAGTCACAAAACATTCAGTATCCGAGACCAATTTAGATCTTTCCCTCCACCCTCTGCAGATCCCATTAACACCCACAGAGATGCTGCCACCCATTCTGCTATTTTTCTCCTGAGACCTCGCAGGATTCATCGAAGCGGCTGAACTGCTCAATGCTTGTCGAAGCCCATTGCTCCTTCAGTCCCGTTTCATCAGAAGAACACTGCCTGCAGAGGCTGGGGTCAGCGGTTCCCCCCATAAGGCCTCTGGCCAGCCATGCTCCCCGAATGGGACGCCCTGCTGCTGGAATAGCAATGGCCCAAAAAGATGGTCTGCCACGTCGCAGGCTTGGAAGTCAGTCCTAAAAAGCATTATCAGAAACCAGCCACTGGTGTTGCTCACACCAGGGTTTTCTTAAGACTTTTCTTTGTGGCTGTTTGTCCCCAGCATCTACTGAAAGGAGAGATAAGTGCTGGGCAGGTTTGTTTGCATCTCATGTTTATGTGTGAATTGGCCTCTGGAACTGACGGTCTTGGAAACAAGAGGAGAGAGAGACCGGAAAGGGTAGGAAGGTTGAAATGAAACAGAAAAACTTGCAGGGATGTCATGCACATTTGCTGTACTTACCAGGGCATTTAAATGCTTCGTTAGAAGTCCATGGCACGGCCCTGTCAATCACAGGATTTTAAGGAGCCCATCAGAGACATGTCTCTGAGGCAGAGTACCTGCCTTGTCCCCCTCCTGGCTACACGCCGTGTCGGAAAGGTATTAACTCGCCACTGATCTATGACAGGAGCAAACTAAAACATCCTGGTGCCAGCTCAGCTGTGCTGCCTGGCACAGATGGGATCAAACGAGGGCTCCTTCCCTCCCACCTCCCTTTTGGAGTCAGCTGCTCCATCTGATTTAAGGAGAGGGGATGATACCTCCGTCTGCAGTTTCAGTAGCAAATCCCATACGGTAGTTGCAAGGCAAGAGGGAGAAAAAAGGCAAGAGGGAGAAAATACCCATTCTGAAAACCACCGCGAGTATTTTTTTTACAGGATGTTAAAAGCCTGCTTTCAAACACTCCTCTCCCAGTCCTCACTTGCAATAACAGGAGCTGGGGTCAGGCATCCTTTCTCGCAGTGATTAGTACCTTACTACAAGAGGACTGCCATTAAAGGGAACGAGACAGCCCGCCGAGCGAGGCTTTCCTCTGCGGGAGAAAGAGTGGCTCTGTGTCTGCAAACCATGGCAGGCACTGAACTTCCCGGTTTTCTCTGCAGCCCAGGCAGTCAGATCTCCAACTGCCATCTCTCGCATCCTCGGTTTATGGCAAACATAAAACAGGAGGCTATTTAAAAAAAATAAGATAAATCAGACCCTAAATTTAAATTGTGCTGATATAAATCATTCATGCAACAGATTGCATTTATTTATTGCCTTTGTCTGCAGCGCAAGAAATCTGTTAGATGCACCTCTTAGAATTCATAGATTAAAAAATAAAAATCCTTAAGAGATACAGGCTTTGTGCCCAAAATGCCGCGCTTTCCTATTAAAACCTTTATTCATCTTCAGGGGAAATATTCTGGCACCGTTTCCCCCATCATCTTCTTCCTCCTTCTCACCTCTGAAGTTCCTTCCCGGCCACAGGGATGCATTTTGTGCTCCAGCTCCGGCAGCCCGTGGCCCTTCCGACCTCAGCTCCAGCCCATCTCCTGCCCAGAGGAGACCCAGAGGCAGCCTCACGGGCAGCAGAGCACCGGGGAGGGGAAAGGGACCTCGTATCTACTCTTGGGACCAGAAAGAGAGGACAAAAGTTCATTTCAAAAAAACCGAAGTGGGGCAGTCCTTCAAAGACCAAGAGTCACCTCTCAATAGTGGGACATCTGGTGACATTAGCTGAAGTTTCATAAAAGCTCCCTATGGCCTTTTCAGAAATAGAGCAGGTTTCAAAAAGAAAGAAAGAAAGAAAATAGAGCCCTACGTATTGGTGTTGATTTATTTCCATCTTCTGTCATAAGGTACTGCTAAATCCAGCAAAGGATCTTAACTTGATTTTCTTCTTCTCTGAAACAGGAGAGATGGCTAGCCGTGAATGTATGTTATTTACAAAGATGTGGTTTTGTCCTGCTTTCTTTCTTTATTTCATTATTTATTGAGTAAGATAATAGCTTATGGTACTTACACAGAGCCAGCTGTTTGCAGGATGCCAAGAGCAGGTGGTCTGGGAGGCCTCTGATGAATTGCAAAAGACACTTAACAGCTGCTATCGCTGTGTGAAATGAGCAAACCTGCAAAATCTTTATTTTCAATTGGATTGTACTTTTAAGTAAGCAAGGGAGACAGCCAGTATAACTACAGACCATGACCAACAACCCACATAAAGTGTGTGCAAACACAAGTGATTAATGTACCAGGATTTCAAAACACCTAAAACGAACGAGTCAGGTTTAGTAGGGTGCATGAGAGGGAAGGGGAGCAGGAAAGGAAGGGTGGGAGCCGGGGTATGCATGGGGGGGTTGCAGGGCAAGGGGCTGCTTACATGGGAAGAGAAATAAGTCAAGAAGGAACTATTTGGTGAGGCTTAATAGTCTATACTGGGTTCTTAGCAACTCCCATATTTTTATTCTCTGTTGTAAACAATGATGTTGGACTTGAAAGTTTTTATGGCCTTTTTCCTTCTTTCTCTCATCACCCCCACCCCTCCTTTTTTTTTTTTTTTTTTTTTTTTTTTTCCAATTATGTAGGGCACTCCTGTGTGCTGCCTCACCAGGGCACAATCCTTTGGTGGTAACCACATCCTCAAATGGTCACTGAAGAGATGCAGGGATAATGGGTTACAAAGACAGACATTAATAAGGTAAGATAAGAGAGGGGAGGTTTATTAATTTTTCAAGTAAAGTTAGGATGCCCAAGGGCACAGTAAAACTGTAAAGAATCTAGTGAGGGATGAGAGGCCTAGCTGATTAATGCAAGTCAGCTGTCCTCAGAGGGTGATTGCAATAATGATGAGATTATGGAAGAACCTGCTGAAGACAAATGAGATGCATGTGGAATAAAAACTAAGTGTCCTAGTTACTCTTTTGGAGTGCACGATGGATTTTATTAAGGAGGAACAGTAATATAAATTACTGCTGACTGAGATGCCAAAGCGAGGAGCCGGGCTTGCTTTGCTGGAGTTTCTTTGCCTGAGATGTAGCACGCAACCCAGGGTGCCTCGCTTGAAAACAATCCAAAGAAAACATGGAAAAGTTGAATCGGGGCTTCCTCCCCTACTGCAGAAGAAGAGAATACTTCTGCTTGGTCTCTTTGATGTGCCTTCCCCTCCACTCCCCCACCTCCCCTTCAGCTCCATTACCTCATTGCTTCCCTATGCTGGGGCGGATAATTCAGGGCTTCCCAGTTTGTCCCAGGAGTCCTTACCCTGTCCAGAAGCAGCTCTTCTCCAGGCAGCCCCACCACGCAGTGCATGAATAAGGCAATGTTTCTGAGGGCAGCAGTTTTTCCAGGCTGCCTTCCTTCCTTTTCTGACCTACCTTTCCCATCTTCTCATTCCTTGCCTTTTCCCCCCATTCTCTTGCCACCCCTACCACCCTGTCCTTGATGTCCCCAGCTTTTCCTACCACCTGCTCTGGCTTTTCCCCTCTCCCCTGGTGTGGTGCTGCCTGCTGGTCCCGCATGGATGGACCCTCCCACCAGCCCTGTGACCACCACCACGGCCTCCCAGCACCTCCCTTCTATACAGTAACATGGGGACCAGAGGCATGATAATTATCACTTTCATGGGTGTTTGGGAGTTGATGAGCACGTAGTAGACTTGGCGGGGTAGTGTGTCCTCTGCAGCGCCTAAAAGGCATAGGATTATCTGCCCAAAGTGGGAGGGCAGGGGATGGCTTCCAGATGCAGGGGGCTGGTGAGCCTGCGCCGAGTCGCGCGGTGGGAACTGAAGTGTAATTAACAGCGTGGTAACAAATGGCACGACGTGGTCTCTTGTATAAATTTTCCAGGTCCTCTGTTTCTTTTCAGTGTACTAACTGTCCATGGTAACAGGAAATAAGAAATTATAATATTGACTGCTTGTGTTACAGTGCAAAGTCAGCATTTCCATTAGAAAATCTGTTTCTAATGGGTTTGAGTAATACAATCATGAACTTTCACTTCAGGATTAATCCTGGAATTTAGAGGTCCCAGGCGGACTGCGTTTTTTCCCCCTACAAAATTCAGTAGGTCAGTCTGGGCATTATAAGGCTTTACCACCTCCCCACAGCCCAGAGTTCGTTTTCTCCTGCACACTCTCATCTTCCCTTTATTGTCCTTGTAAAGTCACGGTATGGTCATCTTGTCTCTTTTGCTTTGATGATTTATTTTTTTAATGGATGTAAGTAACTACTGGATGCCAAAACAGCCTTTTCTCCCACAGTCTAAATACATAATTACCTGATAGATGGGCATTTCTGTATTATTAAGATGGTCTCAATACATATTTATGTGGCAGACAGTAATGACTTCATTTTAGCAGCTCCCTACATATATATTTACATGACAGACCATAATGTTCTGCAGCGTCAACCCCCATAAACCTCATTTGCGACACTCTGAATCTGCTGCGTTTCATGCCCGGTGCTGCAGACGCGTAGCACAAGTTTACGTGGGGATCCCCTCTCACTGGGGGAGCGGTGACTGCTGGACAAATGGAAGATGACGTTACATAAATAAAATGTATTTTCCAAAGCAAAGGAAAAAACAAAATTGCAACCATACAAAAATAACAGCCCTAAAAGATCATGTAAGTATCGTGCCTCTGATTCCCAGTAGCAGATGTTTCGGGTGTTGAAACTCCCACCAGAACAGCTGCAGGAATGTAGAATCACATCTGGGCTTGTGACGGGGCTGCATCATTACCCACCGACAGCAAAACAGCCAGATGCTTCCAATTCATTTTAGGGAAAGAGCTTAAAGTTTGAGCCCATGCACATCCCTGCTTTACAACCACTACTTACTGTTGGCCGTGGCCGTTCCTGGATGTGCCGTCGAGGTGGTGGCACAAGCCGGCGCGTGGCTGAGCTGCCGAGCGGCACCGCGGTGGGTGGCTCGCCAGCAGTCCCCCGGCATGAGGGGCAGAGCTGGGGCAGGGGGTCTGGGCTGGCTCAGGGCCAGCAGGGATGAGCTTTGGGAGCTGAGGATGATCTCTTTGGCCCCAGAGAAGGGCAGTGGAGGTATTGCTGCTGTCAGTTATGGCCACAGTCCTCCGTGGGCCGTGCTCACTCCTTGCGATGGCTGCGATGCCTTTCCTCTCCTGCCACTTTCTGCCTCCAGCGACTCCACGCTGCATGCTTTGGGATGGTGCTTCGCATGCTGCTGCAGGATGTGTAATGGGAGAGTGCCTCAAATCTAGGCACCGGAGGCAAGAAAGGGCAGCTGGCTCGGCCACCGAGCCCCGGTGCTCACGTCTCCTGCCACCCCTCCTTCCCTGCACCAGCTCTGCTGGAGTGACCTGTGGACTGACGGCGTCCCGCTCCAGCAGCACTCACGTTCACGTGTTAAAGCTGCTTGGAAGGAAGAAGTTTTGCTTTCGCTCTGGCTCCTTGCACGAGTCCAGACCAGGACTCCATTTCCCATTGCACAAGTAGGTCAGCTGAAGACGTTTCCTCCAGACGACGGTTACTTGGTCTGCCGAGTACCTGAAGTGTGACTCACTTGGTTGTTCTCTAGCAGTGTTTTTCCATCTCTCTAATGGGACTTCAAACTCAGCGATGACAGCTGGATTGTGCTAGTTCATCATTTTACGGAGGGTTGCTCTTACTTACCTGCTGTACCACATTTCGGCACCGGCTGATGCCTGGCAGTGGTGAGCCCTGCTGTTAGGATGAAAGAACAGCTTTGTCTCCCTCGCTTCTAACTTGTCGCAGTGGGAGTGCAGGCATAGGCACTGACGACCACTTTCTCCAGCCTGATATTCAAGGGGGAAACAGTCTTAAGGCATAAATATATGGCTCTGGTATCAATACCTACATTCTGTACAAAATCTAGAGTCTGAACCTGATCAGAGGTAGGTACTGACCCCTGGGCCACTGGGACAACTCAGACAGACAGTACTGCCCTCATCATACGATAGTTATTAATATGATAATTTATTATTTTGCATGTAAAAACATGTAAATAACTGAAGATTATTAGTTACATGATTTGCAATAAAATGACTGATTTAATCAAAGGCCGTTACTGCACAACCAAAGGTTGTACAATATCTTTAAAAAAAAAGAACTGGTAGAAAAAAGAAAATGACAGTGGAAGTATTTACCACAATGTGCTTGTCCACCTTGTTGTCACCAGCCCAGTAGCCACGGACTACAGGAGAGGCAGCAGAAGGTTTTAATATAGCTTCTAAAATGCCTACAAGAATCGCACAGAGGCTGCAGTTGACTGACGGTGCTGAGGTTTTTTAGCTAAGCTTACCAGTGTCAAATGGTTTAAAGGACAGACATACAAGCAGATGGATTTTTCCTTCCAGGGCGGAGGATAAATTGTCAGTGAGGCGAATGGCATCCATGCTCTTGCATGAGGTGGAGACAATTCTCTACTTGCATGTTGTCAAGCAAGACCATTTTTAGAGGAATTGATGACAATCTTTGGGTTTTAAAAAATTATTTCTAATCTACAAATCAGAACATCCCTCTCCCCAGGGAGGGGATGTTGTGTGGTTTCATATTGTTTTGATTATTGCTGATGAATGTATGTTATGACAGTAGTAATGAGGTTCGATAGGGTTAGATAAACTTCGAGTACTGCTGTGAATGTGAATTGCTCTCTCAAATTGATCCTTTAACTCAGATCTTCCCCCCTCACCACCACCACGTGAGGATGAGGAGGAGGAAGAACAGAACAGCACTCGAATAAGATGGGAGGAGGATGCAGTGAAACCCTTCCTGGTGCAGGGAGCCCCATTTTCCGTGTCTGTGGTCCCCAGGAGTGTGGGTTGCCATGCTGGAGAGCTGCTCTTGGAGAAGCCCCATGGGGAAGGGTCTCCAGGCCGTGCCATCTGTTCCCCTCTGTTGCCTTGGAATTCCATAGTCCTTATTTCATCTCTTTGTTTTGGGGTTTTCATAAGCCTCCTCCTTCTTAGCTTTACTGAAGGGGAAGAAATGGTTGGAGAGAGGTTCCTCCCTTTGAATGCTGTGAAGCCCAAGTGGTGGGCGAGCGCAGGGTGCCCCTGAGCCCGCGGAGGGCTGTACTCACCCTCCAACATGCAGGCACTGCTCTTCAGCTTCTGAAGGAGAACTGGATAAATAGCAGGAAGCACAAAAATCCAAAGGGGTTCACAAGCGCCTCAAATAAATTATGAAGTGTAAACTCCCCAAGGCCCAAGGCTGCTGTTGAGGTGGCAATGACAGCCAAAGCAGACCTTGCTTAAAAATACCTGCAAGGTTTCTTACGAGTTCACCTACGAGTGCAAATCCTTTCGCTGCCTGCAAGGTTCATCAATGTCATCATTGCATTGCGTGGAAGCAAAATGGCAATATAGAGCAACTAATGAAAACAAAGGTTAAGTACAGTTTCCCTGGTTCCCAAGGGAACAGGTTTTTTTCAGGAAATAAATTTCTGTTTACGCGTGAGAAATTATGCAGCTTTCTTTTTTTGCTTTCCATAAAATTTTATACCAAACTTGATCATAAAGAGGAGGAACACATTAAAATAGTGTCTATTTGGAACAGAACATGTTATTATAGACTAGAGTACATCAGAGAAATCAATAGCTTTGTATAAGCATGAAGTCCGTAATCACTCTACAGACATACCTTAGAGAATATGTGCATTTTAACTGTCTTTGTGTAAAACCTTCGAGGGAACCGAACATAATAATAATTAATCATGTAATTAATACTTAATTTATAAAGGGCACAGTATGCCCCACTCTCCTGCAGAGGCACTTGGGGTGATAAGCAACTGAAAAACAGAATTCAAATAAAAATAGCTCATTAAAATGAAGACAAGAAAGATGATAAATAAAGTGCATACGGAAGCAGTACAAGGGGAGGAAAGATGTGCCACTGCAAATGCATAGGCAAAGCAGAAAAAACTTAAAAGCTCCCAGCCTCATCCTGCTCCTAACAAGACTCCCATTCGCTTTGGTGGAGTGGAGACAGGGATATCACTGAGAGCCTGGGGAAATCATCATGTGCTGCCTTATAAAACCAAAAAAGACTTCTTCCATCTTCCATCAACTGAAAGGCTAGTGGGTTTGTGAGCTGGTAGCCACCAATGAACCCTACTAAGTGAACTGAATGCCACTTACTGGTGCACTCACTGACTTCCTCAAAATAGATTCAAGAGGATTAATAGGTGCTGACTTTTCCCCAAATTTATTTATTCCTGTGTCTGCCAGTTCCACTCTTTATCATAGCTTTGAGCATTTTCCTGGTGCAGAAGTCAGGCTTACTGGTCTGTAGCTCCCAGAATCACCCCTGCAAGGCTTTTCTAAAGACACGTGTCATAGCTGCTATTTTTCAGTCCTGTGTTATGAAACAGGACTGTTGGATAAACTATTGTTCAAACCAAAATTAGTTGTGATCAACTTAATATTTGAGTTCTTTTGGAGCTTTTGGGTAAAAAAAAAAAAAAATCTTACCTCCTAATTTGTTACGATTTGAATTATTAATTTTCTCTGAAACATCTTCACTGACACTTTTTTTGCAATATAACTTTCAAGTTCATTCCCCATGTAGGGTTACTTTGGTGTGAAAACTTTCTGGCTTCTCATGTGCATGCTAATACAAATAAGTCAGTTAGCTTTTTGTGATGTGCTTGTCTTTGATGATTTTTGATCCCACTAACTTTCTTGTAGGTTTTCTGCTTGCCATAGAGGTAGGTGCTCCTCAGTCTTTCTTGTCTTGCATTAGTGTGTTTTCTATTTTAGCAGAGATATATATATATTTAGATGCATATTTTATACTTAAAAGTTCATATTCTTGTCTATTTCCTCACCTATGCATGGATTTCCTTTTTTTGACAAATGCCTTTTTACTCATAATAGTGTCCTTTATTCTGACATTTATCCATACGGGCATGTTTGGATCTTTTGGAGTAATATACCTTTAACCTGAGCTTCAGTTGTGGAGTCTTTAGACAGCCTCCACAACAGCAAAAAGCATTTTACCTATTTTAGCAGCTCCCTTTATTTTGCTTTAAACTATTTCCTCATTTTTATGTAGCTCTACTTTTAAAAATCAATGTTACATAGTGTGGGGTTTTTTTATTTTTTTTTTCCTGTGAAAGGAAAAGACACCGAATTTAAATGCATTATAGTCACTATTAGAGGGTCATGGTTGTATCTTGTACCTTTTTTTAAGTCCTGCTTAAAACCAAGTAAGACTACAATTTACTCCTCTTCTTGCAAATCCTCAGGCTAACTGCTCTGAGGAGGAGTTGTTTCTCATGTCTGAAAACCAGCCCTGGCGTTACAACTGACTCAGAGCTGTAGCATGTTTATGTGGGAGCATTTGATCACTGTATGCCTTCACAGATTTGTTAATCTCCCTTCCTCAGCGGGTTTTGGAAGACTATAACCCTGTGCTCCTAATATGGGTGGAATTCCAAGCCATGTCCCAAGTTATTTCTAAGATGATTATTTAATCTTATATTCCCCAACACTTTAAAAAACAAATCAACTTGTTGACTGAGTCTCCTTTGTATCACAGCATTACAATGTCTCACTGATCATCTTTACGCCTCTGAATCATAGGTGCAAATTAGGGATACTTTCATTTTAAACCAGGCATTTCAGCTCATCCATCCTAGTTTTTAGACTCCTAATATTTGTTTACAGTCACTGATACGTTTACAGTGATCTAGTGATCACTATGTCTGTAGTGATCTAGTGAGTCTCACGTTAACTAGTTAGACTGTGCTTCACTGTGGATTTTTGTCTTGTTGCTATTCTGCAGTGTGGAGTTCTTGTGACTCTGTCACTACAAAACACCTCTCCTCACACTGTGCCCATCCACCTCATGTTTTTTTCCTGTATTGGCATTTTTTGGAAGTCTTACTTTTGGGTGCTCTCTTATACAAAAGACCTGACAGCCCTTCCCAGGTCTTTTTCGCAGTGCTTGATCGGGCAGAGAGACCTCCTGTGCACAACGGCCAACACAAAACCCCCAAAATGCCAAATGAGCTCCGTCTCCCACTGGAGCTGACCTCAGGGAACTCAGCACCACTTCTCTTCCAGCAGCAGGTCGTGGTCTTGGGAGAAGTTAGCACCTACCAGCCTATCTGAAATCCCAGAACTTGCAGGATATATTGGACAACTGTGGTTTGACGCTTCACATCATCCTTTGGAAAGCCACAAAGCAGTGCATACCAAGTGATGAAATCAAATAGACTTTTTTTTTTTAATGGGTTGTTTTCCCTCATATTTCTGTACTTCCTCCATAAGCAAGTAATGCCCCAGTGGGGCATGAGAATGAAGTCAGAATTTGCAACTGTGGCAGAGAAACTATTAAAAGTCTATAAATAAATATTTTTATTGCAACAGTGTTGCATGAGCCACTACTTTCTGAAAACCTTATTCACATCAAGATGGGCTGGGGGACTATGTTCAGTTACCAATGATGGTTACTTGGAAGTGTTTGACTGGGACATGTATGCAGCCTTCTCAATATTCTTATTCAGTTGTATAATTCCAAGCCCTGCAGTGTTGTTATCCCTTAAGAAAACTGCTTTCTATTTCAAAAGCACCAACCCTGAACGTTAAATTGAAAGGAGATAAAAGAATCAGAGTGGTAAAAGCTGCACAATTCTACCCTCTTCATTATACAACAAGCTGATTCAGTATTTGCTTCTTTACATTTTTATGCAGATATAAAAGGCTACTTTGGGAAATCTGTAACACTATTATTAAATGTCACTGAGCAGAGCTGAGTATAGTGATGACTCATCCTTAAAAGATTTAATTTAGTGTGCATTGGCTTCCCAAGTATTGAGTTCTCATTTTGGGCTATATCAGCCACGGTGCCCAGATCTAATGTAAGGACCATTCACATCAGCAGGAGTCCTCCCTCTAGCTTCAGTGATCTTTGGATCAAGATCTTATTGAGAAGGGATGCTCTAGAAATTGTAGTATTGTTAATCATGAGTAATAATTATCCATAATTCATAAAGGCCAACTGAAAAATCAGGCCTTGTTGTGCTATACTGCACAGACAGTGGAATATAGTCTGTGCTATAAATCTATAAAAACAATCCAGATGATAGATACAGTAATGGGAAGGGATGTGGTCCACCATGAAGATATATGTTGCAGCAGTAGTAAATGTCATGTTAGTTCAATTTCTTTTTTAATAAGTTAAGAAAGACAAGAAAAAGGAAAGGAGAGAGAATTTTGAAGAAAAATAGGATGAAAGAAAGGACTAGGAGAAGGAAGTTTGATAGTTTAGAAGGTAGAGAGGTTAGGGGATGGGAAGGGTGTGGGTGTTGAAGCCATCGGCATAGAGTCGGGACTGGTATATGACTAATCAGAATATTCCTACCAATAAATTAGCTAAGAGTCCTTAATTTGAACAATATTAATCCAGAATGGCCTGAAAAGCCTCAAGTATCAATGGACTTGCTTCAAGTATGATAGATAACACTCTCCGCACCCCCGGTGAGATGGCTTCCCGGTCAAATAATTCTATGTGTTAGATAGCATCTAAGTAGGCACCAGACTCAGGGAGTTACGTGAGAAAAAGTCCACTTTTAATTAATAATGCATCCACATTTGAGCTTCTCAGAACTGTGGGGCAGTTTGGATTTGGATCTAGACTTTAAGTCATCCTGTGGTCCTGGGAAGGGAAGCTTGATTTGTTTTGATGTTCCAGTGTTATTTAAATTATGGACACACAGCTCCAGTACAAGGCTAGTGAAATGGGAAATGTATATAACAGTCGAATCTTCCTCCCCATTTCAGGTAAGCATAAAAGGTCTGCATGAATAGCTACATTGCTCCGTAAGGAAAGGAATTTTCCATCTTACCCTTTTAGAACTGAACATCAACATTTACTTCCACTTTCATGACCTGCTTGAACAATTATTTCTATTAAGAAAATGGACTTGAGACTCTGCTACTTAAGGCAACCTTTGTATTAACTTGCTTAGGTTAAAGGGCTTTAGTGGCAGTGGATCTTCATAGTAGGATGTAGCTGTTGCACTCAGGGACTCCCCGCTTTTGGTAGATATGCAGCATTATGACTTCTATCTCCCTTGTAAAGTCCAAGAGACATCAGGGAAGAAAACACGGAGAAGAAATGGGACAATGCTGGAGAGCTGCTCCCTCGGAGGCAGTGGGAAGCACAGAATAAATTAGAACAGCTCTGAGTTTCTGTAATTTTCACAGCGGGTTGGACATGCAGAGTTGCTGAGAATTAACACCTGTGCTTCTGCAGAAGCAAATCCTCAGGAGAAGTGTCACAGACTTTGACAGAGATGGAAGCAGCAGGGTTCTACAGAAACCAAAAGGCGTCCCCTGGAAATGTTTTCAATGCCTCAAGGATTTAAGGAGAATGCTATTCTCCCTGCAACAAACATATTAATTTTAGGTATCAGGGATGCATGGAGATGCTACAACACTAGCATATAAATATGGAGGCATCTGTTTAGGCCTATAAAATCCTCAAGAAAAGTTTAAAAACCTTAAAATGTATTTAGTTTTGCAGTTATTTGCTGAGAAGGAATCTCTGTAAAATAGAATGGAGTTGCAGGTGACAGAAAGACACCACTCATTGACCAACTCCCTACAGATCAGTGAAGGTTTAAATCTGTGGGTAAATTCCTCCAGTTCAGAGTATGGCACAGTAAAGGTCATTTCAATGTCTAACAAGAAGATGGATATAAACAAAAACTGGCTGGTGGCCTGAAAATCCCCAGGGGTTTTGAGACATGTGATAGTGTCTAGAGCAGCTTTCTGCCTTTCCCACCCCAGCATGCTGCTTGACTGCCAAGGAGCCCTCACACTACGAAAACCACCACCTAACTGGACAATACTGTACTTGAACCTTGTGTCTGCTCCCTTGGACAGAGGTTGTTACCTGCTTGCAGATTTTCTTCCATTTTCTCTTGTGCAGTAAAGACATTTAGTGATTTTGTCCTGTAGTTCACTTCTGTGATGCCCAGAGCCGTGCTACTGTATGAGGATTTGGCAAGGTACTGGTGGTGAAGAGTCCAAGGACAGGAAAAAATGCCAGACAAAGTCTGCTTGGGATGAACAAGAGGTGGGAGTTGATGAGGAGTGTTTTGAGAGAAGTGGGAAAAGATGGGAAGGAGACAAAAAAGCATTTATGATATGAGTTATAAATACAGTATATGATGGCAGTAGAGGCTATAGGAGTGGACGTGGAACTTCCAAGAGAAAACAAAGGGACAGAACCAGATGTCAGAAAAGACAAGAAAACAGGGAAGGCATGCTATACATCAGGCCTTAAATGTTATTTTTCTCCTTTCATCATTGAATCCTTTTCAGTGCATTTAATAATACAATAGTTGAATTATAATACACTAATTGCACTCGCTGTAAGACCTTGTGGAAAGGTAATTAAATTCCCCCAGTTTTGAGCAATTCAGTTACATCATACCAAATGTGGGCAGAAAAGAAAAAAACCCCACTTCTCCTGTGCAGGGTTAGTGATATATAAAGCAAAGGAGAATCAATTTAATACATCACCACTGCAATGTGAATTTCCAGAACCATTGAGCTGAAAAGTACAATCCCACCAGTCTGGTACCATGAAAATGAAAGTTGATGTCTGCCTGGATCAATTTTATCACGAAAATAATGGCATCACTCTGGGCACAAGATTTAAAGCCTTCAAGGCTTTGGGGAAGACACACTCAGTAACCTACATACAAAAGTAGATTGATTGAGAGTGGCTGGAACACACATAAAGCTGACATTTTTACCCATCTGGGCCTTTATCAAGACTGATAGGCTGAAACATTGTCTTTCTGAATGTTCCCGCTGCTTTCATATGTAAGCTCCTGGGTTTGCATTACTCTTGAGGCTTTCACAAGGTGTGTGCATGGTACGTCTGATATACCACCGGATATGTCTTGATGGTGCAAAGAAAATGAGCTAAATTCATCTAGATGCCTCAGAAAGGACAGATTATTTTCACTCTTTAATCTTCTTTTTATAAACAAAGTAGTCTAGACACCAACATGTAAATGTTCTGAGAACAAACAACCCTTTGTGCAGATATAATCTTTGGGCGTCCATCACTCAGCCTTGATTATACAGGACCTTTTACCTGCGATACACCTAGCTCACCACCTGCAAATCTCTGGCCCATCTAGCTTTGCACCATTCAGCAGACATTTGCCCTAGCTTAAAATAAAGCAACCTGTTGGTAATTACAAGTGTGAAGAAAAGTTAAGAAAGTATGGCAGTGAACTAAAATGAACTTGGGTTTATTTTAGGAAGTAAACAAAGGCTAATGAAAATGCTCATAAAGAAGAAAAAAACTTAATATGCTGTTATGAAAACATATAGTAATTATGAACATTAACAGCATCAGAGGCTGGTGCAAAGAGAGTTGCTTGGTATTTCCCTGAAGATAAAAAGCCATCTGTGTGCATCAGGAATCATCATTTTTTGGTTCTCCAGGGTAGAGGATGATATGCAATTGCTAAGCCTCCATTTACTATATACAAACATTACCCTCTGCGACAGTGGCTGTCAAAAAGTGTTCCGCACCTAATGGCAAAAAGCAAATGCCTAGTAAGATAGATTCACAAGTTACCACTTAGCTGAACAAATTGAAGGAAAGCAAAAGATTTCAAGTAAATCAAGTGAATTCTGTGGAATAAGCTACTTTTCAGCACAGCTTTTTCCTACTTTGCTCCAAAATGTCAACAAATTTCTACAGTATTTGAAGAAGGAAGGAGATGCAACCTGCATCGCTGTGATCTTTGATTCCCAGTGATGAAGCCCTGCTTTGATAGTCAGGAATAGCTGTGGTTGGATGGCTTTGGTGCTGGAGAGGAGACCTCTGAAGATCTTGTTTCTGATTGAGTTTTTGCCATTGTCTTCTGAATTTCTGTCTTTTTCTTGGAGTTGCAAATGCAAATGCCAATTTTTGGCCCGATGTGGCCAAAATTATTTACTCATGAAAAACCACAATCTAAAATAACAAAATATTTGGTAGAAAGTGATAAAAATGTCTAGTCTGCATATTTTTAGAAAAAATAGGACTTGTTACTGACTGAAAAGGGGAAACGTGGCTTATGCCAGATCCTAGTATTTTAATATTTGGTTTTGTGTCCCAATGAAGGAGAAAAAATGAATTACCATGAAGTGAAGAACTCAGAAAGCTATAATTTCAGGAATGCCAGCATTTTCTATCAAGATTGCAAACATTCCCAAATGGACATATTTTGATTAATAAGGTTGGCTTTGTGCACAGATTTGCTCTGTTTTTTTTCATTATACGAAGCATATCTTTATTCTCCCTCTCTTCTGTTCATATATTGCTATTTGCTCTGTCTTTCTAGGTTATTTATGTTGTTTTAGCTTTTGAAAGCTCCAGCCTGAGATCATTTACAATGTACAATACAATGAAAGAGCATATGGGTATACACTAGTGTTTTAGCTCAGAGCAGGAGTGCAGTTTTCAAGCAAGTCTCCTGACCACCTCTACTTACCACAGTCTGTTTTGCATCAAGGAATGGTTTTGGAGAAAGCAAACTGGGTTGCTTTTGAACGAAACTGAACCAGAAACATAGGTGCTCTGGCTGTTAATGGGATTTTGGTGCTTTGAGTCAGACTAGAACAAAATGCATAGAACAAAATGTGCTACATAAACCAAGAAATGAGTAGTGTGGCTCTTGGGTCCCCAGTTCTGACAGTTTTGCTCTACGGTTACATGCCTGTTGTGCCAAATTACTTGCTAATGTAGTTCGCTATGCCCCAGTCACCTTAAAATCCAAGGAGGCAAGGCAAGAAGAAAATACACATACACACACAAAACCAACTGAGGGGTAAAAGAATCATTATTCATATCGTAGGCAGGCAAGCAAGCTAGAAATAGTTTGTCTTCTGGTTCCCTGCTTAGAGACCACCCACTAGATGGCTGGTGTTTTTTATCGGTTGTAAGTTATTACTACATTCGAGATGGTGTCGGTGTGGAACTACTGAAGCAGGGAAGATCTTAATTTGCCATGAAGGCTAATTAACATTATCCTGAAAAATATGGACATCATTAATAATTTTCCATGTTCAGCACACCTATTGAACAAACACACTGTCCAATACATATATTGACAGATAACCCAACGTGATCATTTCAGAAGACTGGAATGAAGAATCATTTGTTCACATATTAAATGAAAAAGAGATCAAGGGAATAGATTAATTCTCAAAAAATGAACCCACATATCCCCTTTTCAATGAGCAATTAGCCTAACCAAAATGCAAACTCAAAGGTTCAGAATTGAGGGTGTTATAGTTGTTTATTCACCAATGGTCTTGCCATATATTTTTGGGTGTGTTTTTTAGTGCAAGAGGTGGCTTGAGAGCCTTTGGGAGCTGGGACCATATCTTATGTTCCCAGTCAAATAATTAGTTGGGTAAACTGCTGTTTGTAAGTGCTTATAAATAGTGAAACAGTTTTAAACTGGAATGCTGCATACAGTTTGGGTCATCCTAGTTCAAGAAGGATGAACTTAACCTAGAAAACGTGCTCTGAAGGGATTCTATGATGGCATGAGGAGTGGGGGAGCTCTTTGCAATAGAAAAGACAGACTATAAGATTTTGGCTTGCTTATGCTCAGAAAATGAAAGCTGGGAGGGAGTTAAACACAAAGAAGGACTTTACCAAAACTAGATTCTGGATCAGCCCTTTAACAGTGATGTCAAAAAACCCACCAGACTGGAAGATGGCACTTGATGAGCTTCTGAAAGGGCTTTTCAGGCAGTAGTGTCTGAGAGAGCTGTGGGCTAAAGCTGATGAACCAAGAGATGCCATACACTCCTGGCTTTCTAAAACTGATATTTATTTCCATACACAAGGCCTGTTTAAACTGTCTGCCCCGGGAGCAGACTGAGGAGCTGATTCTGGCTTCCAGTCACATACCTCCTGCTTCAGGGAGGAAACGATCTGCGAGAGACTCAGCCTGCTTCTCCACCTCAGCATCATTTCTTGGAGCAGTAGTGAAGTGAGAGTTGTAGATCAAATAGTAAATTGTGATACTACTATAATAATAGTAACAGTGGAGCTGTTTTATACATTTATAGACATCATTAAGCCAAACGGCAAAGAAAAATGAGTCTCAAACCCAGCTGGTCAGAGTAAGCTCTTCCAGGTAGGAGCTATCTTCTCCATTCCACTGTGCCTAAAATAGGTCTCTTCTTGGCTGGGCCTGGCACAGTATCATACAAAACTTACAAAAGTCCACATTGACACTACCAGGACTTTTTTTCAGACTGTCTTCCAAATTCCTATGGGCAATGTTGTGCCATTCCCCTTCTCCCTTTTTAACCAGTAAGCAAGTACTTGTTGCTGACACAAAATTTTAAAATTTCAGAACTGGTCCAATTCACTGTTTCAGCTGACTTCCATGCACAATCAAATTTAGAGGCATTTTGAAATCTGCATTTGTCACATGTTTCTTACAGGCAATCTTCTGACCCCGCAGAAAAGCTTTTTACTGCTTTATACATTCCCTCTGGATATTCAGCTGTATCAGTCGCTATTGATGGAGTTGTCTGAGTTCCCTTCAAACCGTGGGTTTTGTCAGGAAAATCTTGCATTCTAGATCTGTATGTGATTTATCTGAGATGCTGTCAAATCAATAAGTTTCACTTCAGCTGCCAGAAAAAATCTATGCAGTGGTTATCCCCATGTGGATTTAACTAGTCATTGTGTAGGTGGTTATAAGTGAATAGAAAAGGGGGCAAAATGGATCTCACATAACACGGCTTTTAACCTCATCCTCTCTTCCAAGCTGGCCTGGACTGTGGACTGTGGACTCTTCATTTCAGTTTGGTTCAGTTGAGGGTTTCTCTTCTCTTTCATGTCCAGGGAAAAAAATCCCCACAACATAGGTCCATGTATCAGGCTGGTTACCTTTGTAGCAATGACATTTTAACGCCATTCTGGTACCAAAGCCAAGCTCTGCTGGGTGCTGTCACAGCAAGCACTAGTACCAAAAGGGGAAAGGCAGCTTTTCCAACCAGTTCAGTATTTCTCTGCCACTTTATAATGTCTCACACTTTCTTACTCTTTCCTCAGGCAATGCGACTGTGAACTTCAGAAATATGCAAGTTTAATTCAGCTACTAATACTGAGTTTAGCTGTTTCTGAGATTATTTATTTATGTATTTGAAAATGAGTGTATGTGAAAAGTTCCCTATTAAATGCCCTGGCTGTAAATCCTTCATCCACAGAGTAATTACTGCATGCCTGGGATGAAGCCTGCATAATCCATTACTGGGTCACATTAAAAAACAAGAAGGAAAACTTGACAAATGAAAATGAACAAATTTTTTTACCCCTAAAGAATGGGAAAAGCTTTACCAAAATTATTTTCTTTCAGTGAAATTTTGTATTTTTGTCATGTATAAAAACGTGAAAAAATGCCAGCTACCTTTCCTCAGTAGCCCTAGATATTTGATGCAATTTAGTCTGTGGACTATTGGTGTATCTGAATTAAATCTATGACAACACAGGGGCTTCCTGAGCACTAAATGCCAAGTCTGAAACTCATTTTTCTCTTGTCTCCAGTGAGTTGAAAAGGAAAAAAAGTGGTTTGGTCGTTCCAGCTTGAGGCTCAGGACAAACCCCCAGATCCATCGCAGAATTTCTGCGTGCCCAGGACATGGGAAGCTCCTCAGGACCCAGGTACACAGCTCTCGGCCCAAATATGAATTTTCAGAACCTGTGATGGTAGCTCTTGGTAGCATCCAAATGTCTGCCAGTGAAGGTCCAAAGCGGCCAAGCTCCTGCTGGGAGAGCACAGAAGGGCTCATGCTCCGACAGCGTGCTTTTCCTTAGCACCCCCGGTCCTTAGGTCTCAGCTATGTCTGCAGCCCTGGGTTCGGTGACCCATGCTTCCCCTGCAGCAGACACAGGGTCTCAGCACACCAGGGGCAGAACAGGGTCCACAGTGGCCTGACAGAGCTGGCCTCTGTTCAAGAGATGTCAGGGCAGTGTCTAACCTGCTCCAGGATGTAGGCATGCTACTTCATGCTACAAAGAATTTTTTCACCCGCATACAAACCCAAATCCTCAGCTGCCCCCTGCAATGGAGCACTGGAGCCTCTCTGAAGACCAGTGAGAAACTGCTCCCTCTTGTGCAGCACAGGTGCTGTCTTGCTCAGGTCCCTGGGGCCATCTCTGTACCATTTCCTTGGCTGCCTGAGATGATTTGAACGGTGATTTTTACCACCTTGTGCAGTGCCCTGTGCATGGGGGTGTGCACATCTGCTCGCTCTCCATCCTGCTGCGGATGTTCCCTTTTGTATGGGATGCACCTTTGCCATAAACTCAACTAGCGAGGTGTTTGCTGGAAGAAAGACCTGCATTCGGGGCCATCCCTCCTTGAGGGACGCTCCTTAAGATTAGGATTTCCTCTCTCTCTGAGGCCTGTTTAATATATAATTACTCCACACTAAGTGGGACCGCTTCTCCAGGAGATAATGCGTGCTCCTCTCCCCCTTCCCTCTGCCATCACCTGGCTGTCTCAAGGCTGCTTCCAAGTTTTCTCTGACAGGGGAAGGGATTACTCCTCTGTCTCCCCCTGACAGCTAACACCTTGGAAAAGCAGCGCAGGGAACGGTGCCCTCACCACCCACGCTGCTCTTTGAGTGGCCTTTATGTAGCGTCCAGCTTGCTGGCTGGCACTCAGAGCGCTTTTTGTGTTGAGTCATGCAAAGAGAGGTGTGGAGAAATGTCTGCTCCATGAGCAGCAGCCTGGCTGATGCATTAAATTGGTGCCAACCCGCTCAGTTCTGTCAAGAGTAAAGTGCTCGAGGGCAGCCCTTCCAGGCTCTTAATGAAATTAAAACTGAAGATGTAGACACTTCTGTATAGAAAACTCCTAAAGGGTTTGAGACAGGAGCTGAGAGGTGGTGGCTGGATGATCTAAATGTGGGATTTTGGCACTGATAGCTGCAGCTCTAAAACATTGCGTGAATTTTTAAATGGATTTAGTTTATAAATCTTGCTGTGATCAATAGGGCCGAGGTACTTGCACATGCTTAGGGACCTTCACTTTAGGGCTTCTCCTCCTACCTGTAATATGGGAAAGTATATAACAAGGTGCTGTATGGAATAGCACTTCCACAGTGTGATGGGAACAGAAAGCAAGGAAAGTGAGTGGAAAGAGGTCAAAACTGGGGAGAAGGAGACAAGCAGGGAATGTGAGGGCAAAAGGAACCACTTAAGGCAGAAGATACGAGTGCTGAAACCAGAGCTAACTTAACAACAGATTTTCAACTTGATTTGGCCCGTGAGTAAATCTCACCCAGACACCAAATGCACCAAGACATGAGAAGTCTCTTACAGTCCTGCAGAGATCCTATATTTTCTAGCATCCTCCCAGGCTCCTGGGGAACAGCTGCTGGTCACTATCAGAGTTACCAGCCCTGAAGTCAACATATAGCAGCTGCCACAGTGCTTCCTGCAGAGCACTCCTCAGCAAATTACCCAGTAGACCTCAACAGAAATTAATTAAATAGCCGTGGCTTAGCCTGGAATGTAATCAATAGTCACATCACTGTGTTATGTGGATGTAACTGTCTGACTGCAGAAAGATTATCCGGCACAATGTGGTTTGGGTTTATATGTCATTATTTAATGATCATTAGCCCCTCAAGGATCAAAAGCTACCTTAAAAATCCAGCTGCCAGTGATGCTGGCATGTTTGCCCTTCATACTAATGAACAACTGGTAAAAGTTTCTACATCTAAGGACCAGCTTAGAAATCATTTACTTTCAAGTTTTCATGTTGCAGGAAAGTATTTTGTACTCATTTTTTTTTATGAAACTCACCTGCTGGTGATGGAGCTAACAGCTGGCTGCATGTGAAGAGTTTAACAGAGTGCTAATTAAAATCAATTACACGTTGATTGACCTACCTTACCAATAAAGCATCCTGGACCACTTTGAATGCCTCATAGCTCTCAGCTGGGGCTTGTCTGCAGTGGAGGTTTGCTTTTGCTGCACTGTAGCTATCACTAATCCGAACCATTATTGATTGCACATCATCTTTTGCAATTTACTCTGGTAGGAGGATGTTCTTGTGCAGTCCTGCTGGCATACCAACACTGGGGTGAAAGATCACCCGAGGAAGGGGGACTGGCCTTCTGTTTTAACAAGCTGGAAATTTTTGTTGATGTAGGTTCTTCTGGGGAGTTCCTAATGGCGTGATCAATAGCATGTAATGAGCACAAAGGTGCAGCTGTCCACACTGCGCTGCACGATGCTGCCTGCTACTTATCAGGGTTTGCATAAGCACTGGGATTTAGGCCTTGCTGACCCTTCTACATTATTTTGGATGAAATAAGATACAAGTTTAAAGAACAGCTTCTACTCCTAAGGACCTCCTTAGGCAAATATGTCCTTAACCATTTCGAGATGCCTCTGCGCCCACTGCCACTGTCAAGGGCAAAGGTTTCCTTTGAAATGGCATTCTCTTTTCAGACTCCATTGATAAGTGAAGTCATGTTAAATGGGAACTGTGGCCTTCATGTATAGTGCAGAGAAGCAGATAAACATGAAATATAGATGTCGTTTGTGTATGCTTGTTTCTGCAACATATATTCTCTCTCTGACAAGTCTTAATACTTTTTAACAGATACATTCAAGTTCATTCTAGCTATAAAGTCCAGATTCAGATCAGGAGCTGGACTCTCCGAAGCATTCTCTTTTGGATCATACTAGGGATTTGCATCGATATTATCTTGATACAATGAGACTAATTACAGGGTATGTAGAAGGTATTTCCTTTTACCAGCCTTTCAGAAAAATTTAGTGTACTCTATGATAACTATGAGCATCTCATTTTCCTTCTTTATAACATACCACTCTAAGTACAGCAGTTTGCCTGTTCCTATTCATCTCCTCTCTGTGCTAAACTGTCCCATTCTCTTTGGTTCCTTTCATACAGAAACAACATCAGGCTCCTATTCATCTTGTTTCCTGCCTCTGCCCTATCCTTTCAAAAACTGGGTGTACAGAATGCTGTAGCTGCAGCATGAGCATGATTGATGCTTATTGTGGGACTGGGTAATCTCTACTTTCTTTTCCTCTCTTTAAAAATCAGGATAGTGTTCAACTATTTTTCTTTTAAAGGCAATTAAATTCTGAGCAGAACTTTTCATTAAATGATCAACAGTGCTACTTGGGGACTTCTCCTTAAACATCAGCGTAGCTGCATTCTTCATATGCCAGTACAAAATGCCTGAGATCACACTACCCAGCCCTCCATTTTCTTGTGTCAGATATTAACACTTAAAATTTAACAACTGATGAGCACATTTTGCAATCGGCTGCATTTCTCCATTTTATTCTCTTCTGGGTTTTTGATATCCCTGGCAGGGGATGTAGGAAATGAAGGAGACAGTCCTTCAGACTGTGAATTATCCAGGAGTAGCAATAAGATCTGTAATGTCTGTGCATCAGAGACAGAGGAGAAGGAGAACAACTAGGGATCCTTTTTAGTCCAGCAGGGTGAACGACTCTATAATTATCCTAAATGTAGAAAGATGTGGAGTTTTATTTGATGTGATGAAAAGGTAAATGTATTGGGTTTACGTGGCAAGGCTTTGGTAGCAGGGGGGCTGCAGGGTTACCTTCTGTGAGAATAGACCAGGAGCTGTCCCCATGTCAGACAGAGCCAGTTCCAGCTGGCTCCAAGATAGACCCACCACTGCCCAAAGCTGAGCCTGTCAGAGATGCTGGTGGCTCCTCTGTGATAATGTATTGAAGAAAGGGTGAAAAATGCTGCGCAGCACCTGTGGGAGTGAGGAGTGAAAAAAATGTGAGAGAAACAGCCCTGCCGACACCAAGGTTCGTGAGGAAGGAGGGGGAACATGTGCTCCAGGTGCTGGAGCAGAGATTCCCCCACAGCCCGTGGAGTAGACCATGACGAAGCAGGCTGTCACCCTGCAGCCCATGGAGGACCATGTCGGAGCAGATATCCACCTGCAGCCCATGGAGGACCCCATGCCGGAGCAGGCAGACATGCCCTGAAGGAGGCTGCAGCCCATGGAGGACCCCACGCCGGAGCAGGCAGACATGCCCTGAAGGAGGCTGCAGCCCATGGAAAGCCCAAGCTGGAGCAAGCTCCTGGCAGGAGCTGTGGCCTGCACAGAGGAGCCCATGCAGGAACAAGTTTTCTGGCAGGGACTGCAGCCCATGGTGGACCCACCCCACACTGGAGCAGTCTGTTCCTGAAGGACTGTAACCCCTGGGAAGGACCCACCCTGGAGCAGTTCTTGAAGAACTGCAGCCTATAGGAAGGACCCATGTTGGAGCAGTTCATGAAGGACTGTACCCTGTGGGAGGGACCCCAAGCTGAAGCAGGGGAAGAGTGTGCGGAGGAAGGAGTGGCAGAGATGAAGCGTTATGAACTGACGGCAACCCTGATTCCCTATTCCCCTGCTCTGCTCGGAGGAGAGGAGGAATAGAAGAGTCAGGAGTGAAGTTGAGACTGGGAAGAAGGCAGGGGGGGAAGAAGGTGGTTTTAGTTTTGTTTTTTATTTCTCACTATCCTACTCTGTTATTAATTGGCAATAAATTAAATTAATCTTCCCCAAGTTGAGTCTGTTTTGCCAGTGACACTAATTGTTGAGCAATCTCCCTGTCCTTATTCTCGACCCATGAGCTTTTAATCTTATTTTCTTCCCCTGTCCTGCTGAGGAGGAGTGAGAGAGTGGCTGGGTGGGCACCTGGGTGCCAGCCAAGGTCAACCCACCACAGTAGGTAATGCACAAATACCTTAACATTAATCTGTAATATTTAACCATAGTTGCCTTCCTATAGATGAATATAGAAGGACATGCCATGTGCTTCTGGTCAGCTTCCTTTCTACCTGATCTTGACTGAATGACCAAGCACAAATTTAAGTCAGAGAAGACCTTCCTTATTATATTTATCTTCTTTTCATTCAGACCACATTATACGAACTCATGGTACATGAACCAAGCAAGAAAAGTACAGTAGTCAGAACTCTGAAGGGCTTTAGTATTGCATTAGTGAGCTTCAGTCCCCTTGGTATAATATAAAAATGGCAAAGATGGTATGGAATGAGCATTTTTAATAACTCTCCTAAGTGTTCTATTAACTGCCGTGTATCATACAAATGAGATGCAGAAACTAGGGAAGCATTTTGAGTTGCTGAGTAGAAACAATTTAGGGTGTAAATGTACTTCCAGATCTGCACATAGGAATCCTACCAATTAGGCTTCTGTTAATTTTTATTATTTTTTTAAAAAGTTTTAGGAGAGAAATTCGTGACACAACAGCTCTAGAAATATCCTTGTATCTAGTCAGTATGCTTTCAAGGCTAAGAATAGACTGCAATCTGTGCCACACTGTAATGGTTGATGGTCACCTCCCTGCGTTGGACAGAAGTCAGGGCTCATGCTGGCTCTCCGAGATGTCTTCTGTCCCAAGTTTTCACCTGAATACCTTCAACCTCAGTATCTGAGACCTGTCAACTGCCTTGGAGAGCCTTGATCTTCAGACACATCTGCAGTCCCTCACAGGGGCTGGTGCAACCAGCTTGGAGTGGAATTGCTGGGAAGATATTTTTATATATATATATATATATGAGTAGAAAATACTTACGCAGCTAATTAGAGGTAGCTACGACATTTTGTGGCATGTTGATATAACGTCATTAAAGTGAAAGGTCTGTCAAACACCTGCTGCTCTCTGCGACCTCCTACCTGGCAGCACTGCGAGGACAGAGATGAGAGGCATGCACAGCAGAAATGCTGCTGTGTGGCATGCTTTTATTTCAACCAGTGTATGCCACACACAGCACAAAATACTGCAGTCTTTATTGTTTTCAATTCTCCTTTAAAGTCCTTGGCGATTGTATTTCTCGTTGTCGGTACATAGATACCATTGTGAAGAGGGATGATACTTCTTAATAATGTATTTCTCTCCCTTTCTATCTCTCTTTTCTTATTTGTATTGGGAAAAATGGATCAAAGAAGTGCATTTTGCTTAGGAGGCACAAAAATTCATGACTATCCTGATCTTTTTCAGGAAGGCTCAGAGGAAGACTTATACATTGACCCACTATTGATTATCTCTTTCAAAAATGTTATGCAGAAAAACCTCTTAGACTTGCCGTACAGAATCTGACCTTTATTAAAAGGCTAATAATGCTCTAGAAAAACTGTTTTAAATGAGAAATATCATAATTTTGGGTACCAGTGTAAGCAGAAAAACCACTGTGTTGACCAATGTAAATGACTGTTCTGAATTTGAAATAATGACAAGAATGTAACTGCAGATCTCAGGATTATGTAGGTTATGCTGCTTGAATACTTCCAAAGGATCACTAAAACCTCCACTAGATCTGAACTGGGACAGTGGGCAAATGCATTTCTGACAAAGAGGAATTGTCATGAGTTGCATTTCCCTTCTTACATGCTAGGATCCACTGGGCAAGTATCTCCTTGACAGTAGAAATATACGCAAGATTTCTTGAGATGGATCATTGGTCATCATATAAAATGTCTTGCTATAATTGTTGAATGGAAAGGATAAGGATAGGCTACCATCTAGTGGATACATTGTAAAATTATTACATTTTTATTTAACCTGTTTTGTGACTTGAATGTCTAAACCAAAGAAAATCAATTCAACTCTTACGTGCTGAAGTGCCACCTGAAAGCCCTCTGACGATGTATGCATTCAGACTGATTTTAAAATATTTTGCTGTGCTTTCTTCTGACACCTCAAAGCAGCTCTGCTAGTCCCAAAGCTAAAAGAGATGAGGCAGATAATACCATATTTGACAGGTGTCCTTATTCCTCATTGACCTCTAGTATCAATATACAAGCATACCATACATTAGTATCTGTAAGGCAATTTTAAGGTGTAAAGCACAGCAGAGATAGAAAAAATAGAGTAAATAAGACATTTAACTCAAATATCATGGCGCGTGTCTAAAGGCACAACATAAAATACCTAGTGTCGTAGTTAAGACCTAGCAATTGCTAAGGAAGGAGTACAAGTCCAATTTTGTTTATATCTCTGCTATACCCAACTGGCTTCAGCGCAGTGATTTCTAACCTGAACTGCCATGCTTGCCTCTGGAGGAATAAGGCTCCAAAAGCATCTGGATATACTGATGTACCTCTATGTACACTATGGTCTTTGTGTGATGTGAGTAAGAATAACAAGTGTAAGTCATGCAAATTATGACTCCTGAGTCTAATCTAGATTGGTGGAATCATCACTGCAACTGGACAGACAGAAAGGGAATGGAGTTGCTGGATGCATCCACATGTCTTTGTTGCTCTGAGAGCTGCGGCTCAGCTATAAAGGACGTGGTATTAAATACAAAACTTAAGGATAAAGAGTTGGGGACCAGGTTCCTTAGATGAAGATTCTTGTTACAGAAAGTACTTGCATAAGAGAATGAGAGACAAACACAAAAGCAGAGCAGCCTGGTCTATCAGGTTTGTGGATTACACTGATGATGCTCTGTTTTGATCAGATGGTGTAACTCCCTGTGATAGCGGCTTCAGAATCGTTTGCCATTGTCTAATGACAATGAGACCTGACATAGAGCTAGCTTATTAACTGAATGACAGATATGTCTAAAAATCGATTTCTTAAACAATGGAAATATGAGCTGGCCTGTGTGCCAAACCTCTTCATGCTCCCTGCTGACCTACCTTGACCTTCCCTATCTGCACAGATAATAAAGGGTGTGTGCTGTGGGATGAGCACATGGTACGTGCCTCCCTGCAGGAATGTGCCATGAGCTGAAGGGAGTGTTGGGAAGGGTGCTGTTGTGGCTGGAGCCTCTCCTTCTCTCAGCACTGAACTGGTATTGGGGCAGCGGGGACAGAAGCTGCTATTTGTATGGACCCGTAGTAGATGGCTGCTTCTCTGGAGCAAAGAAGAGGTAGGCTGAGGACATGACAAGCCAGATCGTGAAATATATTCCAGCTAACTTTAAGCTAGCTGTCTCCAGTGGTGTTAGCAACACAGGCATGGGAGTACACAGTTCAGTATAGGTATTTACCAGCTATTTTTTTCACCCAGTTTTTTGGGCAACCTATGCCACTTCTGCTGTTTCAGTGTAACTGAAAATAGCCCAGGCAGCCAGCTCTGTGTTACAAATTCTTTCCTGGACTGATGGTAACCATAATAACATGCAAAATACAAGGTTCATATCTACCTCATTAAATGTGCCAACAGCTGCTTTCTTTAACTCAGTACCTATGTAGCTTTGGACCAGCCTGGCTCAAGGTTTCTCAACCTACTGTAGCTGTAGCTGTTTTGATAGCTCGGTTTCTGTGCCTAAGCAGACATACAAAGCAACAGAAAGAGACGAGGTTGGAAAGAAAATTTGCTCACAGTCAAATTCAGGTGGACAGTTGTAATTCTGCCAGGCTGGAGCAGCAGTTCCTCCCTAAAGATAGCAGCTTCCTCTCTGGTCCATTGGTTTCTGGCTGGAAGCTGGAGTTGGAAGAGAAGTCTTTTAGCCGCATGATGTTTCCTTCTATCTCTTGGTGGCAGGAGACAGCACAAAAAGCATTGGGTAAACAGGCAAAGTCCAAATCGAGAATCCTTCAAGTTAAACAGTGAGATGTAGCAAATGCCAAGGCCTGAGGTTTATTGTTAAAGCCCATGGGGCTTGGTGACAGGGCATTGAGACTACAGAAAAAGACAAACACAAAATAAGAGCCGTGGAAACTCTCCACCTCTGATAAGGTATAAACTCTCCACTTTTACAGATTTTTATATTTCTGCTCCACAGAAACCAAATAAATCCTCTTCTAGATTTTTCCAATAGCCTTCGTCCAACTGATCTTAGCCCACCAAGGTCATACCAGTGAAGTTTGGTCCCCAAAATAACATTCCTAACTTTCATAAAGTCTGCCCAGGTAGGATATTTTTAGACAGGTCTGCCTGAATTGATTGTCTCTTTTCCACGAGTCACCTGCTGCCTGTTACCCATCACAGCACCAGCACTGTAGAATAGGCATTCCTGAACCAATACTGAGAAAAACATTCCTGTTCTATAGCGGAATAGGATATGATTACGGCTGGTGTTTTAGCTACCTCATTATCCAAAGGGTAAAAATTATGTCCAGCGCTACCAAAAAGGTTCCCAAATTGTAAGAGAGGCCTCAGTCCATCACCCAAATTTTGCAAAAAGAGGCACAAATTAAGAACATAATGGTATTTGTACATATGTGTGGTGTTTTCCTGGGTTGCCAATAATATCTGAATCCTTATAATGCTTTTCCAGAAAAAAAAGTTGGTACCAATAACCACAAACCCCTTGAATTCAATATAGTGAGGTGTAAACATGGAATAAGTTCTCCGAATTCAGCAAATCAAGCATAATATGTAACCAGAGGACACGTTTTGGTGAACTGGGATGTTTTGTGAGCAAGATGTGAATAGTAAAATTTGCTGGCATGGAAGGGAGCTGGAGATTCCCCAAGACACCAGAGTCGAGGCACAGCAGCTCATACATCTCGGGAAACAAGGAGGAAAGGACAAGGTGCTGAAGAGGCAAGAGGGAGAGGAGAGCAAGAGTCCTTATGCTGACATGTTGATAGTCAGCTTCCCAGGATGGGGAAGTTTCCTTTTGACCCTTCTACTTAGCCTGGTTTCTGTCTGCACTTATGAAGATTTACATCTCCCAAACGGACATTTCTATCTGCTGCTGCATTTGAATTTTCACCCCACAGTTGCACCAGCTCACAGTCATGTGCTTATGTCTGTTTTAGAGAATGGAAACATTTTAAAAAGCCTTTCCCCCATCCAGTCTGTGTGACCTTGCATTGAGCAGAGCTGGGCAAACATTCAGAACAAAATCCAAAAGTGAACCTGAAACCTGCCTTTGGGTTTTGTTATGAACTTGAAACTGAATTTTACCATAACTTTTACGAGCCTAGACTGAGTTGGAGGGGACCTGGGCTGATTTAAGGTTTTACAGGGAACCATTTGATACTCAGAGGCTTAATGTGATTTTGGCTTGAAACAAAGCAATCCTTGGCTGACTTTGGTCGTTCGAATCCCATATCCAAGGCGAAATCCAAGGGCTGTGTAAACTTAGGGCAAATTGAAGCTAGCGTGTGCACACGCTTGCGCACACAAGTTGCGTCTTAACGCACATCGCCAAATTCTACACGGGACTGTGGCTCTGTTGAGGAGCATCAGGACGCGTCTCCTGTAGAACCACACCAGAGCTGAGCACGCTGGCAAAATATGAGTTGTAGACAATTAAAAACAGACCCTGCCCTTCTATAAACAAACACCTCACTCTCCGTATGTTTGTGGAGTAATAGTGACATCCTGTGGCCAGTCCTGATTAGTCCCAAGCACGGACAGGCTGTTTATTCCTCCCGGTGCTAGACATGGGGACCTGCTGAGGGAAAGGATGAAGGCAGAGCTGGAGAGGGAAAAATTCCATTCTTCCTTAATCTAGATGTTAAATTTCAAAGGAGAGGAAAGAGTTACAACACACTTGCTCTTTAGGCATAATCCAAACATTACGGCCCTTAGCTAATTTAAATGTAAAGTGATTTTAAACATGCTTTCTGAAGCCGAGCATAGAAGGGAATACCCCTGGGAGCCGCTGGGCACAGCTGCTGGAAGGGGGAATAGGGAAACTGAGCTCGGAGCCTAGCACAAGGAGAGGCCACCGGTGAGGTGGGAGGCAGGGATGTTTGAGACCATCCTCCAGAGTCTTCTGGGATGATCCAAATAAGCCAAGTATAAAGGTACGAGCAGGAGGTAACACTGAAATGGAAGAGTGTTTTCATTTCCCAAGCACGCTGTATTTTGATGTTAACAGGCATGGCTGTGGCACTGTGGCAGGTTCAGTGAGGGATGGCTCTTTTTTTTTCCTTGCAGTTGACATGTTCTTGCTCAAGTACAAAGGAAATATACTGCCAGGTGAGTCAAGTATAAGGCTTGCCCAGAAAAGAGAAAATTTAAGAGGGGAAAAAAAAAAAATAGGTGTAGGGCAGCCAATAAATTGTCAATGAAGAGAGAAAGCAGGCAGAGAGCAGCTGGCTAGAGCCCAGCAGAAGAAACTCAGTGCCTGGGAGACCAGCTTTCTGTGCTACATTATTTCAAAAGCCAAGGAGCCATTGGAGTTCAAGGATAGAAGAAGCTGGACAGCCAAGGTGACTTTTCTTACTGGTACTCTCATTTTTATTGCCTAAATTATGGTAACTCCTATGATGTGGCAGAGATACGGGTCCTGCCCTGAGGTGTCCACCAGTGTTTGATGCCTTGGACAGTGTGATCCAAGGCTGGCCAGACTCAAGGAAGCCAGCTAGACTCAAGGAAAACAGTGTGCTGTGGGATTATGGCTGAGCTGAGTGGCAGAAGGGAAATACAAACAGGGATAGAGCGTCAGAGAGAGAAAAAGGTTTCCCATTGTACAGAGGAAAGGAGTGGGGAAGACGTGAAGTTGTGATGTTTTCTAGTGACCATGGCTTCCTTGTAGAATTTGATTGTCCCAAGATATTTCCTGAATTGCACAGGCTTGTTATATGGGATAGAGCTCATGTTGTATCTGGTCTTTCAGAAAGAACGTTTGCTCTTGGAAATATTTGATTTGCATTTGGAGCCTACAAGATGGTAGTGGATATAAAGTCGTCTCTTGACGCTGGCTTGAGGTTCAAGTACATGTTTCCTACTGGGGTAAGAAAGAGACCTGTTTCATTGGACAGCTGGCAGAAACAAATGATTTAGTGAACGTGCAGAATTTTAGGCTACCCTCACACAATGGACTGAATTTCAACTGACGGGACTAGTTTTGCACCTTCTTTTCAGATAGCTATAGAAAGCCACAAATGTCCTTTTGTGATATCAGGGATCTGCTAGAGAAGGACCATTCCCCAAAACAAAAAATAAGCAAAATTTGCACAAAGACACATTAGCTAAAACCCAATCAATGTCCCTGGTGGCTGATACAGCAAACTGTGGGCTGATACACTGGGCTGTAATTCAGTGTCTCTGAGAAACAGCAGAAAGACCAGAGCAACTGAGGGAAGAGTCAGTGAGGTAAAACAAGACAGATGCAAGAGCACTACTAATGTGGCCCTGAAACAAAACAGCTACCTGGAGAGAGAGTTTGGGGACTGAATGCTGACTAAAAGAAGCCAGGAGCCGTAAAAGGTGAAACAGACTCCCGTTGTCTGGTTCTCTGCCCGTGCTCTGGGAAGCAAGGTTTCATGCCTTTCTGTGAAATAAAAGCAACTATATTCAAAATAGTAGATTGCCATGATTTTCTCACCCTAATGGGAACAACCCACATGGCCTTGGCTTTGAGCTAGCAGCTTTGGTCTGATAGATCAGCAGAATCTCTGTGGTGAGTTTGTCATCGCTGCTGATTCAGTGCCCTCCAAATTCCTGCCTCTCGTCACTGTAGTGCACAATTCCCGAATTAGGTTGTGGTGCCAGGTGTTGTACTCTCCCACTTGCTATGCTCTGATTGAGTTTGTAGGCCTTACTAACAGAGAGGTAATGCTATTAGTTTTCAAGAGTGGGATTCTTCGATCTGATCATTAACTTTCTCCATTGCTCCTTGCCCCCTTTGCTGTAACTCTTTTCTGCTAGATCTACAAGCTGCTGCTTCAGCTGGAATGGTAGGAGACAGGAGTCTCTTAACCAGCCACCGGAGCTTCCTCCACTTTCCCAAAGCCTGAGGTTTAAAAAAGCAGCTTTCAGGGCCTCTCATGCTAGAAGAAAGTGACATGTTAAGGTTTAGCCCTCTTCTTGCTGAGATTTTGCTTTTGTTTGATTGGGGACGTAGTACCTCCCAGACTTAAAATCAAACATTTGCTTACAAGGGACCAGTGTATGCAACTGGACCATGCCTGATTATAAATCTGACCTGTGATAAAAATTGTTGCTAAATAGATCACATCACAATAAAATTCTATGGATCTCTTTAAAATATATAAGCATACCTAGCCACTAACATGGCAAAGGTGTTTAGGAGGGGACAAAAGTTAAGAAGTCCTAGAGAATCAGCTCTTCCATCCCTTGAGATGTGGTGAAACTGATGGAAACTGATGAAACTGGTGAACTGAAACTGGAAACTGATGAAACTGGTGAAACTGATGGAAGATCCTTGGTTTTTAGTTTTGATTTCTTTTCCCCTTTTCTCTCTCTCCCTCTCTTTCCCTCTATTCCCAGATTTCAAGATCCTTTATTCTGCTGTGAAAAAGCATGGGGTGGTTACTGCCTCTGTGAGCTTATAGGCAAAGGAGAAAATCTCCTATTTCATGAAGTCTGGTACAATTTGGAGATTTTTCTGCAAAAAGACTGGCATTTCACCTGTTTGCCTTGTTCTGCAGCTCCTTTTCACTATGGTCTTGAGTCCCCAGCATACAACTGCCTCCCTGCCAATAACTTCCCCTTCTGGAACAATACTGGATAAGTGCATGTGTGACCTATTGGTGCATGTGGGCCACGACCCACCCTGCATGTGGTCCATGCTAGACCTGAACCATTTACAATTTAGCTGCGTGGCTCAGACTGCAAAGGTGCATCTCTGATGGCCCACGCTGAAATCCTTGGAAGTCCATAACTGAGTCCTCTGCTGTGGAAGAACCCTTTTCCTCAAAGTGCCTCTTCTCTTTTACCCCACTCAGTGTTCCCAAACTGTTCTGTGCCCCTTGTAGACAAAGGGAGGACGAGGTCTAGGACCCTCACTGTTTTGGAGCAATGGTCAGGGGCAGGGGGAGCCCCGGGGAGGCTGAGCATGCACAGTCAGGCTGGCAGTGCCCTCAGGGCCCTGAGAATAAGTGTCAAACACACATATGAGTGCCCATTAAATTTAATAAGCAACTAATTCAAGTAGTCATAAGTTTAAGGCAGTACTTTCTTCAAATAACTAATCACCAGCATGCCCCCAAATTGGCTTTACTAATACGAGGTGCTAGTATCTCCACCTAGTTTTCCCGTGGAAGCTGGTGGAGCTATGCAAGAAGGAGCTTGTTCCCAGGCACAATACATTTCTGGACTCCACGAAAGGCAGACGAAGAACGGCAAGAGCAGCCTGGTGCATGTCTTCATTAAGCAGGTTTCACAAAGCACAGTCATGGTGCTAGTAACACACATCCAACAGTGCTTTCTGCTTCAGCCGATTCATTGCTTCCTGTATGATAACTGGAGCACTGGAAAAGCACATATTAGAGCAAGATGTGAAATCTAGCAATTCTGTTAAGGTTAGAAAAATTCTGGCTGAGTTGCAGCAAGAAAACAGGTTGTTAAATGCCAGCTGAGGCAGAAGGTTTTGTCTCATTGGAACTCTACTTATTCCATGCTTGAACAGCTCTTGCAGCAGCAGGAACCCGAGTAAACCTATGTATACAAAAGACAGGCTTAGCAGATATTAAGCTGGCATTCATTTATCGGAATTCATTTTGGCTACTTTTCCTATTTCTCTCCAGGAAGCCTTGTTGGTGGCAGGTGGGAGTTAAGATAGCTGTATTTCTGATACCTGCATCACTTACCTATAGTCTAATCTGAAAAATTAAAAGGGACACTTACTAGCACTAAAAAAGATGGGGTTTTTTGAAGAAATTTGGGCTCCTTTTTATTATTATTATTTTTATACCCTGAAATAATGCTGTGTTTGATGCCTATTTCACAGAGGAAAATGAAACCGTGGGACAAATATATTGGTCCCTGGAAGGCAATTCCTGTAAACAAATTAATACAACTCAGGCCTGCCTCCTCTACATTTTGTTCCTTTTCTTGTGCAGCCTATTGATTGATTTACCTCAGGGAAGAGATTCCTCTGACTCAGATACTAAGCAAGTTCTTAAGGAAAATATCAGCTTTAAAAAGGGAGCAGAAGAAAGAGCAGCAGTTGCAAAAATTGCTAATCTTTCATTTGCAGGAGCCACTGAACATCTGGATAGTATGAAGCTCCTTTAACCCCCTGAGTGCAGAAAGAATTAGCACCAAAGGGCAGCCCATGCTAATTCAGTGCCATTAAACTTGTATAAGCTAGAAGAATGTGATGTTATACTTCCATAGGGCCATATGGATACCACTTTGCACTTTGTATCCATCGGAGGGACTAGCAAAACTAGTTCAGTACTATACAGTATGGCTTTTAGAAAGATAAAATAGCCCCTGTACAATATTACACAATATTACACACGTCTGTCATATCACACCTTGGAACCAACCTACCCTTTTAATTATAGGTGGAGAGCTTGTCTGCTGACTTGTCTAAGCTTCCACGTTCAGAAGAGCAGAAGACTAAATATTGCAATAAAAACAGAGGCTTGATTTTTTTTTATGATTGGGAACTCTTTTTTAAGGAACCTGGAATTTTATTCATCCTGCTGACTAGAGACTTTGTTTTCAGACGAGTCTTTATCTTATGTCTGCAGCATTAAAATATGACTTCCTGTTAATCTTGCTGCTCCCTTCATTCACCTTTGTCCGTAACAGAGGGGAAAGCGTAGCACTTCCCTTGGAGCCCTCTTCACAGCTTTCATGTTACCTTCAGTTAAGCCTTATTTTAGTTCTCTCTCAATATCATCTTTCTGGATGGTGGAAAGCGAATAGGCTTTGCTTTCAAAGTCAACATTATCTGTGCTCAACAGTAACAATATGCTTAACATTTTATAGTGACTTTCATATGTAGATGTGAAACTGCTTTAACAAAGACAGAGAAATTATTTTTAGGCCATTGGCGCAAAGGGCAGACGTGCACAGAAGTTAAGGCTGAGATTCTCAAACTTAGCCCCCCCGTGAGGGCCTGACAGCCAAGGCGCACAACCCCGAGTAGCTCCTTTGCTATGGGTTAGTATCAATGTCTTCTGCTGGAGTTATTTTGCCCTTACATAGGTGTAACTTAGGTATGAATAATTCCTAGTATCTTACCTTTTAAATGACCTGTAAGATCAGTCAGCATACACCATACATCCTTTCATGCCTTAGGAAAATTAAAAAGAAGTATAAACGAAAACTGTACTTTAAACACAATAAAGCAGAAGGGGAATACTCTGCCTACAAAAACCCCTACTTCGAACTATGTGTAATTATGCAAAATCCGAGTAATCCTTATCTTCCCCTACTGCCATAGGAAGCCTCCTCACTGAAACTCCGACTGCATGGGAAGAAGTCTCTGGATAACTCTTCAGAGACTCAAGGATTGCCAGACCCCAGCTTTTGGAGTTCCCCGGGGCTGGGGGTTTAGGTAAGGACTCCACACTTGGATGGAGCCTCAGGATGTGCTTGTTTTCTCTCCTACAGTGGTGAGTCAGATCAGATCCGATTCGCAGGCTCAGCCTCCCGCTGGGCAATAAAAACACCGCTCTCCTTTTGGGTATAGTTTCCAGCTCCAAAATAAACACTGAGACCAGCCAAACTATGGTCAAAAAACATCTAGAATGAGCACACTGGGTTGCAAGGGGGATGTCAGGAGGCTGTCGCTTCAGACAGTGCACCCTGCCGAAACTTCTCACATGACCTTCAGCATACAGACAGGTCTCTGCTCCTGTCAAACCCAGGAGAAATGTTTGTACATTCCAGTTAATTGCGAAGCTTGGCAGCGGAGCAGCAGAAAATGACTGCAAAGCACAAAAACATCACAGAGCTGTAGAGTGGCCTGCAAACTGCACAAGCTTAGGGGGGCTGAATTCGACACATCCAGGCCCAGTTCAGAAGAACCCCCCCCAAATTATAGCAACCCCACCCCCTGATTTATGCCCCCAAAAATCCCAGAGTGGGATGCTAATGGTATTATTTTAGGGGAAATGAGCCTAAAGAGTACAGCCTTATTTATTCCCCTGGATTATTTGTGTGCATTGTCAGACTTGCCATACAGCCCTGCCCTCTAAAGCTGTTTAAAATAACACACCTTACTGTTGTAGCATGAGAGCTAATTCACAAATCCCAGGGGAAAGACATGTGACTCCTTTGGCAGAAGGGCTCTCAAAAATCATCCGTCACTTCGGAGCTTCTAGGCTATGCCTCCCATCCTGGAAGGCCCCTAGAGCAGGCTATGCTGTGTTAATGATAATATCAAGGTGATTGCAAAGGCCAAATGTCTTGTTTTGAGCTATGTTTCTCTGAGGTGAGTATCCAGCTGAGATACTCCATCCCACAAGAGTTCATTCCCAGTGCAGCTTACAGGCTTCACTGGAAGCACAGTCTTTGGTCCTGGTACACGGAGCAGATGCCTTTTTTGTGTCCACAGACCACAGAGAACTTAGTGATTTCTTTAACAGTGAAGGAAAGTTGACATGTAAACCACAACGGGCTGCTTTTTGTGAGTGAATGCTCCATGGGCTTAATCAGGCTCTGGGTTTGTCCATAACAAGTTCAATAGTTGCTATTTGCTCTTAGATCCTCAGCTTCATTAAATGTAAAAGTTTCAGCTTTTGCCAGCAGTTAGTTGCATCTAGATCTATAAAGGCTGTTCTGTCTCTCTAAGATGAGACATAAAACTGAGGTCTCGACCATCTGTGGTCATTAAGGATCCCATGGCATGCTTCAAAAGGTGAAGGTGGTAGCTTTCGTCTCAGGACCAAATTCCAGTCTGAGGAAGTAATTCTTTCCACCCTGAGCTTTTAATATGAGATACAGTGTTTTTCTTCAATGTTCATGATATAGTGGTGGATTGCTAGCTGGTTGCCACATTCTATCCCAGAAATTATAGCATTATAGCGGTGGATTAAATGAAGTGTGCAAGTACACATGTTCGTCCTGTTGGTCACAATATGACACAGACCGAGCCTGTCTCAGCACAATAACGTACACACACACACACACACAAGCACATAGCCCACTCAGAATTCCAAGGTTTTAATTTTTACTTACTTATGAAATTATAAATCCGGTATCTTACAGATCCTGAGCCTTCGCTGGTCAGTAGAGAGGCAAATCCCACTGGAAAAGAGATAATGTCGGCTGCAAAAGGAGAGCCATTCCTCCCATGTCTGGAAGCTAAAAACAGTGTGTAAAAGCAGAATAAATTATCTGCCATTACCTCAGTGAAGTGTTTTTAATTTACTGCCCTGCTGGATGCAGAACATATACATGACAAAAATAAGAAGGACTGTATTTGTCTTGAATGTGCTTTGTGTCCCATAATGCAATACACTGCACGTTTAACATCCTGCCATAATGTTTTGGTTGACTTTTTTGGAATTCTGCTGAAAAGGGAATACATTTATCCCAAGACACCTGCTATTCCAAATTAGTGAACCCATCTGTCTGGTTTGTGTGTCACTGCTGAAGTCCTGTTCTGAGCAGAGCTGAAAGATTGTATTGCCTGTTTATTTCAGTACATGTTGCAAGTACTCGGGCCCTCTCTACCAGTTCCTAATCTATAGAGAACTTCAGGTGTTTTAGCTCTCTGTATCATTTATCTGTGCGTGGACCAAATCCCTGAAATAGAAGGGAAGCCCACGGAAAAATGTCTGGCAAAATAGACACCATAGATTGCAAAGTACTTGGAGACTCCACTTGATTAGATATGATAAAATTATTTGCAGTTACATTTCTTTTTAACTCTGAAAGATAGAATGGAAGATAGACTACTTGTAGCAGAGCACGGAAGAAATCTGGACATTGCCTAGAGTACAGACCTCTCAATAAAAACCTACTGAAGCTGAGAGGTCAGTGCCTGCTTTTCCATCTGCTTTTGTGGAGAGTGGAACCATAGGTCTATCCATTGGAAACAATTTTTCTATAAACTTCAGTTATTCGTAATACAATAATTATTCATATGGGCTATAAACTTTTGGTTCCCCTCTCTTCCAAGCTGCAAGATTGAAGTGAAACTTGGCAATATTCTGTTTGTTGAAATGAAAGGCCCTAGGTCAGATTCTGATCTCCCATTGGCCTTACACCTGTGAACTGACTTTGATGGAGTCATTTTTGACTTACTCCAGCATAAGCAATAACAGAATCAGACCCTGCATGTGCTTTTTATCTAAAGCTGTGTTCCAGATGTGTTTATGTAAGCTGTTTTCAATAAAATGTGTGCATTTTAAAATGTAAATGGATTTTTCTTTAATTATAACCATATGGACTGTTATTAAATTTTCATTTTAAAAAGTGCAGATATAGCTAGCCCAGCCATACCGAAGCGTCACAATGGGTTCGCTTGACCAGTGCAGCATTCACAGAGCACCCAAGCAAATGCAAGACTCTTAAAGCTAGGAAAGATGGGGAAAAATGTGAGATGGCATCCTCAGGCTTCAAAGTGTGTGAGTCCATCCCTTGGAAACCTGTGCCTTCTTGATTTTCCTGATATTGGAGTGCCTCATACCATTGAGGTATTTGCCTGACCCCCTTCCAAGAAGAGGCAAAATTAAGTGCAAGGCAGGTTCAGCGTATCCCTGCAAGCTGGGTGATCACTGCTACTGGGTCTCTTTCTTTTTCTGTCTTTGCCACAAGTTAGCAGCAGTGCTCAATGCTCAGCTTCTTTACAGATTCAGCCTGTGGCTGGATGCCTTGAACCAAATAAGCCCTCGAAATCAGAGAGTTACATTAGGAGAATCTGCGCGTATTTGGGGGGCAGGTCTGACACAAACATATTCCTGCCCCCCCTTTCCGCCTCTATGCTGCGATACCACACGCTGAGGCTCCGGGAAGGAAAGGTCAGCCTGCTGCTGCCCCCAAACCAGCCAACGCTTTGTGCACAAGATCAGCAGCGGTGCCTGAGGGGACGAGACCTCCCTGACTCTCCTGCTCGATGGTGCCCGTTCCTGGGGGTCCCTGTACCCCACACAGCCTTTCGTGCATCTCCGCACCAAGGGGCTGGTTCCCAGCCCAGACTGGGGGATTGATTTTTTCAACGAGGGAAAAGCAGGGGCAAGTAAAAAAGTTTTGACTGATGGATTTTCCATTAAAAAAAGAAGACAGATTTGTTAATGAATAAATGTTTAAGAGAGAGATGTCAGTTTTGATGGAGTTTTTCATGTGATCTTTCTGAAATGAAGCATTTCAGCAAGGCAAAAGAAAATTCACTCGAGTAACTTCTTTTCATTTCACATCCACAGCTCCGTGAAAGATGTGCCTAGTATAATCAACACTATGCTTATGTTTTTCCTTAGCACATTTTGATGTTACAAAATGGAAGGTTTTCCACTACTGTTCCATGAGAATTTTTTAATTTATTATCTTTATGTGTGTGTTCTGTTTGTCCGTTTGGAACAACTATTTCCAAGTGCAGAGATATCCTCTGAAAGTGAATTTTATCAGCCAAGCCTGATAACAATTCAAAGTTCAGTCATGCTTCTGTGCTGTAAGGGTGCTTTCTTCCTTGGACAACTGGAGAACACAGACTGTGCTTCTCTCCTGCTATCATTATTATTTCCTCGCTCCTTGATTTCCATGTGCTGGGTATGTTCAATATTCATGTTTGACCCGTGTCTTCTTCAGAATACAGCTGCCAAGTGGTGGGGAAGTTCAGTCATCTCAGACTTGGACAAGTTAAGAATGTTTTTTCTCCTGGACTCAGCTATTGAGGGCTCCTGGGTCATATTCAGCTGTGTCCCAGTAATGTGTGTCAAAAGAAGGATGCTCACACAGAACAACCGCACTGGCCAGAGTGCTCCTGTGCTCTCTTGAGAAGGGAAGAGTGTGATAAATGGAGAAAATGTCTATTCCTGGCAGTGGAGAACGGCCTCCTTCACCGTGGGGCTCAGGCTTTCCCCAGACCTTCCCAGGGCTGCAGTCATGAATGCTTGGTTTGGCTGCACTGTGGTATGTTATGAAGATGTGAAAAGTGAGCGAGATGGCTGAGCTGCCCCATCTGCATTTTTTTTCATTTTAAAATTTAATAAAACCTCATGTGGTTACAATTGAAAAAAAATTCCATTAATGTTCCCAAAATGATTCATATCTAAACCAAAATATATATTAACCTCCCATCCCCCATCTCTAGTGAACAATAAGATATATTTTTCCATTGAATCAGTGAAAATCATGAAATAACTTATTACATCATCAACCCAAACCATGTACTTTTACTTATTTTTCTAATGACTAGCAAATGAAGTTTACATATCAATGTCTTTATATGCATCAGGGAAGAAAGGGTGGGGCATGTGAATGAGGAATCTAAACAGAGATTCTTTCGTATTTTTATATATTTTAAATAGAGGAAGGTGTTTCTGTCTGGAGACCATATGTTCAGTTATTTTTTTAACAATCTGTATGTATGTAAAAAAAAAATTATAAGTGGTATGGACTGCTACACTGTGGGCTCCTCTGGAGTGCTGGTGAGGTGATCTAGATACGAAGAGATGTCCAGATGAAAAATCCTTTTCCTCCAGGCACATGTTCCATTATTTTGATCTTATCCGAACAGCACCAGTTCCACGAAGTCCTGGATGTGCTTTTTGGGGAGCAGCAGCAGAGTGGAATTACCATCAAAGGGCTTAGCAGCATCAGTCTGGATGACGGTATGGGCAACTTAATGGCACCAGTGCTCTGCATGCAGAGACACTGAAGCTTCGTAGCAGCAGACAGGATCAGTCCTTCAGCCCCAGAAACTCGAGGGCTGAGTGCAGGAGGGGTTCTCTGCATCTGCTGCACTACCAGTGTTTAATGCATACAGCAGGGCAGTTTTGGTTTCATCCAGTCTAGACAGTGATCAGTTTGCTACAGAAACAATATCCCTACAACAAAATGGCACTCCCTGCTGCAGAAAAAATGAGGCAGCCACCTTTGGAGTCATCCTCAAGCCTGCCCCGTAAGCAGCCTGTCTGGAGACACAGGACGTCATCAGGTTCATCTCCCAGCCCTCGAGGAGCTGTGTGTCATCACCTCTGCAGTGTGCCTAAACCCCAACGAGGGCTCCTGAGTCTGTGTGTGCCATGTTGCAAAGTGCAGTGCTGCTGCCAAGACATGAGACCAGCTGGTTTATTCATTTTACACAGTGCAAAAATGTTATTAAACTGCACCATACAGATAAGTACTAGAAAAAAATGCTAGGTTATTTTTTTTCACATAAAATTAGCCAATTTGCTGGTGTATGTAATTGTAAAGAATGCAAAGCATCCCATTCAAGTGATTAACCTCTTAGTTAATAAAAGCAACAATTGCATGTGCATAAATAATATAATAAAAGGAACATTCATATCAAAGTAATATAGCTCATACTATCCTGTTTCTCTCCTTAATTAGTAAATAATTCATCAAATTCTGCAATGAATTGTGCTCCCACCCACATTTCTTCATCCAATTATCATGAAATAGGAAAGCAGGAGTCTTCCTTCTTTGAAAAGGATGTGATAATGAAACTGTTCAATAGGTCTTCTCAGCCCTCTGCTAGTCTAAATTAGTACTTCCTTGGGCATACTGTTTCTTTTGTTCATTTCTTCCCTGATTCATTACTTTTTTTAAATTGAAGATATCTTCTATGTTAAATGTCATTTTACATTGGCACACTTTAAAAGAAGTATGCTCATCACGGTTTGTTTTCAGCAGACACAAATGAAATTAATTCTACAGTACAGATGAATGGCAGCGCTTGATTGCCAAAGTGATCCTTCATGCTTTAGATTGTATCACACAAACAAAATTAAAAGAATGTTATAAAATACAAGATACAAAAGAAGATGCATAAGCAAGCACTCGTAAGGTCTCAAATCTAGAATTCAGACTGTCCTTGAATCAATATCACGTTTAAATAAGATTTTTCCTTAGCTGATCAAATTCTGTTTCTTCCATGGGATCTTTGCTGGACTCAGTGCCTGAAAAAACGAACAACTATCCCGTGTTGTCTTTTAGCTATTTGGTGTGTGGCCACGTGTTTTATGTACCTCACAACATTCAAATCCTGCTCAGAAGACAGAATTCCTCATCTCCTTGTGGACGTGTTTATGGTACTCCTCACTGCAGTACTGGATGGCCTCACACAGTAAGGAACTTATTTTCACAACACTGACATAAAGTAAGGAAAGACTGTTGTCTGTGTTTTATGAATGGCGAACAAAATTACACAGAAACAAAGATCCAAACTATTCAAGAATTTCAAGTCCTGAATTTGAGGTATCAAGAATCTGAGTTTTCTGAACAATCAATGTGTCTTTGTGCATATTGAGTACATACGCTCCTTCTATATACGGTGTGTGCATATGTGAATATGTACACATGTATTATACAAAGCACTGCATCTATTCAAAGGACTGCTGTTATTAGGGTCCTCAACAGCTCTGAGTGCTCTGATATTCCCAATGGGACAGGAAAACAAAGGCCCCTTGAGAACAACCATTGCTGAGCAAGGCTGCCGGCACCTTGCTGGGAATCCACTGTGAACACAGGAGGAAAGAGCTCCTGGGAGCTTGCATCGAGTCTTTACCCAGCCCCAACCCATCCGTGCCAGGAATTTGCAGACTTTGAGACTGGTTGATCTGGTTGATCTTTGGTGGGACCATGTCTAGTGGGGACCAGATCTTGAGACATGAAGCTGCTAAGATCTGACACTTCAGAAGCTTGGTGCCTCACCATGTTTTGAAGGGTTTGCATGGTAAATCACCTCCCATTGAAAAGGTCATACCCTGCCAAATATCAGATCCCGGTTTTGAAGCATAAGGCCTTCGAAACTCTCAAAGATAAGACTACCAGAATTTTAAATTTGGGAAGAACGATACCCTCATTGGTTTTCTAATGTAGTTTAGAATATAATTGAAAAAATTTCGTGAAGATTTTTAAAACCAGTCAGCTTGGGTAGACACCTGGTATTGAGAACTTCAGCAAAAATGGCTGGGTATGGTAAGTTAATAAGCAGGCACTTTTTTTTTAATAGAACTATATAACACGAGGCCACCAGCTTTGCTTATTATAAGGTCATTATGGAAACTATATTTAGGGAGCTATATTACTATTTGCTTTATTTTTCCATGTGGGGAAGTAAATTTCACTACAGAAATAAAACAATGAAAAAGTGTTAGCTAGTGTGTGTTGCTGTTGTTGTTGCTTTTTTACCTTTATGTGTAAGCATTCTAATACTTAATGTATTGTAGGTAATACTTAGTGCATTGTAAAACCGATTTTTTTCACAATCTATTTCAATTTACCTAGTAATGATATACTCTCTAGTGAATATTGATACTCAAATCTGTTCTTGAAGATTCTGAGTCCATCACGTTGCATGATTTGAACTCAAAAGCTCCCACAAGGATTAGAAGAGACAGATTGTCCTCTTCACTCTCTCTGTAGTGTCAGCTTTATTTTTCCTTGTTTTAAAAAGAAATCTCTTAGTGTTATGATAGCAAAGAAAATCTGAAAAATATGACCCCCAAGTGTCAGTGGTGTCCACCTGAAAAAATAGCCGTATACTGTGAACTTCCACGCTCAGGCTGCTGAGTTCAAAGGCTGCTAAATCAGACGCCGGTTGTGTGTTTTTTAAATGAAGTTTTTATTGCTCCTTAAAGCAAAGGTCTCCTCTTACAAAGATCTATGCTATCTACTTTGATTGACTATTATTTTGGATAATCTTTTATTATAGCACAGAGGTGCTGAAGTGAGGAATTAAAAAGAGTCAGACATCCATGGCTGATGACATGAGTCCAGAAGCAGGCACTCCGAGAAGGACGCACAAGTACACTTTGAGAAAATCAAAGGTGTGGTCAATACCGAGGACTCCTTGTGAGGAAAACCAGGCATAGTTTTCCTCTGTAACTATGGCAGTGTGGAGCTCTGTTTTGAAGGCATCAGCTTCTAATCCATTGTTTTTGTAAAGGCTGTGAGTAGCTCTTCCAGTATGGAAGACTGGGTCTCCAACTCTTCAGCAATTCTGGTGACACAAGCTGTGGTAGATGGTACAGGATTTTATCCTGTTTTTTTTTTTTCTGTAGGCTTATCAGGCAAAGATTATTTTCATCACAAAGTGGTGCTCAGTCTCCTGGCACACAGGCAACACCAGTTTTCATGGTTCTGTATATTTCCTGTAAGCAGAATCAGGCTTGGAGTGAAAGTGTAGTCCTCTGAACCATCAACTCTTTGACAAAATTTGTTATCCCTGTTTCCCCACATAAAGTGAAATGGCACCATTAAAATTAAAGCACAGATAAAATGGCAGCTTTTAAAATACCAAGCGACATAGTGAAAGACTTGCTACATTGCCTTACTATGAGAGGACAGAATATTAAAGATTATTTTTTAATGAACATATGATTCCTCCCCCCAAATAGTTGGATCTAAAGCCTGATAAATCAAAGTATTACTCACCAGACAACGAAAAGCTTTAGTCAAAGGAATTTAAAGATGTGTTAATTAGTCAAAAGAGAGAGTCCATACAGTCTTGTAAACATAGGAGAAACATATTAAAACCAGTGAACAGATATTAATTGAAAATGTTGTATAAGAGCTACAGAGTTCACACAAAGTGCATCTCACTTGATATTAAAGCCTGTGTATATGCAAATTCGGTAGCTAGCAGATTAGCTTGCACTCTGTTTCGATGTCTAGCTGTGAATAACTGAAAAACGTCCTTACACGTTAGCTGAATGTCTACTAGCAAAGCTCTTATTTGCTTCATGGATATGAAGTGTAAAATAACTGGTGAGGGGTTGCCGGGCTTCAGCAGCAGCATAGAGAGACTCCACTAAACACCAAGAGAATCTCTTCTGAGATGGATTTCCTTTCCTTCGTCTTCCTCGGGAAAGAGGCTGTGTCAAGACAGTGAGGTCTTGTGCCAGAATTTGGCCCCTTTCTCGAGTTAGATTCAGGCACTCCCAGATTTCTTTCCTGTGGGAGCTGGAGCACGAGGGATCCCGTGGGCTCAGCCAGGGCGAGCACCCGGCCGTGGGAGCTCAGCAGCACTCCTGGGTGCTCTCAGATTCGACGTAGGTGGCTACCAAGGAAAAGCATGCTCGTTTCACAAATGGCATCTCTAGGAAGCTGAAGGTAATCCCTCAGGCGTCTTCTTTCCCCCATTCACAAAACACCTGCCTGCCTTGCTTTTGTTTTGAATGACAGATTCAGAACCGCCTCTGCCAGTTAAGGGAGAGGAATAAACAAATAGTCAATCCCAATCGATTAAATCCTAAATCTGCCTCTGGTCCACCCTGTGGCCCTGTGCCATCCCTGCCGCCCCTTGCCTCTGCTTTCTTGCCCCTAACCAGCAGGTACTACCCCTTTCTTGTCCTTAAAGGGACTCGCAGGGGGCTGTCAGACAGCCGGCAGCCCCAAGAGAGACCAGCACTAGCAGTACACAGGGAGACGGCTGGGTGCCTTTCTGAAGCATAAATTCACTGCGTTTATTTCCTAACAGTGCCTGGTTGCCCTGCAGTAAGTTGTTAGCGTGTCTGAGCCCAAAGGCCTGGATTCACCCAAACGGCGATGCCCGAGTCACCAGCGTGGCACCTGCGGCGTCTCCATGGACCCAGGGCTGAGAGACAAGCCCCAGACGGCCTTTCACGTCTCAGTGGGCTTGAAATGGCTCCTGGACGAGCCACTCTCTCCCTCTCATTTCTTGGCTGGAGGAAGCCCAAGATGCCTGCACTCCTAAATTTGTGGCCTTATATTAGCTAGGCTTAATTACAGTTCCTCCTCCTCCCCATTCAGCCCAGCCCTCCCGTGGCAGCCATGCTCTCTCAGCTCAGGACTGACCAAACATTAGTTTCCCTATCTTTTTACAGCAGCAATAGTAGTCCTAATTCATAGGGTTTTTTTAAACCTCCGGCTCTACAAAGGCAGAGGCTCCTGCTCCCCGCTGTGCCCTCCCGTACGTACCTCTGCAGCACGAGGTTTGCTGGTGGCTGGAAACACTCACACGGCTCCGGCTGTGGCAATGGCCACGCTGCGATCGTCACGTCTAGATGCGCACGCACGTTTCTGGAAGCACTTTGGAAGCTTCTTGCTTATCTGACTAAAGCAAGTGGGTGAAGAGGGAGGGTGACGTCGCAGATTTTCCACTCCAGCGACTTCAGTATTAAATTGTATTTCCTTTATTTTCCCCGGTGCTGAGATACGCATACCAGGTCTCTAGACAAATCAAATGGTTGAATGGCAGTTAAAATCCCAGCTTTACTGCTGGTATAGTGTCAAATTTCCCCATCTTTACTGGCTGGCCAGCGAGTACGGATGCACCTCATGAGCCAGGAGAATCGGAGAGGCTGTGTCTCGGCTGTGCTCCTCGCAGATCCTGGCCTGGACTGGAGCCAGCATCATCTCTGGTGTAAATTATAGCAATCCCAAACCAGACCACAGCTGCTCAAATGCCATCTTCCTGTGGAGTAATAACCAGCCAAAGTCCAGGTCATCCACCCATGTATGATCTTACCTCCTAAGCCTCAGGAAAGGTCTGCCTGCGTTGTTATATAGGACTTATTCCATCCATGGATATACGCAGTAAGGGAGTAAGTAGAGAGGCACTCCGTGTTGATGATGCCATATGGTAAGTAAGTTCTTCCATGGCCTAGGAGGAAGGCAATAGTGTTTCTAGTTCAGGACCACCCAGAGATATGCCCTCCAGCTTGTGGTACCTTTTGTACTATGGATGGCTTCAGTGCAAGCTCTGCGTGGTTTGGGGGAACCTCATGTCTGAGCCAGAAAGCAGGTTACAGAAGCAGTGCTCTGCAGCTCCAGATTGCTCCCTTGTCATCAGTCTTAAACTGGGCCTTGCCTTTCAGAGGAAGCTGATAATGGTGTTTTCTAAAACCACAAACATTGTTATATGATGCCTCTTTCCTCCTCCAAGGATCCTCTTTTGGGAACATGTCCTCATCAGCCTGCTTCGAACATCAGCCCTTTGCTCCCCATCAGACATGCTGCAGGTGCAAGTGCATGACCAAGTATTTGATGCATTTCTTTCAAATTTCCAAAGTCCAGAACAGGGACTACTCAAGCAGCTGAATCCAGAGAGTGTTGAGAGTACAACTTAGTTATCCTGGAACTGATTCAAAGCTCTGGAGATGTACTGTACTGGGTTACCTCAGATCCAGAGCTGGTTTGGCGATCACCATCCTCCTTACTCTATTCGTCCATCAGAAAATAGAAGGTGTTACAGTTCACTACAGTCATAAACACGTCATTACCAATGGAAAATTGTGTTGGCAGTTTCTTTTATACCCAGCCAAATTTAGACAAATGGAAAGGTCAGCTATGCAGGCACTGGTTTTACATATGTGCATTAATTACAACACAGTTGCCTTTTGCTATTCATTTCATCTGCTAAATATGTATGAATTTGAATGAGAAGAAAGAGGAACCATAGAAAGACAAACAGAAAAGGGAAGCCAGGGTGAACTATGAATGGGACTGGTCCTCCCTTTCTGGACCACACACTGGAAGAGATTCAAAACTGCCAATTGCAGGGAATGGGAGAAGTAAAGAGAAATATATCCCATGTCAGCTACAGCTTTTTCTATAAAGCTTTCAAAGGAGAGCAGGTCCTAGGATTGTTTAGTGGGCTCAGCTCCTTGGAGAATCCCTGTGATGGGGTTTTTCCCAAGTAAGGTCTGTGGGACTCTGGTATATTAGCTGCTGCTTTACTATACAGCCATGCTCTTGAGCCAAATTCAAATTCTAATTAGTCCAACACATTTTTCATTAAGCACCATGGCTTTCCCCCACACACACTTATTGGGGATACCTGGCCTCAGTTAACACTGGAAACTGGGAGAAAAAGAATCCTGAACAATGTCATCAGGAAATTCAGAACATGAATTTGGAATCATGTTTGGATTGAACACTTTTGGATATGACAGTGTCTGAAAATCAGACAACATAAAGTAAGTTGTGCTTAAGAGACTGACTACAACTTTCATTATTGTAGCCTGCACACTGTTCTTCTCACAGCTATATTGTAACTGTGTACTGACCCGACAACGTAGTGCCCAGATATGCCAGGCAATAGGTCTTCCGCTGTACGAGATGCACCACAAAAGTTGTCAAAACCTGTCCATTCTCTTCCCAGGACAAGAAAGATGAATGCTGTGAAAGAATCACAGAAAAGGACAGGACTTCCTCAGGGAACACAAGGTAATGAGCATGTGCATTACAACCAGACTCGCCAAGACTGAGTTACTGAAGCCTCCCAGCTATGCCAACCTACTTCTTCAGCTTCATGTAGTACCTCATGGTCTTGGGTTGTGGAGGTCCCCATTGAATCCATCTAGTTAAACTCCTTTAGTCACAGGAACCTTGTCTAAGTAGGGAGAGCTTTCTGCTATGCTATGGCTCCCCAAAACTCCTGAGCCAGGGACCTCTGGGACTGTAAAAAAACCACAGTACTGCTTAAGAGAAAAAGATTGTGATTTATAATTACAACATAAAAACTTACATCCTCAGCTGAGGAATGCAAAGAGAGCTCTCCTTAGTTTGTTAAATATATTTCATTATATACATATGAAAAATACGTTACGTAGAATAAGCTGTGTAGCCAGGAGGGTACCAGAAGGTTTAGTGTAATTAACTTGACTGCCTTCTCTTAACTTCTAGTCCAGGTTATGAGTGGAGACAATAATACAGATATTCTCGCCTCCTCTGCGCTTCCCCTTTCTGGTCTTTTAGTGTGGATTACCCAACCATATGGCTTTACTAACTGCTTAGATAGTCCTTTCATAGGAAGGCTCAATCATTTGCTATATATTGGATACTAGTATTGACTTCTAGGGAACATGAAAGAAAAATGTCAAAGAGCTAGAGGCTCTTTGGCAGGTAGATAGTTCAACAGACATTCTTCCTGAAACTGTTCTTGTCTCTTTCAAGCTATCCTACAAGAATGCCAGATAAAACATCAAGTCCACAGCAAATACAAATTGAGCTGTGCATTTGTAGCAGTCTAGTCCAGATCAAATTAGCATGGATTTTCTCTAATCCATCCATCTACGTTGCCATGCATGGAGGTGGGCATTTACCCCAAGAAAGGTGGAGTATCATATTAAAGCTTTCTCTGTGCTCTGCATGGATGTAGTAGCCTGAATTCCTTGCAGAGCACACAAGAGCTGCGCTGATAAAAGACTAACAGGAGGTGCTTAGTCAGTGAGCTACAACTTAGAGTTTCCTGATGGTGTGATTCCTGCAGCCCCAAGAATAATACTCACTCTGTGAGTATAAGCAAAAACATGATGCCTCTACCCTGTTCTCTGTAGGTTGCAATTATCTATATGCTCTGCACCTTGCTAGTCTTCTTTTAGTCAGTGTATTTAGTACGCTTGTAAAGGATGGGCTGAATCCTGATCAGATACTTCTTTCTGGATTATCACAAGCAGGTGTGGGGGGCTTGCAGGAGAGGTAGCTAAGAGTTTCTTGGAGCAGCTGATTACTAATTTGATGCAAAGTTAAGTAACCATACAAGAAACTACTGACCAGATGCAAAAGCATGACTTAGTAACAAGGAAGGATTTGGACCTTGCATGCCTCCCTTACCTGCTGCTAACACACCAATGTGAGTCAGAAGCAGGTAGCAGCTCTGCGATGCCAGTGCATCTTTATACGCTGTTCACATTCCATTGCAACATGTCACATTTGATATGGCGTAATGCAATGTGACTAATTTAATCAGACGTGAAGTGCACTACAGCAACACATCAAGTCTGAAAATTTGAAAAAAAAAAAAAAAAAAGAAGTTGGGGGGAAAAATAAAGCTTTTGCCAATCCATGGTTGGATTATTTTTCTCAGCTGGAGGGCTTCATTTTCTGAGCTTGGTCTTTTCTATTCTGACCTTCCAGCCAAGGGCATGTGTCAGGAGGCTTGTATTTCCCAAAGGCAGTGACACAGTCTATTAGGTCATATGAGCTGGATCATCAAGCCTTCGCCCACCTCAACTTCTGGGCCACCATTCCTTGCCCACCCCCGCCTCCCCCAGCGGTAACTCATGATATGATGCCCTTGGCTTTGACAGATCGGGAGGGAAAGGAGCATTTTATTGCTGAACACGTACAGAGCCCAGAAACTAAGCGAGCTTACTGTGGTCTGGTGCTAGTCATTTAGTAAGTCTGCATTTAATTAGCTACTTCTGAAATACGACAAGGAGAAAACACAAGATTTACCAGTGCAGTTGCATTTCTAACCCAGAGCTTAGCATTGTTTTGGTTTAAGGTGATGATTATAATCGTAAATATCAAACCAGCCCCTGTCCGCAAGAAGTTCATCAAGCTTTCAGTACTTTTAGAAAGCGTACCCACACACATACACTTTGGACTATCTCTTAGTCTGTGGGTCTGCAGACAGGCTGCCATTCACAGGCATGAGCAATTTTGCTCTTTCAAACACAAAGTGACATTTGTTTAAAAAAATCAGACAAGCCTTTCTGTGGTTTAGTCCTTTCTTTCAGAGCTGCCTTTTCTCTTTGTACAGCACCTAGGACATGGAAGGCAGTGCAGAAAGTCATTTGCCTCCTCTTCATTGGAGGCCTGGGGGTTTTTTTTGGTTATGTGTCGTGGTCCTTAAAGAGTTGTGAAAGGGTCTCAGAGGAATTCACAAAGTGCTAGAAGAAGCTTAAGAAACACTTAAGCTAGTGAAAATCTATGAGCTAGTTGGACCTAAGGGGGGCTGTACAAGGGTCAGATAGTCCAGAAGGAAGACTGTATTTTCACAAGATCTGGGAAACGGTGCTATTAGGAAGAGAGGAAAAAGTACCTTCCTCCAGCTACTGCAGCAGACACACAGAATAAGACTGAAAGAAAACCTTAGAAAACAGTATGATAAAATATGCTTATATATTACAAAGAAGTAAAAAGTATTTATTCTGCCCTTCTCTTGTCCCTGTACTGAGCATATCTCAGCCAAGGGAGAGATTCAACCTTCCTTCTCCTTTCCCTCTTTGAGGACCAAAGACACTTTGCCATGCTGTACTCCTTTAAGACCCAAACATCATGCACAGCTTTTGCAGGCTCTCTTCTTATTTCATTAGGCCTGGAAAGGCTTTCCTGATTACAAACAAGGAGATGCTGTGTTAGCTCCTCCTCCAGTGGTTTGTTTACTTCTTATAGTCCTAGTCCCCTCTACCTCCCCATATCAGTGGAGTTACCTTTGTGTTCCTGCCTAGGAATAAGGAAAGGTGGTTCTTGCACAAAGAGGTAAGGCTAAACTATAAGGTGAGTTCTTATCATGCCTGGGAAGGGTTGTTAGTGTTAACTTAGCACTGTGGCTTCCCTTTTGCTCTGTGAGGTATGAGGTAAATCTGACTTTTACAGCTCTTAGAACCTGTTGTCCTGTGAGACCAGTAACTTTCTGACTGGTCCCCTGTTCATCTAACCTTTACTCTTAGCTTTAGGTGGACCCTAATAAAATGGTTCATCGGAACAACCCAAGAGCTTCCTGTTCCCCTGGGGAAGAGGATGTTGCAGGAGGCAGCCAAAACCAGCAGCATGCTAGATCACGGCTAGCTAGATCTCAGAGAAGAAGGTGTAGACAGACAACTTCAGAGTGGCAAGGAAGAGACCAAGCTGGGGCCTTGCAAGGTGATCAGCAAGAAGGGGGTAGTAGTATTGGGTCAGGAGGAGGGTGACTTCAACTTGATTTCAGTTGCAGATGGGTGCTACTGAAACTGAATTCCTTGTGGGTCTTGTCCATGCAACTCCCTTAAAATAAGGGCTCAAAGGTAAAAGACCTCCAGGTGACACCCTTATGGCTGTCCTATTACTTCATTTTCAGAGCTGCCATTCTCTGACCTGCACAAAATGTTGTCTTGTGTCCTTGCACTGCTTGCTCTGGCTCTTTTCCCCAAGGCCTAAACCTCCTACTTATGAAGTAAACAGAAAAATATGATCTTAGAGTACTTCTAGAATTCCTTCTTTTCTGTGAAATATGTCTGGCTTTGAAACTTAAGTCAAGGCACTCTATATATAACATCAGTGCTTGGAGTTAAAGCTGGTTCCATATGCTTTGAGTGGAGTTATTTCCCAACCTCAGGAATGTTATCCTCCACTGTGCAGACCAGCTCTGCAGCTCACCAAGAACAAATGGCATGCAGGATCTATTGAGTTTGCACCTACCCAGTGTGACTTGGAGTTATAGAAGAAGCAGCACAGTAGTTTCCTACTGATCTGATGTTTCTTGTCCTGAGGAGCCCAAAGACATCTCTGTAGCAGAACTGCAAGGCAAAGATGCTGTGAGATGCCTTTGTTATAACTGGTAGGCAGCTAGCTTACATGTGAAGGAAGTCTCCTACCAAAGTGCAGAGGTGTCTTATAAGCATGGAGCTCCTCTCATAAGGTGGTAATCATCCTGGCCAGCTCATGGAGGACTCCAACCATCCTTCTGTGCTTGCTGTCCAGGGCGGTGAGAGCTCCCATAGACCTGGAGCAGGCTTAATTGTGTAATACAAATGCCTTTCAAAGGGCACAGCTGGGCATTTGATAAGGTGTATGTAAAGACTGTCTGGGAATATTTCAAGGTCAGAACTAGGGAAAGGGAGTACTCCTGAGAAGAGAGAAAGACCATAAAGAAATAGAAGCCAAGCATTATTATATTGTGGGGGAGGCAGAGGGGATGAAAAGACTCAGGAGTAAATCAAATGAGTTCAGCTCTTGAATGGAAGGCAAAGTAAAGTATTGAGGCTCAAGATTTGTAGTTAGGTTTTGCCTTCCTCCAAAATTTTTTTTATGGCTCTTGTCTTCTGTTTTCAGACCCAGTTAAAGTTAGCAAGCTAGGTGGATTGCAGGACTGTTGCAGTGGTTTAGATCGAGTTGGGAGAACGCTGAAATCCTAGGAGCACTATAACCATGGTCCCTGGGTTTAGTTCCAGGTGTAGCTTCTCAGAGCATAAGACTTCTCTGCCCTTACTGGAAAGAGAGAAAGGGTTATTTTCACAACAGTAGAGGCCACTGAAATGTAGTGCAATGTAAAATTTAGTTCCTTAAAGATTTGGCTTTCTGACCTTGGACAAATGATGTTAGTCTTGTGATAACCAATTTACCTCCACAAAGGCTTATGGGTGGGTGGGTGTGTGTGTGGGGGGGGAAGTGGTATGAGACCTATGGAATATTTAGTGATCAGGTGTTGAAGACAGTCAGATGCAAGCTTTTTCTTGGCTTTGGATCTTTAATTGGCTTGTTCTGCTTGGTCTATTTTTGTTGCTTTTTTTTCTACAGTCTACAGATTTAGGAGTCGTGCTCCATCTACCAGTGTGCACTGCAATGGTGAAGGCTCTTTGGGGCTCTCTAGGATTCCAGCACCGATGGAGGATGGAAAGATTGTGGAAATGCTGGCTAGGTCTGCCAGCTATTGGGTGCAGCAAGAACCTGCTCGATGTTGGGTCAGAGACTGTACTGGGCTGGCTTGCTCAGCAGCAGGTCATCCTTCTAGGAGACATCTGTTGCAACACCATCTCCTAGGTGAGGAAGACAGCTTGACCTCCCTGATAAGAGGGGAATTATTCTCAATGAATGAAGGCAATGATGGCAGCATTGGGGACACTGGGACAGCCCGCTCCCAGGCAGATGTTACAAGTGGTGATGCTTCCAGGAGTTTTGTGGAGGAGTATTCGCTGGCTCCCTTAAATACACAAAAGAAATATTCTGCTCAGAGTTTTAACCAGCAAGTAGAAAACTATTTTAAATGGCTCTGAGCTTCAGCACATCTGTTTAGAATTTGGGAGCCAAATCTTTTGGAGATGCAAATGCTAGTCTTCATGTGCACAGTTTATAGCAATACAGGCTGAAGCCTCCAGCAAAGCCATGAAGGTTCAAACAGGGTAAAGCCCAGTATATTGCTCTTAGATTGACAGACAGCTAGAAAGACAAAACTGGAATGCAAATAGCTCCTTCATATGAGTTGCTGCCTTCTTCGGGAGTTTAAAAACCTGTAATAATCATAAGGCATTAAAAAAGGAAAAATGACTTTGAGTCTAAGCTAATGTAATGACTATTTCTTTTGCAATTGTAAGGGATATACCAAGAAATATGGCTGTATTTTGTCTCTTTCTCAGCAGTAGAGTCTCTTTTTAATAACTTCTTGAAGGATTTTTGAAATTCAAAGCCTTCATATATGTCAGTATTTCCTTTCACTAAGTGCTTTAATTTACTCTATAGAGGCCTAGAGGGTTTAGTATTTTTTGTTTTTTTCTTGATCTACATCTAAAAATTCTACTCCACTGCATATATTTGATTATTCGTATATAAATGGCTATGTATGATAATGTGAGACAGCTAGAGCACATCCTGCTTAAAAAAAAAAAAGGAAACCCTCACCTTCTAGCTGTGATTAACTTGTCACATGAATTAAATAAAATTAAAATCTTTTTGTTCTGAGGACATTATTGAATTTTTCTGTTCTTCTTGTGAGATAGTGTGTAGCTGAAAATCACGATCTGGATTTCTTAGCTTAGAAATCAGCTGAGAAATTTCAGCTTAGAATTTTTTCCTTTTAGTCAAGGGGTGGACTTTAGAAATATAGCTTAGCCTAACAGTAAAACTGCAGTGTGTGGATACTGGAAAACAAATATACTTCAGGAACCTAATCTTTCATGTTATTTGGAAATGCATCCTATTGACAAGGTTTGGCTGTGTCTCAAAGGTGACTCTCTTTACAATGAACAGACTTGAAATTTGGATATAATTAAAAAATAGACTTTTGAAGCAAGATTTTGGTAGTGGATTTTTTCTGTACATTGGTAGGTAGAGAATTGTATGTTATCTCTATTACTGCTCATTTGGTTTCTGCAGCTTCTGCTATAACCCTTTTAAATGATGTTACATATTTGCAGTGCATTGCTTTTTGCATGGTTAAACTCCTGCAAGCAAAAAGTGAGTCTTCTGTTTTGGATAATAGGAGCAGAAACAAAGGGGTGGTGGCTGTCTCTATGCTGTCCATCACGTGCAGGAGCTGTGCAGTTGCAGGAAAGACAGTCAATGTCATGAAGATACTGCAAATGTTTGCATCCTAATCCAATAAATGGTATGCTTAACCTCTCAAGAAGGCTTGTTGACTTCACTTAACCTGCCTATGAGCTTAAAATTAAGTATATGCTTAATCCTATTTGCTGAGTCAGTCTCCTCCTTGCACAACAGAGACCTATACATGAGGTAAACTTTACATGCTGTGTAAAGTTATACTGGAGTCGATCAGGCAACTTCTGCTTTAATTTAAGCAAGTGTCCACATCATGAATGGGCTGCTGCTTTAGTCGGATCTTATGGAGTCTGCAAATTAGTTTGTTTGGTTTTTATTTCCAGAGATCTGTCAAAATACTCAAAGATGAATGTTAATTCTATGTATTTGTTCCTGGGAATGGTGAATGTGAATTGCTTTTCCTTCCCTGAGCTGCAAATCTCATTCATTTGAGTGATAACTGCTCAGCTTTCTAGACTGTTCATGTAAAATTTTAAGCTGTATGGTGTGTTTTTAAATATTATTCATTGAACTAGAGTGAGATTTTGCCTGTATCTGTTAGTAAGGCATTTGGCAAATATTTATTTGGGACTACCTGATGTAGCATTAGTAAGGCATTTGGCAAAAAAAATTTGGGACTACCTGGTGTAGCAGTAGTTGCTCACTCCTTCCTGATGTGTGTGTTGTAATTAGGGGTTTCCAGCAATGCTCAGAGCTTCTGCATCAAATCCCTTAAGGCCTATGAGTCTAGACCAAAAATGGAAGCTTTTTCTCAGCTGAAGCTAATACTGTCTTCTGTTTGGTCTATGTTACATCAAAACAATATTGTAAGCATGCATAGCTCAATTCACCTGACAAACTTGCTCTGTGAAGGTACTACAGGGTATGATGCAGAATTAACACTGTCATCTGGTTGTTATAGCTGGAACACTGTAAGGCATCTACAAATACCTCTAAAATTATGCCCTTGATTATACACGTTTCAGAAAGTGATGTGTTGATGAAAGTCAGCCTGGCAGTGCTTCATGTAGTCTTCCAAGAGCTTTTGTTTTCAGAGAAAGGCTTGTGAAACATTTTTTCTTTTTTTTTAATAAAACAAAAACCCCCAGAAATGTCACCAGTAGGTAGTAAGATACCAAGCATTGCAGAGGTGTCAGCTTTTTGACAGCATGATTCAGTATTGTGCATTTTCAACTTGACAACTATACAGTTTTTCCTTGTGAATCTGAGATCCTGTAAGCATCTTTGTGCATGCTTGTCTCTTTTTCACAAATGATCCTACAACGGGGATTTTTATCACATGTTGAGTTAAACACAGATATAAAGGTCTGAAAGATCAAGACCTCTGAGGAAAAAATCCTCTCAGAGTAACTTCCTAGGAAAGAAAAGCCTGCGAGGCATTAACTTGAAATATCTTCTAAGAAAAATAGATCAAGTAAAGCTGAGGAACAATTCGGGGAAAAAAAATTTAGCTATCTCTTGAAGAAAGTGGATCAGAGGAGACAATATTTTTTTTTTCTTTGAGAATTTTAATTCCTGTGCTCCTTTCCAGTTTGGCTTGCAGCTATGTGCCTGCTTGTATATATGAGCAAAGTCAAGGACTCCAGGGCTAAAGTCCAGTGCTGGAATAGCAGCTCCCATGAGTCTAGGGTTTCTCATGTTGCTGAGCTTTAAACCAATGGTTTCTTCCAGTGTGGGGGTTATAATGTCTCCTGAACTCATTACATGTGCACAGCAATAAAGTAGCAAGATTGTTGTATCTATTAATCTAGCTAGGATGAATAATGAGAAAAGTCAAAGTAGCACAAAGCAGGCTAGCCCTTGGTATATGAATGCATCAGGGTCCTGTGTATATGCTTTGGCTGCTGGTACATGCTAACTTCTAAATCACTGCATCTTCACTGCTGCTGGCACCTTTCCTTGGTCCAGCCAAGAGGTTTTGAATATCTGGACACCAAAGAAGGCTGTTGATGCTGTGCAAGTATTTTATTTTTCTTTTGTTGATGTAGGTTTACAGGGTTTCCTTTTGGTCTGATGGAGGGTCCATGAGAGCAGGTGTCCCACGGTGCTCTTACTCCTTGCCTACATCTGCAGAAGTATCTGTGTATTTTCTTCAAGTAACAGCTGGCAGGAATAAGAAGGTTTGAGAGAGGAGAACAAAGTCAGTGAGCTTAGAGACCAGACTAAGACCTCCTGAGCGTGGGAGCTGTCTTTGTTCTGCCTTTCCACCATAATTAATGCAGTGGGGCCCTGATCCATGACTAGGGCTCTAATATAATATACATGATCATTAATTCTTTCATTACAGTAGCCTTTTTTCCCTTCCCCATGTCCAGCTGCCATGTAGAAAGACACTTCACAATATTCAAAACCAGTGCTGTTTTTCTGGGCCCAGCTTTAAAGTCAATAGACTATTTTCACTGCTCTGCGAAAAGACTCAAGGCAAACTTTGGTAAAGGATCAGGAGTTGTGGGTTTTTGCGTGGTGGGTTTTTTTTTATTTAAACCAGTCTGTTGGTGCCTACTTAGAAAGATCCAAAGAACCTGTGTCAAAGTGTTAGCTGAAGTGCTACAAACAGCATTTTATTCCTTTCTCCCCACCTCCTCCCCCAAATAACTCCATTGTTCTTATAAATCTGCGGCATTCCAGCTGTGACTTGACAAGAGCCCTGACAGTCGCAAAAGCCGAATCGCACGAGCAGTGTTCTTGTTCCCTGAATTATTTTACACAGCTAAATTTAATACTTTCCCCCCACTTCCCCACCTTTCACTCTGGCAGATATTTAAGCTGCAAATTAGAGATGTACTGAATTAGCCTTCAAACCTCGCAAATGCTGTCAAAAAGCTGACTCTCTAATGATGTGACTTTGATATCAAACAGATTATTGCTTATGTATAGCGGCACTTACAAACATGTGCATACTTGTAACTCCTGGCCTTTGTGCCGCTAGGCAGCCAGCAGGTCATTAATGTACAGCACAAACAGGACGGAGCCCCGCGGACCTCGCAATCGGCGTGCCGGAGAGGAAGAGTCAGAGTTTCCAACAACCACTTTCAGTTGGCAGAATTGTGATTGGAACCATGTGACAGTTTGAGGCAATGTACCACAGGCAGCCAATTTATTACATATGGCAATATGATTAATGGTATCAAATGTTTTTGTAAAAAAAAAAAAAAAAAAAAAGTCCAAGAATATTACAGCAGCCAGTTGCATGGAGTCCAAGGCAGTACGAATCTGTTCCATGAATTTGAAGTCAGGCAGATGAGGTTAAATGAGAGGGCCAGAGCCAAGATAATGATTACAAAGTAAGTTGTTTCAAAAAAAGCAAAGTGTTTAGAATGTGTTCATGAGCAACAGCCCCTTTTCTCTCCTGTCTTACAGCCTTAATGGATACAGTCTGGAACAGGTCTCTGAAACTAAACTGCCTTCTGCTCTTAGCCTCTCTTCCTGTAATCCAAAGACTCGTTAATGGTATCAAACAAAACGTACAGTCCCAAGGCAAACAGCAGCAGGTTAAGAGGCAGAATGGGCTATTATTTTGGTGAAGACTGTTTGTTTGCTTATGCCGGTGATTTTTTAAAAAAATTTTTTTTAATCAAATGTTATGGTTTAACAAACACATGGGTGGTTGTAGTGTCTGCCAAAATGAAAAAAAAAAAAAGTAGTGCTAAAGGTACTATTCCTGAGGAAGAAGTTTCAGGAAATGCAAGTATTGAGGACAGGTCTGCACCGCACAGGATCTTCCCAGGACTCTTACTGTCCCTCCTGCTGAGTCAGAAGGTCTGGCACAGTTTTGGCCTGTGCCAGGTTCCCAAAGAGCAGCTGGGCACAGTTCAGGAGTCAGCACAGCGTAGAGGCAGTTCCTCAGAGTCAGTTTGCAGAAGGCCACGATGCTCTGGAGGGTGAGAATAGGCACAGGCTGGCTTGTGCTGGTGTGCCTCCATGCCACAGAGCAGTCCTAAGCATGGTTCAGTTACTAGTGGTGATACAGCTGAGAATTACAGCAGTAATAGTAAATTATTCTAAATCTCTTGCGGTTTGTTTGTGCAAAGCACAAATACCAATAATGCACTTAAATAAAAAAACCCAGAAGCATGAGTTATGCCCATCTAAAAACTCTCATGCATGCCACCTTCCATACACTTCTCTGGCCAGCTCCTTACATACGTGGGGCTTCATGTTTGTAGGGCTGTGTCCCCACCCAATCTCCTTTTACATGCTGAATGCAGCTGGGCGTCCTACGCATGATCGGTACCTTACCTGGGTTGTGGAGCAAGTAAGACACAGAGGAGCTCAGCCGCAGCTAGAGGCATAAGATGGGAGCTGCTGCCCCCTCAGCAACAGCTCGTATCTGCTAGAGGACTGCTGGAAGACACTGTCCCACCTACAGGCACATCTCTTGTGATCTCACATAACTGGGCTGTGCTGGTCCCACGTTTATTCAATCTGCATGCAGATTGCCCGACCACTGCCAGTGCCCCCTTTGCTTCCACACAGTTGCACCATGCCTATGTGTGTTGATGCTTGTGTGTTGGGATGCTGGGCGGTTGATGGGATTGCTGTTAAAGACTGCGCATGTGTTCAGGCTTAAACCTCAGTGTCCCATGGAACAGAAGCCCTATGCACCAATGCCTTTTGCCTAATAACTGCAGCAATTGCAAACTGCTGCCTTCCCCAGGATAGCTTTGAAGGTACGGAGGTGCTAGTCCTGAGTGAGCACAACTACAAATATTTGGCATCCAAGTATGATTTCTTTTGTCTGCTACTTTTCCTCTTTTCTCACTCTGCTGCTATTATCGATGGTAGCACAACCCTTCTGTTAATACCCAAGACTCCTTTGCCAGAGTGCTGTAATACACTGCATGAAGTGTGAAGTATTTATACCTCTCCTGCCTCAATACAGAGCATACAGCAGGAAGTCCGATATGCCCTACTGCTTCATTTCATACGGCTTGTGGCCACATGGTCTCTCTCTTATGTGTGTGTGTGTGTTTATTATTGTTGGATAATGCTAAACTTTGTAGTAATGTGGCCTACCAAGGGGATTTTTGAAAGGTTTATTTGGTCTGCAGTCAAGGAAAAGATTTCCTATACTTTGTCTGCGCTAAAGGAAGAGTTGCCTTGCCTAACTTTAGGCATCTGTTGTAAATGTTGTGCGTTGCACTTCAGAGATGCCCATCTCTCTCTGCTGACCGCGGAGGGAGCTGGCAGCCCTGACCACAGGAGCTCAGAGCCGCACTCACCCTAAGTTCCAAAAGCGGGTGATGCCCATTCCCCCTTCCCACAGCCGCGCCCGTCTGCACCTCGTGGCCCTCCAAGCTCCTGCTTACGAACGACAGCCTGGCCGTACGTGCGTTAGCATTTTAACAAGACACGGAAACCTTTGAACAAATTGCCAGAAAACTTTTAGCAGGGCGAGCGTGCGCGAGCGCTGCCTGCACCAAGTGACCCTCTTACCGCCAGAGAGGGAGAGACAAAGTGTGGCACAAAGAACAAGCAAATGAAAGAGCTGGCTTGCAACTCTGATCCTTACGGACTTTTCTTGAGGTCTAGCAACAAAAAGTGTAACTCTTGTGATGAATACAGTCCTACTGTTGTATTCCTACCTTCCAACAATAATTTCAATTGAACCCTACAGCATGTGGAGTCCCTTTGCTTTTTAGGTCATAAAAGCAATATGTGGAGTAGAGACTTAAAAAATGGACTTTTAAAAGACTCCAATGCCTCAATCTCTCCAAGAACTCGGCTGATAAATCTCCTGTGTAAAATGATCACATTTTATAGAGAAGAATCTTTGTTAGACATTCATTAGCAATAACATGTGAGCCAATTTAGGGAATGAAACCTTTCTTCTATATAAAACCCACTGTGGTCACTAAAACTAATGACTTTTTCGGCCTACCACCCTTTAATTCAGTAGCGAAGCACGTGAATTTCCTGTATTGCTTAGTTCTCCAACAATTTGTTTATCTTTGAAGAGCAGGTCCCTGACTGTGTGAACTCAGGCACATCCAAAAGGTTAAGTAATAATAAAAAAGTAGATCAGGGCCACAAATGTGGTATTTAAAATCATGACAAAGTTCTGACTGTATTGAGGAGGTCTGGAAGAAGAATAGTTAATGGGCTTACTTCTATTTCAGCTCATCTCCACATGAGAAGCAGCCTGGGCAGGAGAGAATTGAAAATACAATATGAATTTAAGTGCTCTGAGGCTGATCTGAACCCATCGAAGTTGGTGCAAAAAAAATCCACTGACTCCAGTAGCCTTTGGAGCAGTTGATGCATGTTCTGCTAATTACCAAAAAAAAAAAAAAAGAAAATTAGTTTGTTAGCTGCCATGCATTAAATGGAGATAGGAAGAAGGAACACTTCAGGTTCAGATTTTTTGTGTGTGTTTTTCTTTAGATATGATTTTTTTTAACAAGGAGATATACAGATGGTAGAATTAACAAAGAACAGAATAGGCCAAAAACCACAGAAAGGTATTTTTTGTATTTTGAAAACATAGGTGACAATGGGAAGACTTACTGTTAGGTTCAAATAAGATAAGTTGTAAAGAGGAGAAAGATGTAATTGGCCTCGTAATTGTAAAACAAATTCTGTCCTGCATTTGCCAAAGCTGTATCTATGCTTCTGAGGCGATGTTAGCTGTAATGTGTCTTGCCTGGAGGGCTGACCAGCGTGTTCTGGGGCTCCCTTTCGGCCTGAGTGCCAGGCTTTCCCTACCATTAAAAGGGAGAGAGGGAAACTGCCTGTGCGCGTCTTGCCTAGATATGGAGCCAAGGCATGCACTGGTGTGCGCTGGTCCAGTTTCTTAGGTCAAGTCTGAAAAGACTCCTGGATTTATTTTTCCTAGAGGAATACAAAATTTGAAGCCTGTTTTGTTTTTACGTAGTCTCCATAAGAATGTAAGCGTCTCTATAAGGCACAATTCCTTAGTGTCTAATTTGCTTCTATTATATTCCAGGCAAATTAAGAACAAAACCATGGGGGAATGCATGGAAAAGTGTCAAAGTGACTGAGAGTCAATTTCCTGGGACTGTAGCTGAAATTTTAGTTCCCAAGCTGCTTTTAAAACATGAATTAGGTTCCTGAGTCACCCAGGAACTAATGAAAATGTTCCTTTGAAATGTGACGAGGAGCTCAGACAGAGCAGAGTGACACACAGTCCTTGGGGCAGGATTGCCCAGAGAGAGTGATGGTAAAGCACATTTCATGTTAGCTGTAACATTTTTAATGCAACTTATTAAAAAATAAAATTAACAGCATTGTGCAAGGAAGCGATAAACCTGGCTGGATGAAGGGGTTTTAAGGGTGCTAAAGAGGGCACGCAGAGCATGCAGTGCTTGGAAACGGTGAGACCTCGGAAGTGCTGGAGTGCACTTTGGTCCCTCAGAAAGGTCTGGTCCAGCCTCTTCAGAGTGGTGGCACATTGTGAGGAAAGCAGTGGATGTGAGCACTGACACTCGTAGGATGCTCTCCAAGTTGTCCTGGTACAAGCAGCCTCTTTTGTTGATTTGCCCAGGCTTGGAAAGCTTGTGTTGAGTTTCATGATCCCTTGATGCCAACATACTTACCTGCGGGCTCCCAGTAAAAGTCATCTTCTTGGCTGCACGTTCCTGTGGCCTCCCTTGTGCTGACAGGAGATGGGTGAAGGAACCGACTGGCTGCAAACTAATCCAGCAAAAGAAGGCCAGGGGTGAAAACTGATTTTCAACCAGATCAGTTTCTCGATCTGGCTCACACCATGGCTGGGTGGGGCTAACTCTGGCGTGAAGGAAGGGGCCAACCTTTTCACGGGGAACCTGCACCTCCATCAGCATAAATCTGTTGCGAAACTGCACAGTAACTAAAACCCAGCAGATTATTTTTGGATTTTTTTTTTCCCTGTTACAGCAGAAAGACTTTTAATTTACCCACATATTATGACTTCATCATTAATAAGGAGGAAAGTAAGTAATGAGACAATGTGTACAAAATGAACAATTTCGTACTGTAGCAAGTTGTCTGGCGAATTCTTTCATGAATGCTCTCTGTGTGATATTTCTATAGTATAATAGATTCTGGCTGTTCACTCTAATAATTCTGAGCTTCAGGGTAAGATTTTATTTCTCTTTTGAAAGTAATATAATCAGTGGTGCTAGCACAAAATTCCCTGTGTGTTTTTGTGCATCCTTAACACTTCTTGGGATGAAAGTGAAACTTATATTATTTAGAGCAGTTCAAAGAACCAAGTTCCTTCTGTAATGGTGGTTCCTGCTAGAATTCCTTATGAAAAAACATTAACCAAGCTAATGGTACTACAAAGCATAGTAGGTATTCTATGTTTGCAGAAGGAATGGGTCCAAAAAGCTTTAGAAAACGTTAGTTTCTTTGCACAAAAGGCGTATTTTAAAAGTCACCCGAGGACAATGTGGATATTTGTCTATCCAGGAATTTTATTTATACGCTATCTGTGTGAACAAAGCTCCTGGAGATGAGGGTAAAGGGGTTTTGGCAAAGCATGAGGTAGATCAGGACAATAATGATGCAGGCACCAGCACATGTTTCAATTGAATTTTGTCTTTGCTTGTTAGTTTAGATTCACTGCTCTGTCAAGAGGATCACAGAGCTTTCCTGCCCTCCCTTCCTTCCCTCCGCTTGCCGGGGGGAGAGGACCACTCCTGCTGCATCCATTCAGCTCCCAAGCTCCCTTCTCTTGATTTCCTGTGAAGCTCCCTATTTTTTTCACAGGAAAGTTTATCATGTCCTCTCCCTGCAGAGCTAGAGCTGTGTCTGTGGCAAGCCAGACTGCACAGTTGGAGAACTTGCTAAGGCAGTTCTTCTTCCCAAGGCACAGGGAGGAACGACTTTCTCATCTGCTGGCACAAGTGTGTAGCTACTAAGTGGTTCTCAATATTATAGGGTCTGAGTTTTCCCCTCAAATTGCACAAAGTTTCTCATGCAAGAAGAATAACTTCAAAACCAGAATGTGGTCATCTGTGCCAGAAACATCCTTCCACTGTCTTCCCACAGTTGTTTCAATCTCTCTAGTGGCAACTATCCTATTTGCTTCAAGACTGAGAAAAGCTTTCCTGCTGCCTCCTGGGCAGCAAGGACCTTTCCTTATGCTTGAACAGGCAGATCTCCTTCCCTCCTCTCCTCACTACTGTGCTAGGCTGTTCATGCACGTGTCCCCAAGGCCTTCAGGGGACTTTGTTGGGGAAAACTAAGGTCAGCCTGGAATCACTGTTGTGTTTTAGCATGTGGTTGCTGTCCTATGAACTGGATTTCTTTGTAAGAATATTCACAAACCAGAGTAACTTCTGTGCTTGTTTTTTTTGTTCTAACCAACTTTATCAAGGTCCTAAGTCATTATTAGCTAGTTCACAGGACTGTGAGTTCATTAATATGTAGTAAGTCATCACCTTATGATTTTTATCCATTGATACGAACTTGGGTTTAGCTGTTTGCAGCAATTAAATTAGATCTTGGTATGTCTGAAAAAAATTGTGCATCAAGCCCTGCTATTATGAGGACTCATTAATAAACAAAGCAATCTTTGTGATAAATCATGCCAGGGGTTTAAGGAAAAGATGATTACCTGCTTCAACAGCAATAGAACTACCAGGAGAAACTCTCCCATCACCTACACAGTCACACACGATCCCCTAAAAGAAACATATGTAAGTACTTAACAGATGGACAAGTGAACCTAGGGATGAATGTATTAGAAAAACAGAGCAATCACTGTGTTTTTCAGCAGAAATGATATTAACATCTAAGGATCGGGTGAGAAATATTTTGACTAGCTGGAAGCATAAGCTCAGTTCATAGCAAAATCCGTTTAGGTCTTCATCCCTGTTACAGAGATAATATATGATTTGTGTCACCTGCTGTGAGATTTTTAGATGGCATGGATCTGTTGGATGAAATTTTTGCTTTGTCTTAAACCAGTAGCAGCCTTGCTATCGTATTTTTCACCCTCTGGGCACACTGAGGTCCTACAGTAGTTGGAGAGCTGAGGTTGCCCTGATGCCCTTGAGGAGTACTTTTTGCTACTCAGCCGTGCAAAATGCCATGTGTTGCTTCTCATCACTGCTCTGCAGAGATGACTGCATTGCAGTGGACTCCTAGCAGTTCACTGTGGAGTCTGTTGTGTCTTTTTGATGGTCTGAAAGAGTCCATAGAACATTGTTAAAAGCTGAAGAGACCTACAATGAAAGCAAAATTAATGGCCAAAACAGACCTCTAATCTAAATAAATATTTCAGAGGAGGGACTTTGTTTCTGGAGGCTGCCTTAGCAAATTTTGTATTGTACTCTGGGATGAATTGCATTACAGAAAAAAGAGATATGACTGATAGCCACTGTTTCACCTCTTCAGTTTAGCTTGTCCTTGGATCTCTGCCTTTGAGTCCTTCCTGTGCGAAGAAATGCACTGAGATCCTCTTCATCAGCGTATTGTGCAGCAGTATAAATGATATAAAGGAACAGCAACTGAGAGATGAAACCTTCACTGGAGGACCAAGTCATGAGTCAGGGTCTTTGCATTACCAAGACTTTGTTGAACTTCCATCAGGATGAAAAGTGCTCTGCTCGTCCTGCCCCCGCCCTCTCAGTGGATTGGGGTAGCTTTCCAGTTTGGTGGTTTTACCATTGCAGTCAAGGGATAACGGCAGGCACTATGGTTTGTGAGGGGTTGCAGTGGTGGGGTTTTTCCATCTCAGTGTATTTCCCCATTTTACTTGGACTAAGAAACTTCTGAAGCTGGTAACTTTTAATTTTACCCATCAGAGCAAGCAGATTCAGATTCCCAAAAGTCAGACTGTGACAGTAAGGTTTCCTGCCTAACTTTTAAGGAACAAGATGGTCAGATAAGGTTTATCTTCTCCTTTACAGTTCAGGTGTTTCCCTTCAAATAACTAAGGCAAACAAGCATTTTGAGATTTGAAAAGTTTCAATGCCAAATCCACCCATAAGTTGAGCTGTTATTTGGGGTTTGTTTGGCAGTAGACTCCTCTGTAACTAATTGATAAATAACCTGAACTGGATATCAGTTACTGTCTGAAAACTATGTTTATGGGAGCCTTCTAGTTTTCTGTGACTCAGATTTTACTTGTGAGGTAATTTCATGATATCAAAATACAGGTTATTATTATGAGTATCCTTTAGTCTAGATTGGGATGGATGGGGTTTGGATAAAACTGGATCTCCCAGTTTTACATTGGTTTACAATTCTGTGACTGAAATAATAATTTTCTAAGATTAATAAAGTTCTGTAAATTGGATTCAGAGGCCATTAAGGTCAAGGATAAGATCACTGGTGCCAACTTCAGAGTCCTCTGGGAAGTCTCCTGTGCCTTAATTGACTGCAGCAATATCAGAGTCACAAGGTGAGGCTATGAATGGTGCTCCACAGTGCTGGGAAGCTCTTTGCTGCTTTTCCAGGAGATCAGGTTTCCTCACATTGATGCCCTGGCACGGACCTTTGGAGGTCACCTTGCTATAATATTATGATTACATTTCCAGATCGTTCCCTTTCCAAAAGGCTTTTGTTCCCTGGAAGGTGCCACCTGAATAAAATAATATTAAAAGACAAGAAAAGCCACCAGCGATGAAAATTATTCTCTGCAGGTTTAGTAACTGCTACAGCATCTTCTTTCCTCTCTATTCTATTTCATTGACATTGGCAATAAAAAATAATCACTTAGAGACAATGTCCTTGCAGGCTGGCAGTAAGTCTAAATGGCAACAGCTAAAAAGACCCAGAGAAGAACATTTAAGATACATCTATTATTGCTTTGGCTTTTCAAAAAACATCAAAAAGAAAGTTTCTTTTGCTCAGCATTTGTGTTTGCTTGGTGGGATGGGAGGAGACAGAATATACTAGATATTCTTTCTCCTGTTTTCATTAGCTGTTAGATAGGGTGATGACTGTATATAGAAGGCAGCAGACACTGAGTTTGTGCTTAGAACAAAAGAAAGACCTAAACCAGATGAAGCTTTATTTTGGCACAACCACAGCACTTTTGATAAAGACTTTGCTGTGCCCTTCCCAAAGATAATGCTCTATCTCCTTCCCGAAAGCTGAAGAGGGGTACTGAGGGGTCAGGGAATTACCTCCCACCACATTTCCTCCTCTCTGTCCAAAAATTGGTTTCATATTTTTCTTTCCTTCATGCTTCCTAGCACTTTTCTTTATGAACAGAAACATTGCACAATAAATAGTCTATCTGTTGAGACAACTCATTGTGGCAGATCCCTTAGGAAAGCTGCAGCTGGGTTGACATTTTTGTCTCATCACTGCTCTGAAGAATGGTTTTGCTTGTGGATTCTGAGGATGACTCACATAATGACCAAATATAAGTGCATTTCATAAACATAATAGGTTAACAGTAACTGCGTGGTTGGCCCATGTTCCTCTGCCTGCCCATGTTTGTGTAGACTTAATGATAGATGTTCTTCTGTATGGAAGGATAAAAAAACTCCAGCAAAATCTGGGCATTCGGATGGTTCAGCCAGTCAAGCTTATCAGCTGAGTGTCTTTTTGTTTATAGTGAACATATGTATATAGTGGATTCCGATTCTGGCATCCGCGGTGTGACACTAATACCTAGTTGGAGCATGTGAGGACCGCAGGTTGCTAGGACAGTTGGAGCTGCTGTTCGGTGGGAAGGGGGTGACGGGGTCCTGCCTGGGCTCCCGCTCTCACCTGCCTGACTCTGTGGGCACAGGGGTTTCCCTGAGCAGCTCTGGCTGCAGGGCTGGAGCGGAGACAGCCAGGAGGGGACTCAGCCTGCAGAAAGCCAGACATACTTCCTCCCACACACATATGTGTGAGTACTTTGTATAGCTACAACCCCGTTTCTGATTACCTATCTGTAAATAACGAGGGACAAACTTGTCCTGTGTCCCTCCCTCCATCTACAATACTGTCTTCTTCCATCTTCTGTGTTAGAAATACAGACTACCGAATTCAGTGTAGTGCTCTGCGTATCTGACTTTCAAGGCTGCTCGGAAAACCCTAAGGCCAGGACTGAAATAAGAGCTGAAATCCAAACAATGTGTGACTGAACACAAAACAAATCATGGCTTTGCAGGAATATGTTGTGACAGCTCTGCCTTCTCCCATAACTGCTAGTCGATTTTCCCCTTTACATTTAAATAACACAATATACATATTGAACCAATAATCGGGTACAATGGAAAATGCGTAGTGAAGCTAAAAAATGCTGAGATGTAAAAACTTCTAAAACCCTTCTGCAGGGGCCAGTTGATATTCTCTCTCTCTCCCCCTCTCTCTTTCTTTTTCTCTCTTTAAAAAGCAAGGGAGGGATAGGGTTTGCTTCTAAAAGGTAACAAGTAACAAAGGCCAATTCAAATCACCATGAAGAAAAAAAGGGTGGAATTTGCGGTAAACTTAGGAGTGCCCATCGTAACTGGGCAGCGTCTGCATGTATGTCAGGTGAAAACTCTGACCTGCTGAAGAGCCTTGGCAATAAAGTTAAAAGTTGTCCCTCCTCATGCAGTGAAAACGTCTAATAAAACGGCATGCTCCTGCAACCTCCTCCCCTCTCCTCTTCTGCTGCGCTCCCCCATCCCTGCTTGTGGGAACCACCCTGGGGTGGTGAAGACCAGAGTCCAGCCAGGTCGCTCCCCTCTTCCTAGAGGCGATGGTGCTCAGAGGACTCCGCTGAGCTAGCTCCAGGTAGCGAGGTGCTCGCCCGAGCCTGCCTCTGCCAAACCAGGGTCCTCAGGGAGCAACTGCTGGCGTTAGGAGAGCGGGTTTTGAGCCCTTGCTCTGCCCTGGCTTGTGCTGCGTTTCCATGCCTTGACAGGGAATAGGCTTAGCTCAGCTCCAGGTGGCCCATGAGCATGGGGGTGCAGCTCTCAGCTCCTGATGAGGGCAATGTTGGTTAAGCAACTCCCATCTTCAGCTGGATTTTGACCGAAAGGCTTCAACTGCCTCACACAATGGAAGTGCAAACGAGGCCTTTCCCATTTCAATCATTTCTCCTTGCTCACAGCAATCTGCTGGCAGAAATCCTTCCCTCCTGGGGTCCCTGTGGGGCTTTTTTGGGGTCAGGTGTCAGTGGTGGGCACCCTGAGCTGCCCGACATCTGCTCCTCCACGAGAGCACCGCTGTTATTAGATTCCTGTACAGGCAGCTGAACAAGAGGCAGATGAGGAAAGAGCACAATGAAGAGGTAGTGGGCAGCTCCAACTTGCCTTATTTTTCCCCTTTGAAAACATTCTTTCTTTTCCAATTTTGAGTGGTTTTTAGGGTACTCATTAATCTGGAAAACAAGAACAACTTCCAGACCATTAGTGCCATGGTGAATTGAAACACTAGCCAGGCTGGGCTAATAGTGCCAGGGTCATACAAAATATCAGTCGGCGCAGGCTATTAAGTGCCAGGGTGATTTGACAGAACAGCTTGCCCAAGATACGAATGCCAAAGTAATTGGAAATACCTCCTCAGAAGTCGATGTATAAATCAACAAACTGTTTTAATTTAACAAAGTATGTGTGATTATCTTTGGCCAGGAGAAGGAGCAGTGCAGGCACCGAGCAGCGAACTGCTGATAGTTTTAGTGTCTCTGAGTGCTATGTTTCCTTATTCTTATGGCATTGTGGGTAAAATTTCATTACAAAAGCAAGGTTGCCAATCCCTGAAAGCTGCATACTGTGCGCTTTGATATCCTTTGAAGAGTGGGGAATTCCTGCAGATTCCAGAGACCTGTCAGTATGGGAAGTGGAAACATAATTTAGCGCTTATGTCCTACAGATGATTTTGGCTTGAAGAGTATTATTCAGCACTCTCCCCTGGAGCTCTATAAAGCCCATGCGAGCTTCCCTAAGTATCTTATTGTCCAGCCACTGTTCTGGCCTGTCACCTGGCTCTGGAGTGTCACCCTGTCTGAAAAATCAATTTATGTAACTCTACACTAATGGCAGATGGGATTCAGGGTAGACTTCCAGCTCAGAAAACATGACATCCTCCCCCCCACACTCAAAAACTTTCTACTTTGCTAAGGGAAGCTATGCTAAGCTCCACGGCTTCTGGGCTGCACGGTCCAGACACCCCAACTGGATCAATGGTGATGAACGGTCAGAGTATTGTGCTTGGTAGTAAAATGGTGGGAAAGGTGGCTGAATATGGAGAAATAGAGTTACTGGATGGGACCGTGTTTGTTAGATAACGTAAGAATGAATCTGAACCCTTCTTTGAAATGTCAGTCACACATTCCTTTAGTTAGATTTGAGAATATAAGGTTAATTTTCTTAATGTTTCTAAAACTCCTGTGAACTTTCTAGTTCTACAACAAATAGCCATAGGAGTTACAAAATTCAAAAAGGGGTGGTTGGTTTTTTTCTATGAGGCTTGCTCAAGGAAAGCAACACAACTGCGCGAAGGTTTGTCCTCTTTGGCTTTCAGGCTTGATTTTTGCAGTTGAAAGAATATAAGGAAGGTTTGGCTACAAGTAATCTAAACTTCCGACACACCTGAGGTTAGGTCATCGTGATCTTTGAAAAGCCTTGCAAAAGGGAGCCTGAATTCATCCCAGAGGGTCATAAGAGGTCTTAATGCTGCATGAAAGAGTCCAGAACGCTTAAAATGGGAAATATGGAAGCACAGACACATCACAAATGTGACAGAAATGGGACCAGTAATTTATGGGGATGTGACTGGGATGGATGGACCATGAAATATGCTTTCAGTAGTAGTGATGCTGGCAACTTCTTTTGCACAGCAGATTGAAATCTATTAGAAGAAGTGTTCATAACATGGTCACGTAACTGACTCTGATACCTAAGCTGTATAAATCCCATCACACGGATGTAACAGGCAGCTTCCTCACATTAAAGGAAGCCACACCAATCAACAGCTGAGTAACCTGTGTGTCCTGTGCAACAGAAACTTAACCTCTTCTCAGTTATCGTCAGCGGTACAGTGCTAGACAGAGTTGCTGGGCAGCTTTGGGTGACTGTGGATTCATTGTTTGCAGAAGAGATCCCACAGTATTTCAGGAAGTATTATCAAGTGATTTATATCGAGCTACAATTATCTTACTGAAACGTGTATGCTATATTTTGCAGGATGTTATTCTTGCTAGTGTGTCGGTGCCCCAATTTGCCAAGGTCGTTTATGTTTGATGGGCCTTCCATTTATTACCATGGGGGCTCTGCATGCCAAAACCTTCTTTCCACCACCTCAATATAATAAAAAAAGATTCCCTGAAATCTAAACTCCCCACTGCAAAAATAACAGTGGAGGAGAATATCTCCAGCAGTGCCTTTCAGGAAAAAATAAGCCCAGAATCCCACATGTCTGCTCAGAAAACACAAAATGTGCACCCTAAAGAAGAAATGACATCCCCACGCTAGCACAAACATCCACACATGATCACATATGTGCAAACCCAATGTCTACTTCCTCTCAGAAATGCACTTGAGCAGTTCAGCATTTTGTGGTTCTTTTACGGTTGCAAACGTTTCTGACAGGCTGAACATGCACAGCCCATAACCCACAGAGCTGAGACCTAATTCAAGATGAGGCAGAGATAAGTACTCAGAATACTCAAAGCCAGCAAATTATGATCAAATTAAGATCCCCTTCCAGTATCTTTTGCAGTACACAAACCAGGGGTTTTCCAAGTATCGTCTTGCATGAAGCTCAGAGAAGCCAGTACATTTCTTTTAGGATTCATGGGAATTTTCTAGGACTACAGGGTCAGTTACTAGCAGGTGATCGAACGAAGATGGAAGAAAGAAATCATTAGAAAACAAAACTGTCAGTGTTTCTGTTTTCTGTTTCATGCAGCTAATTTTCCTGAGGCTTTTTGGGGAAATAAAATTAGTTGCATTTAGCATTATTTAGGATAAAGGAGACAGATCTTGGCCAGGTTGAAGCTTTATAGAGGCTTACAAATGTTAACAAATGTTAACAAACCTGGATTGTATTTTTACATCTCCTGAGACACTTTTCATCCTATAGTTAGATACCTACCAATTGTTGACACAAGTGAAAACAGCACAAAGTATTCTGTCTGCTGCAAAAAAAATCAATAGACAGTATTTTAGTCTACAGTACTGAAAATAAAATATATATTTCAAGGAATAAATTCCACACATGTATTGAAGGGCAGAATCTGGCCCTTAGATTGAAGAGAATTTCAGACCTAACTAAGACAAATCCCTGCAGCAAAGAACAGAATAGCAAGCAGGGTCTGTAGAAAAAGGGTGGAGACACTTTTCCTTACCTTTCTATGCATAGAACAGGCTTCTTACAACTTCTTTGGAATTATAACTCCTATCCACAAAGGACCAAAATTTCTGCAGTCCTCAACTGTGTCTTTATTCAGGAGTCATTACACAACACCTACTAAAGCCTCCTGAAAGTGCAGGTTAAATCATGTCTGAAGGATTTGGGTCTCTATAAGCAAGCTCGTCTTGTTAAGAACGTAATAGAGTCAAAGAGAACACTCATTTCATTTATTTTTTGAGTGAGAAAAACAGATTTTGCTTTTGCAGAAACCTTTAATTTCATATGGGAAGCCACCTTTAAGGCTCATCATTTGGCAACATGCTCTACCATTCCCCTGGCTCTTTTTCCACATCCATTGCTAGTGGCTTGGTGTGTTCTTTATCCCTTGGGCCAGCTCATTAGCTGGATGCATGGCTGCTCATGTCTATCATCAGAGCCTGCTAACAAATCCTGTAGGACTACTCCAGGCCCAATAGGAGATATATTTGTTTTGTGGTTTGCGTTTTGCAGAAAACACTATGTACTTCTCAAAGCCTAAAGTATAGGGTATTTTTTTAAAAATGAAGCAGCAATTTTCATACAGTGCTAAATAAAATAAATTACAGGCCCCAAATGATCTAATAATTCCTAAGGCAGAGTTCAGATGCAGTAATTAATTATCCCAACAAGGAATTCATAATGATCAACTATTAATATGTGCATGGGGGACCGGATGTCTCAGGATTTGGTAATGGGATACGGAGACTTTCACCTCTAGGTTGCTGATTTGAATCTGACCCATATCTCTAGTGACTTCTGAAAGCTGCAAGCATGTGCTGTTTGTTCTGTAGTGTATATAAAATGATCTAAGCTGCTTCCTAGCAGTCCTGTGTCCATACCAGTGATGCCGGAGTACAAATAACCTTCCATTTGATTGCTTTAGTTGGGAGGTCAGGGGCTCCGTAGGTAACAGTAATAGCACAGTCTGTCCTCAGGAGTGGCTTCCAGAAAATATTCCCCTTGGAGCATGCCTCTGTGGGAAGCATCCCCCACATACACTGCGGAGAAGAGAAAGAGTAGAAGCCTGTGCCACAACTGCTTTTGGCTACATGTGCCCTTAGCTGCAGCAGGTGCTCTGGAGGTCCCGGCGAAGCCCCACGTGCTCCCCAGCTGCAAGGGGCAGCTTGCCTCCCTGCCCACATGCCTCAGACGAGAAAGAGCATCAGTCTCTGGGGCTGCCAGTCCAGGGCTTATCTCAAGTTGTAAATCCAAAGAGGAGCAGAATAAGTAAGTCTTCCAGAAAAAGGGAAGCAGAAGAGGGACTGAGATTTGGGTTTGTAGAGTCTGGTGGAACCACTTCTCTTTGGTTCAAAATTTTACCAGACTCTGGCCAAGTCTGGTTGAGTGAAATTTGCCCAGATCTGAGCATTATCAGGTTTGCTCAACTCCCAGCAGTTGAAAAATCTGAAAGATTGGGTAGCTGTTGTATAAGAGGCAGAGCAAATCTCCTCAGGCAGAGGTAATACTAGGGCACAACGTGGGAGTGTGTATGCTTGGGAAAGGGGCCAATGCTGTCAGGACAAGGTAAGGTCTTTTCCACCTCCACCTTATTTGATTTTATGAATTATGTTCTGTGGTACCTGTTTTGGCATGGAGCGGGATCCTGGTAGCTGCCAAAGAATTTAATATTTTCTTCCATTTCCTTGAATGCTTGTAAATAGGTTGAGGTACTGAGTGACTGAAAGTAGGAACTCTGCAGAAAAACACTGCTGCAATCTGCAGAACATGTAAAAATCTGCACCCTCCTGAAACCAACATATCAAAGAACATCTGTCTTAAAAACAAACAGTCGAAAAGTAGTTAAAACAATTTAAGCAGAAAGTTTAATCCAAGTTCTATGCTTGGAAGAAACCACCTAATTTCTGAGAAATAGGAGCTCTGGGCCAGTTCAATAATGGATATTGGTCTTTTCCAGATTTTAGCAGAGTTTGTAACTGCCATTAAGTCCATCTGAGCACTGTACTGAGAATTTAGCTGCTCTTTGTGAATCTTGCTGAATGTTTTTGAAACAAAAATGTACACCACCTCTTTCTGTGCAACGATTTTAGCCATAGTTTAGCACTGTGTATGTTAGTGGGGTATTCTTTGTTAATGATATTTCCAAGTTTGATGCAAGCATTCTTAGAGAAGAAAATAGAAGTGGGTGGAAGGTGGTAGCTTATAGAAAAAATATTACAGCAAAGAGTAAAAATGGGCAAAACTACAACTAGTTCCAGTTATTTCTCAATGTTAAAAATTGTGCAGAAAAAATTGCAAGTATGTTAAGAACGGAAAATATTTTAAATTTAATTTTCCTTTAAATTGTAAATAAAATTAGCTGGGCAGTAATTACTGCTAATTAGATCTTTCTGTCGAGTCATGAGAGAGAAAAACCTTTCTTGAAATCCACATGATTTTTCCATTTCTACCGATACAAACGAGTATCAGGGGATATGTTGCTCTGCGCACTAATACAGGCTTCTGGATTCCTGCTGAAGGTAATTTGGATTCGTCTTCACTGTATCCAGTGCACCAATACGCACATGTTACTTGTCAGTTTTTAGAGTTCCTTTGCCTTTTTCCAGCTATATTTTGAGCGGATGGTAGTAATAACCATCCCTTGGATAGCCCTTTTCATTGCTAAGGAGCTCAGTTGCAATACACTTTTCTAAAAGCAGCAACATCTTTGGTGGAACAAGACAGATTTTTAGCTCAACGTCGCACTGTCTGGTGACTGAAAGCGAAGGGGAGGATATGAAAGTGGAAAAGTAGTTTTGGAAAGAATTTGAATAATCAGAACGTAATTTACTCAGTTGGAACGAGAAGTGGGGCTGATACCTTGTCCGTGTGGAAAAGATAATGGGATCCTTAACGGCTACGTGGTTTCAGGAGGGTCTTGTACTCAAGCGGAAACCTCTTTCTTTAGGACCTTTTAAAAAAGCAGTCATGCTGATGTAGCATGTGACAGATATGCCTAAGGAATCACGGATAGTGGGGCTAGACAAGACAACAGAACAGGTCTTACCCTCTTCTGATTTCTGTGACTTGGGAATCTTGGCTTTTTATTTCTCTGAAAGAGCTCACCCACAACAGTGTGGTACCTCTAGTGGTTTTATATTGATCATGAGGATTTCCACTTCTGGAAGCAGTTGCTTGGCTTGGCAGGCTGCAGCAGGGATCAGACAAGACTTGGCTTACTTTTTAAGCCCTAATAAGGTCGTACACCTACAGACAGTAAGAATTGAGTTCGGTGCCACTATGTCAGATTACATCTCAAGATTTCTTGGGCTTTGCTTAGTGCTCTCACCGTCTTTTTCTTTTCCCTTTTGTGTAAAGAAAGCACATTACTTCCTCCACATCTTTCTCTTGTGTTGCTATAATGAATTCCTTGCTATTCCCTCAGGGGGCTGACTCACACTCTTGCATTTGAAGTGAAGTAAACTGGAATTTGTATCTTTGGGAAGGTCAGTCGCAGTGCATATGAACAGGAAAGAGGGGTCAGAATGGTAATGCAGATCAGAGATACGCCGGCAGTACAAATGCAAATGCTGACCATCAGAATATTTCAAGGCTGTCAGCATGCCACAGCATTCGTTGGGCTGGGCAGGGTGATGCTAGCTGATGCCCATTTAAAAGGTTCCAACCAGCCAGCGGAAGCTTGCCCGTACAGCAGAAAACTCCCCACATCTCTCAGAGAAGGAAGGAGATAGCTATTAATAAAAAACCCCAAACCAAAAAAACCCTTTGCTTGCCATTTCCTAGAAGATGCCTTCTTATCTCTCAAGATTCATAATCCACAGGTGAAACGACTGGTGTTTACCGTGGCCCTAGAGCTGGAGAACGGGAGAAGAGCACAGAGTTGCAGTCACTTTCGTCTTGCGAGTGGCCAGTGCAGGATTACTTTCTGCAAATGCTTTCCCCAGTCTGGCTTGGGTGGGTTCACACACAGAAAGTTTCTGCCCCTTCCTCTTTTTTGGCTCATGAGGGGCTGAGCAATCCGGTGATCCTGGCCCTGTTGTTGAGCTTCGTTCTGGATGGTGAGTGAAAGGTGTGGAGAGATGAGGAGTTGGTGGCAGGTTCCAGTTTCAATAATTAATTTGCGAGCCATGGAAAATGGCTTAGTGCCTAATTGAATAGTTTGGCCTTGTGTTTTGAGTAGCTGTGAAAGATCAAATCTTTAAAATAATCATCTAAATACCACCTCTCTTTCCTCTCTGCTTGAGTTCTCAATGCCGTTAAGCAAGTGGTCTTTGAAACAGGAGTTGTAGAAAACAATGCTTTTTACACTGCAAAACAATATCCTCTGTTGTGGCATTTCAGCAGCTAAAAGAAAATATAGGAAGGAAAAAGAGAGAGTCAGGTAATGATCAAAGTGAACATGTAGCAGCTTTTCAGAATTAGTTGGCCAATACAAAGTATTTGAAGCTCAAGATAAAATAGTGAAAAGAAATGAAAGGGAAACCAACAAAATGTATCCAACAAACAAACAAAAAAGACCAGCAGCAAGAGACAGGAGGAGAAGGAAAAAAAAAACCCCTGACCTTCACTAACTTCACGTTGATTTTGCTTCCATTTGTTTTCCTTTGCTCCAGCGTCCCAGCTGCACCATTGCACCTCACTGGATAATTCCTTCCCCATTGACATCAATTTTAGGCAAATTTGGGTCGATGTCACTTACTCTGTTTACTCATGAACACCTCCTTTATTTCTGCAATTTTTGGTAAAGAGATGTTTTAACACACCGTATACATCAACTCGGTTAGTTTTCTTTAACCCTTCCTTTATCACTTACAGGTGAAAAAATTGTATGCTGGCACTTGCTGAGCAGTAAGGCCAGAGCCTAGCATATGCAAAGCTGTCCTGATTTTTCTTGGCTCACCGAGCTCACTAAGGAAAACAATATCTTCAGATCTTTGCGGCCAGCAGGCATGAAGACTGATCCTGCAGCCCTAACTACTCCCATGAGCGGGGGCTACATGCAGCATGGGTGCCTGAGCCTCTGAGGACCAGCACGCAGCTTCTGCAGCCTCTGATTGCACCTGAAATTAGTTATTGCTGCAAGATTTAAAGTGGTTCTCCACGTGCTGTCCTGCACAGGGCCAATGTGAGTTGGTGCAGTGAAGCCAGGGGTGTTATCTTCTGGGTGTTTTTTACGCTGCCCGAATAATGACTTGTTCTTCAAAACACTATTTTATGCAGAAGGAAAACCACAAGTTACATGGGTCCTAACTTCTTTCAGAGCATAAAAATCCAATGTGTCCAGAGGTTGCCCATCCCCTGCTGTCTTTCCTTGATGATCGTGCCTCTTCACTTGCACAGACATCTTCTAAAACTGAAGGAGAATTATTCCACTCATGAAAAAAGCAGGAGAAGTATAAACAGACCACTACATGTTATATAAAACTATGGGAAGAAAAGACCATCTTAGGTAAATACCAAGCTACTTATTTTATGATTTTTAAATGTCATTCTTTTGTCCAATATTGACTTTTTTATATGGAAGTTGAATTATAGATCTTACAACTCTTGGGAGCCTATGGTGTCCTTGCTTTGACACAGCTGGTCAAGTTAAGAATTGAAGTCCCAGTAATTAGTTACGAGTTTCTCTGCACTGGGGAGCCAGGCCAGGATGAGAAAACTTTGTCAGGTTACTCCTCCCTCCAGGTAAAGCCAAAGCTACTGGGAGAGAGCTGGCCTGTCCTCTGAAGGAGAGCACAAGATGGCATCCACATCTTGTTGCTGCAAACAGATATTTCTTCGGGCAGCAAATCTGTAGACAGAAATGCAACGGGCAGCCTTTCGCCGCTCTGCCTTCTCTCTCCAACAACTTGTTTTGGAGCATCTGTATGCATGATGGAAAGAGTGTGATGGGAACTGAAAGTAGAGCCTGAATCTAAACTTCAGAAATTGTTTGTTGAGGCAGAACCCCAGGGCTGATGCTGAGGAACAATGATGGGGGAAATTAGAGACAAAAAGCAGGTGACAAAGGAGAATTCACTGCAGAAATTTGGACAAAGGAAATGAAAAAAGGAATGAAGGAAGGAAGGAAAGAAGGAGAAAGAAGGAAGGGAGGAAAGAGGGAGGGAGGGAGGGAGGGAGGGAGGGAGGCTGGCAAGAAGACTGGCTGTTTGGGAAACCAATTTCATGCTGGACATGTGGATCCATAGCAGTCTAAAGATCTGATTGCTCTGAGAACCTGGAATTTTCCTATCTGTACCCAGGGTGGCAATTCCTGGGATGCACACGTCTCTAGTCTTCTTCTTTAAATGCCTTTAATTGCAGTTTTGATATTATCCTGTACGTGGAAGCAGGAAATCAACGTTTCACAAATAATGAAAACACACAATGTAATCTCTCTGAACGCTGGACAAAACCTCAGAAGATCTGGGATTTCAGAGCCGTCGCTGTCGTAGAGAAATCCTTCTCTCTTTCTGTGTCACCAGGGGGTCATTAGGAGTTCTCACAACACAAATAAATCATGGAAAAACAATACATTATGCTACCCACGGAAGGGAAGGGCCTGAAATCCAGATCTTCTGCTTCTTGGTCTGGTATTCTTAACTCAGGACTATGCTGGCTGTTTTATTTTAATTAACCTTTAACAATGAATGAAGGTTCATTTCTGACAGGTTCGAAGAGGCACCCAGACTTTAGCTTGTTTTTCACATATAATCTGCAATATTTATGTGTTGTGGGCATACAACACCATGCAGGAATTCTTGTGATGAATTCATTGTTTCTACTGTTTTTGAACCATCAAATAATGTTTGATTCTGAATTTTGGTCAGGTTTTAAAATATTTCTTAAAACGTGGGAAAAAAATTATCTGAAACCAGGACACCTATTTGTATTTTTTAAAAAATCAAAAAATAGAAAAAGGCAAAAAAGCAAGCTAATTATTTCATAAGCTTCCCTTTTGTTTTCACATGCAATTGAAATACTGTCTCTCTTTCTCATAACATCCACATAAAGGATCAGAAAACTGATCAAAAAGACTGGTGATATTTCTAAAATGTTGTTAATATTAATGATATTTTCCATGAAAATGTCAAAAACTGAAATTATTGACATCTTTTGAGAAGGTTTGGATAACTGTTTATAGGAGTTTATTTTTATACGTTTGTTTTCAAAATGAAAACATTTTCCTATTCGACTTATTTTTAGTTCTTGTTTTTTTCATTTTTTTAATTTTCAGTTTCTTATTCTTTGCATTTGTCCTCTTTTTTGTTTTCTGTCCTGCTATGGAGGAGAAAGGGAAGGGGAAACTAGAGCAAAACCAAACCAAACCATAAAAAACTGTTAGATGTTCATTTTCTTTTTTCTGCAAAGAACAAAGATACGTATCATGGAAAATTTCAGCAAACTAATAAACCATTTCAAGGAAACTGACAATTTTGCGACTGGTCACTTTTCAGAATGACTGTTACTCTGTTTTATGAGCTTCAAAGATGTATCATGATGAACGGAAAATATTTTAAGCATGATTTTTGACTAGACTGTCCTTTTAATTAACTAGAGCTAGCACTTTAATTGGAAGTTAAATATTCTTTGCAGATTTAAGATTTCCAAAGGCACTGACCTAATAATTCCAACTGGTGTCAATGGAAGAAGTGAATGTTCTGCAAATCTGTGCTGTATGGTTTTCATAAAAAAGGAATTAGCCATACACTGCTTATGAATTTTGAGTGTATTTTATTTTCATCCCCAAACTTCAATATGTTTTTCTTTGGTAATAAATTAATACTTTAGGAGCAGTATTTTTTTTTATTATTATTTGAGATTCTTACTTAGCCATGCGTGTACAGAGTAAGTTCTTGTGCAGACCTTCCTGTACCTAGAGTAAGACAGCTAGGGCATGTAAAATGTTACCCTTGAAAACTGCAACTTCTCATTATGACAGAGGCCCAGCAGGTGACAGAAGGAAAAGCCACTGGCCCATGAACTAGGGGCCCAGAGCAGCATCAAGCTTCGCTGCTGCCCCCGAGGAAATAAAAAGAACAGGGTGAAGAGTGAACCTACAGGACCCAGAATGCCACTTTGCTGGACGACAGATCCATTTTGTCCCTTCTCTTTGCTGCTTTGCCAGTTGTCGAAGGGCAACTGTTAGAGGCTGGAAATGAATGCTTCTTAAGAGCGCAGGAAGGGACACTATTTATTTCCCCCTCATATTTCTATGAGGGACCGTTCTGTTGTGGTTTTTTTGCTTTGTTTTTGTTTTGTTTTGTTCTGTTTTGTTTTTTCAAACCTTTAACTTTGCTTAGGTTAGCTTTGGGAGAAAAACGGCACGATAAAACGAGCAAAGCCTGCAGCCACTGTCATGTGTGTTTTCACACGTAAACCAGACCACCAAGGTGTGCACGCTTCACTTGCTGTGTCAGCATGAGGACTGGCTCGTTTCAATACCAAAATCAGGGAAGAGACATTAAATGTCTCTTTGCTTGTATGGAACAGATACTGTGTGAGGTGTGTACAGGTCTAGGTTACCTGCTCAGATGACATACTCTATTCAAATAAAGCATGGTTTTGGAAAACTAGTAGGATCCTACGGCTGCACGGTGTATTTGAGACTGGAGTTACCTTGTGGTTTAGATTTGCTTGAAAGGACTTGTTTTTATGTGCTTATCCTCTTAACCGGATGACACACACAGAGGCATCAGCCACATCCACTGAGGCATTTCAGCATCCTGCAGCACCTTTAAGATTTTATCAAAACCATGTCTTACCTTCCAGAAAGCTTCTCCTGAACAGCATGACATTCCCACCTTGTCACTGTCTGGAGCACTGCGGATTTTCTCTTTTGTATGGCTATACAACTCATTGGTCTTGCGGCAATGTGCATTGCGATGTCTAAATAGATCTGACAACACTGAAAGGAGCAAAAGTAGCTGATCCCACGTAACATCTGCCTGCCATATTACACTTGTGCTCCACAGTGGATCTGCACATGTACCACATGGTTGATATGTCCCACGTGCAACAGATTTATTCTCTATAATAAGGTCAGCTCCCAGCATACACTGTTATGTGTCACGGCCAATTGTCCAGGGAGCGATTCAATTCCAGATGAAATCTCACCATGGCTCTTGCCAAGCACTATTTGGGTGATTTCACTGGGGTGATGTGTGCCACTGGTGTCAATATAAACCCATCAAGGAAGCTACGCTAGAAACAGGAACCCTGAAGACGGAGCTTCTGCTCTGTATTTGCCATGGGAGTGTGAATGTAAATAATATTGCTGTTCTTCTCGTTCCTTGCTGCCAGTGTCCACATTGTTCTCCTGCATTTGGCATTGCATTTTGTATTTTGTTACATTACAGGCCTCATGTCCCACCTATTATACTCTTGTTATAACTCCGGCTCAGGAGTATAATAAAGGCCAACTTCTGCCACGGTTTTTTACTGAATGTAAAACTTTGCTACAAGCTAAAAATTTTCACTCATTCATTAATGGATTTATTCCCAGAAACTGAGGGTGTGGTGCTGCTCTGAGTTGGAGACAAGTGTTCAAATGAGCTAGGAAAGGTTTCTAATCATACCCCTGTTATTTCTTCATTTGTGGTGTCAACACAGGACATGAGACTCTTTTTCCTTTCTATTATTAGACACATTTATCAAAGCTGCCAATGGAAGACCTATTCTACTGCATAAATCCACAAGTACATTTATCATTTCAATTTTTTACTAATTACAAAGTAGGTACCAAATATTCTGGGAAATCCCCTTTGCTGACATTCACAATCATTGTCTTAATTGAATGGAATGCAGAACACATCCCAGATTTAGTGTAGGGTTATTTTTGATCAAACCTTCATCCAGAAAGGAGCCTGTCTATGCAACAGTCTATGCAGGGTGCCTTGAAAGTCAACAGACTCTTGTGCTAATAAAATGAGCAAGTTCAGTTGTTATTAATACCTTTTCATTAGCGTTTCAGCTTGCCTATTCTTGATTTTAACTTTTGAGATAGCATCTTAAGGATAGGCACTGTATGCAGTTGTCAAGAACATGGAGACAGTGGTTTTCAGCCCATCATCCAAAGACCCTCAGGGGCTACATCTAATGGGTTCTTCAAATGGAAGCAAGGAAAGCAACCTGTTATCAGGAGTCCACACCTCTACCAGAACATTTTTAGGAATACTGCAGTCAAATGAGATCAGGCATCAGTAGATAAAAATAAACTACTTGAAATGAACTCAAAAGCATGTAGAATGCCAGTGCAACAGAGCAAAGATTTTGTAAGTTTGACATGGCTGCCTTTGCTAAATGAAAAAAAAGGCCTTTATCTGCATTAGCTAAAGTCTCTGGGAAGCTTCCAAGCACCGTGCATCACTGAGATACTCAAAACTGAAGAGACTTAAGCATTTATCTCGAGAGCCAGTAGAGACATAGTTATCTCTTGACAGATTTGTGTGGGGTACATGGCTTTGTTTTTGAAAATCTGTATGTTGCTATTACTTTGGTGCAAGCTGTTATTTGTACGGCTAGGTGTGGCATACCTCCAGAACCACTCAGACATGTAAGGATTTATTTTCATTTGTGAGGATTACTAAGTGACAGTCTGTACCATATTTATCCAGGCTGGCCTGATAATATCTCCATAACTCATTAAGTCTGGATGATAAACCTTGTTTGTCGAAACAAAATAATGACACAAGCTGCAGTATTTTAAAAGTACAGCTCACTTTTGGCTCATGCAGAATTGGCTACCCAATGACGGGTAAGTTACCGTGGCTTATCTAGCTACCCCACATCAGCTGTGCCCTGCCAATTGTCTATGTTAGCTACCTGCTAAAGTGAAATACTTCAGGAATAATATTGAAAATGTGAAGAGGTCTCAGAAAAAAAGTCTTTGGGAATGATGAAAAACACAGAATACACTGTTTACAGTGAAAGATTGAAGATGCTCAAGCCTTTTGGCTTATCAAAGAAGAGAGGAAGCAGAAAGTTTATCACAGACTGCTAATACTTTCTTAAGGAACAAAACCACAATAATAGATGGCTCTGCAGTCTGGCAGATAAAGAAATAACAAGAATGTAAGTCTAGAAAATAGACAAAATCAAGTTGGAAATAAGGTGAACATTTTAAACTGCAATAGTAATTGGTCATTAAAACAGTTTACTGTTATTTCAGTGGAATTTCCATTGCTGGATGTTTTCAAATCTAGACTGAATTTTAAAAAACAATATAATTCAAATCAGGAGCATCTGTTGATCTTAAAGTAGAAATTAACGCTTGTGAGTCTTTTGGCCAAAGTAATGCAGAATATCAGATGATCAAAATGGTCTTTTTCCAGCCTTAAAATTTGCATGTCTAGCACAATACAGAAAATGTTCCCATTAAGAGAAGAAACTTAAAACAAAACCCTTCAAACCCTAACACTGTTCGAAAAGTGAATTTGCACCCTGTTTCTGATTATTTGGGTCAGCATTAGCTTCTGAAGACAGACAGGTGACAATACCATCCAACCTCCTTTTCTCTGTTAGTGGCTCTATTCTTACCAGGTTCAGTAATGGTTTTCTGCTCTTGTTATGTCTAGTGGACTGAAAATTTATTATCAGCAGCTCTGTGTTCCTCCATGAAATAAAAATAGTGTTTGATCAAGTTACCTCTTAACCTTCTCTTTGACAAGCTAAGTCGTTGAAGCCTCCTAGGTCTTCTGACTCTGAGGTATATGGGGGGAGGCCAGAGAGGGGGGTGAATTTGCTTAGGTAATGTCAGCCTAAAGCTTGTTTTCTTCAGAGTGTTTTATGATATGGACTTAATTGATGTTATTAATAATTAGAACCAGCCAAAAATGTTCTAATCAATTTTTATCTGTACTTCAGAACATATTTTGATTGTTTCATCTAGCTGCTTCCTTTCACTCTCTGGTAATGGTTAAGGAACAATGACTTCCAACAAATGTCTGGGTTTTCATGTATGAATGCAAGTCTCTTCTTTGCCCTACTCTTTCAATAGCTAGATCTTTTCGCCTCTGCATTTAGATGTGCAAAGAAGATGCTCTGCGTGCAGTAAAAGGAGAACAATCAAAATCCACCCAGAGAAATCCCAAAGCAGTGATTTGGAAGGGAAACGGAGAGCTCCTTTTCAGACGGTCCAGCCCCACCCCCTTGTCATCAGGATTAAGATAGTAAGGGTGCGGGTTGTGTATTTGCAAGTGAATCAGCTGCTTTCCGAAAGACCGTTGTTTTTCAGTAAAAGAAACAGAATATCATTGCTAACTTACTATTTAAGAGAAAATAGTGTTTTGAGGAGGTGTCTTTCTGAGAAGCAACTAAATGGATTTTTTCATGTATTGAAATATCACAATCTTTGTTTTGGCTTGAATATAAGGATTGTGCTTTAGTTGTTTATCAATATGTACAAAGTGTAGAGAAGTCACCAAATTAAAGGAAAAATAATAATTCCCCACTGTCTTTATAGCCTCCCTCTTCCCACACATAGCTCTCCCAGCATACATGAGTCTAAATGGACAAGTGGTTTTGGGTGCATCCATTTTACTCTTCACATCTTCAGAAGATGACGGTTCAGTGTTATAAAAAAAACAGGTCCCTGAAAGATTTGTAAAGGTGGGTGAGTGTGCAGTAAGATATTGCAAATCACAGTCCTCCTGTGTATGTATCTACTGATAAGTGTAATAGCCTCCTCTCCCAGTGACTCTTCTTCCCCTAGGTGCAAAATTACACTTTACAGCAGTTAAGTATTATGTATCTTCATTAAAAAAAAAATTAATCTGCCAAAATTTGAAAATCTGAAAGCAGTTGCTTCCATATTTCTCTGCAAAATTTCCTGGACAGAAACAAATGCCTAAGGGCTATGTGGTGAATTTGTAGCGTCTAGGACTCATCAGACCTACTGCGTGTGTGCTGTACAATTGATCAGTGCTTACACAGCAAGTTCAATGAGTTACTCGATTTACTGGGTGCATGCTCAGTGGTGCAGGGGTACAGCACCGCAGGCTGTGGTGTCCCACGTGTGTGGGATTTGGTGTGCAAGCTGTGCAGAGCCAGCCTGCGCACGCACTGGCCGTCTGTGCAGGAGCTCTGCAAGTCCAGCAGTCCACGCAGAGCTCCAGTAACCTGAAACACTGTCTGCCTTAAAACAAAACAAGAAAAAAAAAAAAAAGAAAAAAGAAAAAAGAAACAAACCCTACTCTTGTACATATATAAAAACTTCTTCCCTGAGAGATCCTGTCCAGATGACCAGAGAGTGCAGCAGGGCAGTAGGTGGTGGATAAACGTGGTGGAAGTGGCAGGTATCTTTGAAGGATTTATTGAGTTTAACGTGTCATTTTTCCCCATCACCGCGGCAATTTTCGGTGGCAGTAACAATACCAGCGCTGATGTATGGACCAGCAGATGTCAGTGTAGTTCTGTTCATTCATCTTCCCTTTTGATGGAATTCCAGTTATTTTCTTTGGTCCCCGTCGTTCAGCTTTCTTATTTAACCATTGTCTTTCCACAGCTTAATGCATCATAATATTTGTAATTCATGTCTTCTGTCAATGCGTTTGGAAACGGACATACATCTTAACAAACAAAGTCCGACCAGAGAACTAACGCTGAAATACCGGCACTGCCAGGTGGACCACAAGACAGCGGGAGAGAGGGCAGAGAGAGAAGGCACTGGGGTGCTGAGGGGGGCTTTGCTGCGAGAGACACCAGAGTCCCCGTCGAGACCCTGCCTTCCCCAGAGGTCAGGTGTGTTGCAATGCAGAACCACCCCCAGTTCTTATGATCCCTTTTCCTGCGTTTTTAAGGAGAAGAAAATACAACATGGACAAGAGAAGAATGTGCTCCCATGTCCCACTCTCTGAAATCGTTTCTTCTTCTCTTGATAGTGCCAGCCAGGGTGCTCTTTCCAGCCTGGCTGAATCTCCAGTGAAAGCTTGCTGAGTTACAGAGTGGTAACAGAGCTACATGGCTTCTAAACCAGGTAATAATCTTTGAGACCTGAGCAGAAGAAGGGAGTATCGGTTTAACCACCTGGTTCCAAGACTTTCTGCAGGAGCTGAAGGCATGAGATAAAGAGAAGAAATTCCTGAAAAGTTCACTTAGAATAGTTTTCAGTTGTAGTCATAGGGATAAAGGGAAAAAACTGTGTTCTAATGCCAAAGATAACCACAAAAAAAGAGCTGTATTTTCATGCGTGGTGATATTATATTTTTTGGATGCCCTAACATCTTGACTACACGACAAGTCTGTCCTCCTTCATCTTGGACTGACAGCTCTTGGATACAAAAGTAGCTGCTCTGTCAGTAAAGCGAAATAAGATTTGTTGGCAATATGAGCAGTGGTGCTTGTTGTAGTGGGATGGCCTATTCAAGCCTCCAACCACGAGCAGTCCAGACCCCGAGCTTAAAACCTTCTCCTGTCCTTTAAAGGACTAAACCCAGTAGTCTGCAAACATGCAGAACTTGTATTATAGCTCATTTTTGGCAGACCTGTGGGTGGGAGCGTCAGTCGGACTCACCACAAAGGCTGGGGCTGCTCTTGCACCGCCGGCCACTGGAGGCAAAGACCCAACCCAAGAGCGTGCCACACATCCCTTACCTGCAGCGAACGGACGGCAGGTCAGTGCTAGCAGCTTCACAACGCCGAGCTCCTGGAAACAAAGACAGGGCCCCATTTTGACAAGTTTTGGATCTGGGTGGATATGATCCCAAAATAGATAGGCTTCTGATCCAGGATTTTGGCACAGCCTGTTACAGAGTAATTGGCTTTGCAAAGAGTTGGACTGGGAGCCAAATCTCAGAGGTTGGAATTGTTTTGGGGTTTGTTTCAGGTCCATTTTTAGTGTAAGAGAAAATACATGATATGCTATGCTAAACTTGTGACATGGCATCATTATCAAGTTATAACATGATGCTATTAATTCATCACACTCTCTGCAAGTTGCTGTGACCACAACCCTAATTGTTTCTTGAAGCTCACAGTAATGTGGCCTCTGGCTCCTAATAAAATTACATGCAGAATCTCATGAGATGCAAAAGGAAAAGAAAAAGGAATGAAAATCTCTCTGTGGACCTTTCTGTGTTGTGCAAGTCATGGCTTTTAACAGGGAGAAATATTCCAATAGCAGAGATTGGCAAATATTAGAAAGTTTGGCTATAGATACTTGGAAATTTCTCAGAAGCTTTTCCAAACCTCATCTTAAGATTATCCAAGACACTACGCAGATCGGTTTGGTCACAATTTCTGGTCTTTGCTGACTCCAACAAGCACAGACTTATGTGAAAATTGAAATATAAAATAAACAACTACCTACCCCAGGAAAACAAATCTCTCCCCTTTCTTAAATCTTGACTGACTAAATCTTTTGAGCTTCAGAAAAGTGTATGCATATGTTCACTTGGATAGAAGATTTGGGTCATATCCTAATATTTAGCTGAACCAATTTGAACAGCCATTCTGATCCAATAATTTGCTTTTAATGAATACGACGTGAAGAGCCAGACTCTTTATTGCATTTAGCCTTCCCTGAGTAACCCAGTCCCTCTTCTTCCTCCTGTATATCCCTCCAGCTGATCCCGCAACACCAACGTACCACTCTGACCTATGCCAGGTGACAATGGCTCTTAGGCCGGCGGTGCAGGACAATGTTGTGCCCTGGCTTCATATGTTTGCACATCACTGCGCTGGTAGCAGATGACCCATGTGGGACCTATCAGCAGATCTACCCACCAGGGGACCCCGCCAGAGTGGGTCTCCAGGCAGTCACCGCTCCCTTCCCGTGTCTGTCCCGGTGTTTCCACCCTGATGCTATCCAATAAGAACATAACCCATCAGGGTGCCTTCAGGATTGCAACCTCCTCTTGAGCACGTTTCTCATGGCCGGAGCAGAAGTGCCCCCACGCCCTGTGCTAAACCCCTTGCACGAAATGGTGCTCGCTTCTTGGGAAGAGAGCGGCAGGAAATGGATTCGGTGTGTGGATCAGAGGCACTAAAAACTGGTTTGGATAGTCTCATAAGCACCTCCAGGTGTTCGATACATTAAAATAGCTGTAAAATAAAATGGAGGGAGAGGCTGTCAGTCATCTTAAACAACGTTGTGGGCACTTCTGACAGTCAATGCTATCTCATACAGAGAGAGCTCCTTTTACTTTGTGCTCCCAAGAAAGGTTTTGTTTGGTCTATTAGTCTTTGGGTAACTCAGAGAAGGGATGTGACAGGAATTTAATGTGCCCCTTCTTAAATCCTCACTGTTCTGATAATCACAAAGAGTTAAAGTAACGCAGCAGAAGGTTTCTCTGGGCCTCTAGGAGGTTCAGCAGATTACTAATACACTACAGGCAGTTTTAATGACAGAGCTTCCAGCTCAAATCTGGCCTTTTTATTATGATGAAGGGCCTGGCCCCAAGTGGTACAGAACACCTGCAGCTCTCATTGAATACAATGGGATCTGATGCTGATGAAAGGGACCATTTTCAAACTTCCTTAGAAGTAGGCGCTCCCCAGATGTTATGCAAAAAGCCCTGCAGAACAGGCATCAAGTGCTGTGATACTAGGCAGGCCAGCCACTATTTTCCTCAGCAGGATAAACCCAAGAGTTTGTGCGAGTGGCTTACGTGATTGGATCTCCTATCCAGGAGCAAGCAAATTAAGGTCAGTGCTGACTGAATTAATGGAAGTATTAGCCATTCCTTGAGAAGAACTGGACATTCGAACAAAGAGGATTTTCTCTCTCTGGGAAGGTGCCTGATAACATCTGAGTTTTGTCACTGACAATAGTCATAGCAGGACTTTGAATATAATCCAGATGAAAACTTGTGAGAAACTGGCATGCGTGTGTATAATGAAAGACAAAGGGACACACACAACTTCTTATGTGTAATTCCAAGTTGTGTGTCAGAGCTTCAAGACAGACTTATTTTATCTGAACTAGTTCATGTCTCTAAATTTCACTGTTTACCCACAGTCAAGAGAAAACAATGCTTTCCAGTCTATGCTATCACACTTTTGCAATTCCCCTTCTTTGCAGTTCCCCATTAACCCCTTGGTTAATGCAGATGGGGATCTTCAGCCCTGGGTGGTACTGATGCCTCTGGGACAGACCACTGCTGTAGGCATGGGTGGGACCGGTGCTGGCAATTATGGGTGAAGTACTGTAAAATTGTTGGTGAAGTGCAAGGCTACACCATCCTGTTGGGTTCTTTATTGGATTTTATTTTGTCTCATTCTCTATGCCTTTTAGCCATTGCTCCCTCCCTTCCACATTTTATATATCTACTTATTATATAGAGAGCTGGTTCTAATTAAAGTCAATCAAAAATAAAACAATACACAAAAATCAGAATATATTGTATACTTGATTAGCCATGGCTGGGCAATAATATACAAGGAAAAATCTACATTCCTACTCCTCTCAGCTGGGGATAAGATCCAGAATCATGTTACCAATATAAACAGCATAAAGCAGTCTGCTTTATTAATACCTAATATATCAGGTATCACACATTCATTGCAAAAGGCAAAAGAATAAAAGCATGCCTGCATTCTGACTTTGACACAGATATTAAATAACACATGTCCTGTTCTGGATTTTCCTTTCTTTGTTACAGGGTGGCAGGGGAAGAAAGGAATAAATACAATAATAGTAAAAAAAAAAAGTTCTGTGACAGTTATGTGGTGATGGCAACATTGGCCCATTGTATGCAGTGAGTCAACATAAAAATGCAACAAACCCCCCAAATAATATCCACGTATCGGGCCAAATCCCAGCCATCACCAGCTGTCCAAGCGCTGTGGATTTGCTGCGGCGGTGCTGCATAGCTCGGAGGAGGGAGGACTTGGGCAAGTGATTTGTACAGCTCAGGAATGTCACAGAAGTGCTGGGTGTTGTCAGTTTATTTTTCTGCTCTTGGGTCCTCGTAGGGGCCGGTTTATCCTTTTCACAGGGCTGTTGTAGCTCGCATCCCCAGTGCTGAGGGACTACTGTCAGGCAGAGAAAAACTGAAGACTTAGTATTCCCCCGTGATGTTTCCTTTCTGGTCTTCTCCCTCTATTCCCTAATCCCTTCCTCCACCATCATGCTGGGGGTGGAGGAGGAGGGGAGGTCCTGAAAAGGGAATGCAGAGGCAGTGCTAGATAAATGCTGCCAGATAAACCCCTCTCTGTCGAAGTTATTTCCCTGGACAGTTTCTTTGTGTCTGTGTAGCTGGCATAAAGTGGCCAAGGCATACGACTGCCTCTCATCACAGTGATTGTGTGTACAGTGTGTGTATGTGAGTATAGAAATGAATAAGGTTGGGCTCCGTATCTCTTACTGGGATTTAGGTTTTCTCCAAATATGAAACCCAGTAGCTGTCTTCCACTGGATGGAAATAAAACCATGAACTTTAAAAAGCAGTGAAGTAAAACTTCCACAGTGGCTTTGATATGGCTGGTTCTTTTTTAAGCCACTTGGACTTGGCATTGCTTCCTGACAGCCTGCCAGCCTGGGATGCTGTTGTTTTTATCCATGCTGGAGAATCAGACGGCTTGGTGACGGCTTGCAGTGTATGGTGCTTGTATGTGTAACCTGGCATCATCCTGAACTCAAGGAAACTGCAGTTCTCATCCTTTCGCGCGTGTGTGGGCAGCGGCAGTACAAGGCTGAGCCATGCACAGGCATGTGAAAGCCTCTATTCCCTTTCTACTGAACATAACAGTCCCTCAGACTGGGGTTATGGTATTACCTCCTTCATCCTCTTCCCACCGCTGCTCTCCGAAACCAGTGACCTAGGGCCATACTGCACGTATTCCTCTCGCCCCACAGCCGATTCCACCTTATACCTTAGCCATCTACCTCTGCCCCTCATGCACCTGCCTTGACACTTTAGCCATTCGCCCTCGACACACAGCAAGACTCTGGGAGCTGACGAAGTTACTACCAGTCAACTGATTACCTGCTAATCTGCTGCTTGGCAGCAGCTGGTTGTGTGAAAGCTCTTATCCTGCAGCTCAACTTTTTCACAGAGGGAGGTATGGCTGAACACGAACTCCTGTACAGAGGCAATTACACAAGCTACAGGGTTACTGCCTTGACATAGGCAGCTGAAGCCTGCCGCCTCCAAGTATCATTTGAAGTATTTCACACACCAGCAGTGGTGCACATATCTCAGCCTGGTTTGGTGGACTGGGCATTTGTGAGCCTGTCAGGTTGGTTGAGGTCTGTTCTGCGCTGATGTGTGTGTGTGTGCACGGTGAAATTGTTTTGCTTCCTGTTTGCAAGCTTGTTGAGGGAGCAATTGCCTCCTGCAGCATTTATGGGGGTCTTGCATAACGGGATGCTTGTCTGGTGGAGCTTTGAGGTGCTACCAATACTGGCAGTCCATTGCATGCCTTCAAAGAAAATCAAGACGTTTCCTTGATTGCATTTGCTTGACTGATGCTTTGGAGTGTGGCACATGGCATTGGATTTGTTGATTAAATATTACGGTGAGCCAGAAAGTGATTCGCCGTGACATAATAAGATGTGACTGATGTGTCCTGATGTGATATAAACTGAAGTGTTGCAGAAAGATGCACAGTCAGACCCACATGGGGGTAAAACCTAAAGCACTTTTTCTAACACCCAGTTGTCAGATATTTGACTTGGACAATTACAGATTTGCCACCAACGCTCTGCTGTCCTCAGTCACCACACTAAATCTTCCTAATTGGCAAATACATTAGTGAGAACTGACATCACCATGTTAGTCACTGCGCAAACATGGAGGTTGGCGGAGAGGTACAATCGTTCAGAGTTGTCCATAATTAATCACAGACAGGTAGTTCAGAAAGGCGATGGGAACAGTCTCCACATTCACTTACTAACACTTTATGATCCAAAACAGAATCCAGAAGTTATTCCAAGGCAGGCGGTCATAAAATCTTGAAAACTGGTACTGAGAGTTGCTTTTGTTGTGCCCTACATAAATCTGTCCGATTTCGGCTAAATTATATACTGTTTAAAGTCAGCACTTAAAGTAAAAACAACCTGTGTTGTGTTTAGAAGAACCTTTGCTGCTGAAACCTCCGAGTATTTGCAGTATGCTGTGGGCTGCAGAAGATTAAGCCTTGGAGGACCTGAGCTTCCTCTACGAGGAAGTCCAGATGGGGCATTGCAGAAGGCTTTATGGCTATATGCAGCCATCTGGGGTCAAACAACAAACAACACAAGAGCCTCATCAGCAAGGGTATGTCCACCCTGTACCTCAGCTAAACGTAAAGCACTGAAACAGCTCTGCTCAGTGTAACCGACCCTGTGTCTCATGAAGTGCCTGTTTCACAGCCGTGGACTGTGTGGTATGGGCAGACCCAGAGCGGCCACTCAATGCCATACGGCACTAGGAGTCAAAAGCAACAAGGAAAATAACCTCCATGCAAAAAAAGGAGCAGTGGCAAGTCCTGTAAGAGTTAAAATACTTTGGGAATACGGAATACAATTGGAGAAGGTCTGAAGAGTGCTTCTTTCTGTGTCTGCAAGTGGTGGGGGCAATCACAAAGCAGCCTTATTTCTAGCAGTAACTGGTGTGTCTGCCAGACTGCCATTAAGTTAGAGAGCAAAGGCTGATTGTGAAGCTGTATTTTAGAAATTTGAGGAGTTTCTGTACTTCATGTAAGAATGAAACACAGGAGAGGAATGTTATTAAACAAAATGAAAAGGACGGAAAAAAATCACAGGGGTGTTTGTGGCTGGGCTCAGGCTGAAGACTAGGTCTTACAGTTCTGCAGGCTACCTGAGGCCTGATAAGACTGTGACTGTGATCAAAACAACCTGGAGGTGATTACTGGCAGAATTCATATTAATCCTTTAAGAAAACATTAGAATTCATCACAGCACAGCGTATAGAGGATGGACTCTCCTACGGCAAACTAGACAGGATACAAAGAAACTCAAAATTACTATAAAACTGAAACTGGAGGTCAGAAAAATCCAGCAAAGCAGCGCAGGGTATTGCCCATGGTAGGCTAACAGCACATGCCCAATAAGGGCCAGCAGGTGGGAGAAGGTGCAAGAAATCCCTTGAAATTACATCAATTTGCCAGCTTTGCAGGCAGCAGAACAATATTTGCAGTACAGAGGAGGAAGCAGATAGTGACTTAGTCAAACGAACACTTCCTAGGAGCAGGAGATAGTGTTGTGTTAGACCATTGGACTACTGGTTGGAAAGCAAATGTGCCCTTAACTTTACATGAGCTGAAGACCATTAAGTGTATGTTCCCACAAAGATGTTTCTTCAGACTCGAGGAAAAGCTAAGGCACTGGAGGAAAGACAGCTAAGACCCCAAAATCTTCATGGTGAACTAACCCTGGGTGTTTGTGGAAAAGATCCCACTCATTGCTATCAGAGAAAAGGCACTACTGAGAGGTTGGTCTCTTGAAAGAACCTCTCCTTGGTTGAGAGAAACCTGCCCTGTCTCGACTCCTGAGCTCCTTTGGCATAAGCCTGTGTACCTGTCCCACGTTTTGGTTGCGTTTTGTTTCTACACTTTCTCTGAGTCTTTACTGCTCAGAGATATTTCTTTAAGTCCATTAAATGGAAATATTTGTCTCAATAATCTCTTCCTTATTATCCCTCTTTTAATTAGCATTAAAAGCGTCCATCTTGGGGCAGAGCTTGTAGGTATCTGTTTCCTTTTCTCCTTCTTCTCCCATCTCATTCAGCATTGGGTCATTTATTCCAGTGTTTCAGTTGTTATTTTCCGTAATGTCCCTCTTCTCAACGTTTTTCCACAGTAGGGCAGTAAGGCAGTGTTACATCCCCATTCTCACATTTACACTCCACAGCCATCTTTGTGTACAGCTCCAGTTCTGGCTCTGCTCAGCTGCTCTCCTGTGGTTTCTTTGCTTGGAAATTCAGGCCTCCTAGTGTCTTGATTCTCACTGCAGAACATCGTAGCTGTTTCTCGGTGCTACTTTGTGTTCCTCGCTCTCCCCACCTTGGAGCGAGCCCCTTTACTTGACCGAACACTGCAGTGGGCCTCCAGAAGTACCTCCCAGGCAATAACAGCCATGGATCCTGTGCCTACGCACTTTCACTTCTAGTTGAGTATTTACAGAGGAAAGAAACTAATGAAGAGAGTGGTTTCTGAAGAAAGGCAGGGAAAGGGAGGAAACATGAACCGCTGGAGAAAGAGCAAATGCTTTTTACGGGCATTGTGGGTAACAAGAACCACATGTGGATGGAGCTGGATGGAAGGAATCTAAGTTGGTGCATTTCCCCAGTTTTAAAAGAGAAACCAATGCCTGGCTACTTGGAGGTGGGAGGCAACAGATATGGCAGGAGGACTGTGTTGTGGCCGTCACTGTGGCTGGGGGCAGAAACGGTAAGACTACAACATTCTTGGAACTGTTAAAAAAGATCAAATCTGAAATAAGAGAGCTTCCTTTTTCTGTCCCCTCACATTCCCTGTTTTACTTCACAGTGCAAATTCTCCTGAGCACTGGATGAAGACAAACTTAATTCTTTCATTTCCTGGCTCTTCAGTGCTTGCTTTGGAACCTTAATGTTCTTTTAATGGATGTTTTTGGATGCGGTATAATTATATATAACATAAGCTACAGTTAGATGCCGATCAGTGGCATTTATCATACCCCTTCACTCTTTCATCCACGTGTTGTCCACTAATTCATATCACCCTGGGCCACACGTAACAGCTTCAAACAACTCTTCTAAAAAATCAAGGCAAAATGCCTACATCTTGCTCTTTCTGCTCATGTGTTTGTATGTGTAAAATGCAGTAGCAACTGCCTCTGAGAACAAAGGAGTAAGATACCAACTGGGGGGCAGGGGAAGAGTCCCTAAAAGTCAGGACGTGGTATTTCCTCAACTGTTATATAATATTTATATTACAGTAGTGCCAAGAGGCTCCAGTCGAGATCAGAGCTATCTGATTATATGAACTTCACAGAAACATACCAAGACACAACCCCTGTCCCAAGGAGAAGATAATCTAAACGGAAAGAAATACAGATTACACTAATATGAGGAGGGGTGCATGTGTGAGTGCAGCTGATGGGGGGGGGGGGACAGCCATCTTAGAGCTGAAGCTGCATTTCTCTCACAGTTATAAAGGGCTGGCTATCCACAAAGCATCTAAGGCAAGGTCCCTTCTGTAAGCAGAACGATTAGCCCCACAGGGAATTCCCACGGTAAGTGGTTATTCATGAAGAAAGGTGCTTGAAGAGAGGGGATGAATCCTTATCAGTATCAAGAAAAAGGTCTTTGGAAAAAGACTAATAGATTTGAAGATTGACCCTGGATTTTAATGGTAAAGAAGGGTATTTTTATCCATTTTTTTTCTCCTGGATCATGTATTTGTGCTAAAAGCTGAGGAGGCACTATGGACACTGGTAGAGTTAACAGAGGGAAATTAGTGAACTCTGTACTTAGTCAAGAAGATGCTCTGTTTCATGAAACTGGCTGATTTCCCTGCTGCCTTACCACACTGACTTAGTCAAGTCTCCACACCAGCTCTTATTCTCTGAATTTAGTGGCAGTCCTTGCTGGTTCTGTCCTTTCTGGCTGGACTGACTGCCCATCATCTCAGCTTCATGGAGACCTTGCCAGAAAACTGCCAGGCACCTCACACAGGGCTCTCTGAGCAGAAGGTGCCTGGGTCGCCTCTACAGCAACCCTGCGTGAGGGGAAAATCTGCCCATTCTCAAGTGCCAGGATTATTGCTTGAGCCCTCTGACTCAGGGGCCTTTCCGTGGAGCTAGAAGCTTTTCTGGAGAGGAAAGGTTGCTAGAGCACTGACCTCCCCTACTCCACCGGTGGGATCTGAGGAAAAATTGGAGGCATGGGTGGAAAAAGTTCTCATAAAAGTGAGAATAATTGTATACGGGATATCGTACCTGTTTGCATTGAAGAGCTCTGTGGCAGGAAGGGAGACTGCTGTTCCTGGGAAAAGCCTCTCTGCCAAGAAGCAGGGCCGACCCGTGCTCCAGCCCTTCTACTGCTGCTGGCAGCAGCAGCAACGAGCCTCATTTCCCAGTCTGGTTGCTTGGGCAAAGTAGGCAGAAGATAAGATCTATAGTCTTGCCCTCTATTGACCCCTATCTTGCCAGGAAGTCTGCTGACCGAGACATCTCCCACTCTGTCCTACTCCTAAAACCAACTATGTCGTTCTGTTTTTTAGTGCATTGATGTGTATTTTGATAGTCCCTAAAGGCAACACTCATAGTGCGGGGCCATGCTAGTCCAGACACTGGTTAAATCTGTAATAAAAGTATACATTTTACTGAGGAGTTATAAGTAAAGCAAGTTTCAAGTCCCAACTGGCCTTCAAGAAGAGTTGCATAAAAAGCTGCAGATATCCATGGAGCAGCTGAACATAAGCTTGGTCTTTCAGTGGCAAATGCAGCCACGATGCTCTTGGAGAGAGCTGTGCAGCGGAGCAAGGTCTCTCTGTCAGGGTTTGCAGAGGAAAGTGTCACAGTACACAGTGCTCATGGGAGGGCTTTAACCCTCTGAGCCCTCCAAAAAACCTGTCTGTGAAAATCTCCCACTGAAAGCAACATGGTGAAACAAAAGCGCAGAGAAGGCTATGGTATGGGGGCATTAGGCTGAACTGGAAGCACTTAGCAGGTTAATTTATCCTTAATACCTGTTGATAAAGTGAGTAAGTATGCAGGCAGGTGTTTTCCTAGCTATGGAAATGAAAGACTGGCCAGATATATTTGGTGGGAGCTGGGCTGGAGAGCTTATAGCAGCCCCTCGCTTAGTTTGAAGACATCTCCGAACTACCATGTACTCTAGAGTGGGAACCAGTGAAGAAATGGGCCTAAGGAAGCTTGATGTTGTTGAAGGCTGCATACTTCTCCAGTTGGTGGCATTTAGGGGCCATGGCCACAATTGCAGCCTGTGTTGACAGGGATGATACACTGCATGGACTAAAAAAAAACCTTTTGAACCTCGCTTGGTGGCTATTTGCCACACACTTCATCTGTAATTGTCTCTAATCGTGGCCACTTTCCCTGTCTGTTGGTGAAACACATTCACATTCATCCTAAACAAGTAGAAATGTGAAAGCAGATCTGGCGTTGCAAGCATTAGATGCACAAGTAAAGAACAGAAATGACACCCAAGCAATAACAAGGCATTAGAAATTGTGTGTGTTGGTTACTTTTGAAATAAAGAATGACAAAATAAATTAATTCAAGGGAGAAGTCATTGCAATTAATAAGCTGTCAATTCATGTAATGAATGCAGCAGAACAAAAAGGTTATGTCTATAATCAGTGCTGTGACCCTGATGTCCTTAGGGCATAATGGATCAGAAAGATTTTTTTTCCCCAAACGTTATAACCATTCAGAAATAAAGGTATGGTCAGAACGTACAATTTCACAGTACTGCAAGAACGTATAACTGATTATTAATACTAAGGTAGGATAACATTTTATTCCTAAAGATATTTTATAATTGTGTGGTGTCTCTTGTTTTATGGCATAACCACTGTGTATAATAACTAGCTCTGATTCAGTACTTTAATCACTTGATCACATGAAGCATTTGATTTCGTGAAGTAATCACAGGTGGAATTTCCTTGTGCCTCTCACTCTATTGTCTGAATAATCTAATGCAAGGCATGATATGGCTAAACTCGCTCTCCAGCTTCAGTTTGGGCTACTCATGTAAAATAAGTCTGCAGGGCTGAAGGCTGAAATGTAACCAAACAGTAAACTCATTGGAAGAAACAAGGGCGCTTTTGGGGCAAAAGGCACATATTCTATGAGGCTGGACTCCGGAGTGTGTTTACACTGCATGGTGTGCTCATCTGTAGACAGCAACATGCACTACATCTCACAGCATATCAGAGGCACCCACCAGTAGCAATTTCTGTGACCTTTCCTGAAGGAGAGGGACAAGCTGTCTCACCGTAATTGTGCTTCAAAGTCAACACAACTGTTGCCATCCTGACCCTTCATCTCTCCTCCTCAAACATCCAGCATTTCTATGCATAATGTGATCTTAATAAAAGGAAAAGGAAAATGGTGAAAGACTATGCTTTTTCCCTCTCTAGTTACAAGTATCATTGAACATCACAATTATGTCAGCTTCATAAAAACTATGTCATTAAAAATATGATACATATCACAAATATTACACATACTTCCACCTACTACATCATTAAATCCGTTATTCTTAAGTGTATAAATACATATCTGACAAAAATAAATAAATAATCACAATGAAGACTTACAGCAGAGTTGTCTAAAACTCATGAGAAAAAATACAACATACCCAAGAAAAGTTTAAATCCCAAGAAAAGTTTAAAGGCCAAGTTTTTCTTCCACTAAGTAACTCAGTAAATGTCTATAAACCCACATAAGGGAGAATATAGAAAAAACCAAGAAGCTGTATATGCTGTGTAGAGTAGAGTGACCAGCAGCTCTACATTGGGTGAACTTTTGCTTTGGTTACAGATGAACAACTTATTCCTAAAGAACCATCTTGGACATGTTTCCACAGCTTGCTGTCCCTGCTCACTACTAATGTCAATGGGAGCTAGACGTGCACAGTGTCCACCAAACCACAGTGCAGTGAATTTCTTAGTTGTTCTGGAACTATTCCCACTGAAGATTCAAAACTAAATGCTAAAAATGAACTTACAGAGCAAAACAAAAAGTGAAATTACAGTGGAGCATGTGCCCAGCAGCTCCAAGCAGGCACTCACTGGTTGCTCAGTCCTGGAGACCTTGTATTATCTTTTTGTCCTGGTGATAATTCATTTTGTCTATACATCACCTTATACACTGGAAATGGAACAATACAGGGGCTTCAGTTCAGGTCCTAGAAAACTCTCATTTTTCTCTGCTTCTGCTGCTTGTCCAGGGCAGAACCAATGTATTGGTGGGTTTGATTTTATATGAAAGAAACTTGGAATGTTTTACATTTGTTGAGTTGCTTTGCCTCTTTTCTTCTTTAGATAAGTGTTGTCTGATTTCAAAGGTGGAAAGTGTATGAGAAGCAATATAAATTGATATGCCTAATAGGACTGATCAACTACACATTCTCTGGTATTAACAAAGATGGAAGCTTGCACCAAGTATCCTCCTACTGTCAAAGCACACCTGCGAAAGAAACCAATAGACAAAAACATCAATTCATGTTACAAATGAAATGTCGCTACAATCAAAATACATGCGAAAGAAAAAATTCTGCAAAGAGCTTGTCTCTGATTTATCTGTGTTGCAGTCTGTTTCTGCTTATGTCTCACCTTGTGTCAGCATTTTCCTCTCCGAGCAGCAGTGCTTACCCGTGCGCCCGTCTGTCGGGTATACCGGTTCTCCAGGGGCGTGGATGGATTTCTGCTCAGTGTTGTCAGTCACCTGAATTTCTCTGTTCCCAAGCATGCCAGCTTGTGACTCCTGACATCACTAGAAAAAACTGCACTGGAAAAAGACACAGCTGACGGTCTTCAGTTGCATTAAGGTCCTGGATCTCTCCAGAGGTTAAGTATCATTAGGAATAATGTCAATGGCACTATGCATTAGTAAACCAGGTGAGAGAAGAGAATCAAGGCCTCCAAATATAATCCCCTCTCTTGCTCGCCCAAAATGAACCGGGTGAAAGAAAGCCTGGTTCAGAACAAAACGCAAATGGTCTCATGAAGGCAAAACAAAGCCCATTCCAGTTGGGGGGAGCTGGTGGCTGCCAAGGGCTGGGGGGGAGTAAGTGAGACAGACAGGCCTGCAATGAAGAATATTGCGATCCCTCTTTTTCGTGTGCCTGATTGATGGAACTACAACAATAGAAACAAAAGATGGCTTGGATGGGCAGCGAGGTAGCAGAAACAGGCTGACACACCTTGATACCAGACTTGCACAGCTGCACATATGCCACTGCTGATCCATCAGCCCAGCATGCTGCTCACGATGACTGATCAATCTACACTTGCCATTGCTTGATGTTAGCAGCAGCAGATAGTAAGGGAGAGAAATATTCACAATATACTGGAGGGTATGTTTTTGTTTCCCTTTTAGTGGTTTTTTTTCCCCCCCTCACAGAAGAACCCTATGGTTTATAACAGTGCAAATATACCTTCACTGGCTCCAGGGACCATGTCTTTTACCTAAATAAAATTCTCATGGACCTAAAACCTGGGACATTTGTGTCCTCTCCGCTCTGCTAAATGCTATGCTTTTCAGTGAGAGGCTGGGGAAACGAATGAGGAAGGAAAGGCAAAGCGAGAACTGGTGCAGGTACTGACTGTTATGATCAGGAGTTGCTTCAAACGAAAAAGAAGAATGGCCAAAGGAGCTGCTGCAAAAGGATGAGGCAGCCTGACCTGTCTAGTTTCCAAGAAGAGTTTTGAGCAAATGATTTGTATTGAAAAAATATTCTTCAAAATAATTTGTAGAGTCTAGACAATAACTGTCACATGAGAGAGACTGAAATTTTCAGATCAATAGAGGAGTTTGCAGCAGCCCTTATTATTATTATTTACATTAATTACTGCTGGAGTCCATAGACTCAGCACTCATTCGGTAAAGACCTTCCTCAAATCATTATTAGACTCTTGGCCCACTTCTTCTCTACTCTAGATATGCTACTGGTATCAAGCAAAGCAAATTTCTGTAAGACCAAGCAATCAAAGTAGAAAATGCTTAAAAGGTCTGTATTGTGGTTAGTGCTTGCTGATTATTTGGATGTAGCTCTATATTGAGAACTCAACAGTATTCTTAATATTCAAATATGTTAGAAGAATAGCCTAAAACTTGACACAAAGGAAAAATAAGGAAAAACCTGACACTCTAAAATGAACCAACTGCCCATTCATATAAATGGGAATTTTGTGCCGGCTGCAAGGATAACCTATGCCCGTTATAAATCTGCAAGTTTTATTTCATTTTGCACATGTATTTAATCCATCTGTAAATTGTTCACTGGATCGCACAGGACGATGCTCTCTTGGGAACTGTAAGGTATGTGTATTCAACAGTGGAGAATAAACACAAGATTTTATTACAAAATGCCACTGCTGCTCCTGGCATAAGTAATTTGTGCACCTGCATTTTTAAAATGTTTCAAAGTTTTTCCCCTTTGTGAATTCAGCGGCAACACACATTATCTTCCAGGCTGCCACAACACAGTATTTGCAGACTGGGTCACGTCAGCCCTTGTTATCCAGAAGCCACTGTTTTCTGAGCAAATAGCAACTGAAAATGACAATGGTTCGCTCCAGACAGGGGAGAACAAGACAGTGTTTCCTTATGGCCTAGTAATGCGTGTCTGCAGGATGAGCAGGAGACATATGTGGGGCTCAAATCCAAATTCAGAGTGGGGTTTTGGAGAGGCTAGAGGCCTGAGGAAACATGGAAGGGACTCAATGTATCAGGATGGCACTTCCTCCAGCACTTTGTCCCACATTCGAGCATATTCCTCCTTGCAACATGCCTGGATCTGCAAGCTTGGGGAATGAGAGACTGGGTCTGGAGATTGAAATACACTCTCTGGCGTAGCACTGCACAGCCAAAGTGCTGGGCCAGCCATAGATATCATTAAATGTAGAGTCCTGAATAATTACTACTGTGCTTTAAATACACCGTCACCTTCTGGAAAGCTGGGTACCCATGGGACCTTGACTGGCTGATCAAGGTTTGGAGCAGGTAGGGGAATTAGGACATTTTAGTTAGTTTAGGCTTAGTAATTTAATTTTTAATAGTTATTCTGCAGGTGTCTAAAGTCGGCTCTGTATATACAATTTTTTAGTAAAAATTTCCCTTGTGTTCCCTGTAATCTCTCTGAAATGTTCCTTGATTCTCTCAGAACTCTCTCATTCAAATATGTAAAGTGTATAATTCCAAGCAATCTTACGTATTTGTACATCTTAAAGTCATATTATCATCTTAAAGTCGTATATCACGCAATTCCCCCATTTGCAATGGATCTTAGGCAAAAAGGGATTGAGATCTCATGTTGTACCAGCTTGATCATCAGAGACTATCTCCAAAGGCAGTCACAAGCAGGTGAGTTTGCAGCGTGTTTATTTAACTGATATTGCAAATGCTGACGGAGAGATGGTGCTCATGAAATTGCCTTGGATGAAGTTTTATTTTCTCAATTTGTTAAGGGTTGGAGAGGCAAAACAGCACAACGAGCTTGCAGTTTCCAAGATGTCCATGGCATATACATATTGAGAGAATGAGATTTGAATAGTTGTGTGCAAGGGCCTCCAGCTCCATGGAGATGGACATTTCAAATGATGCAAATCTGTGGAGCTGGGAAAGCTCAGTTCTGCCTGCAAGAGGGGAAACACGGCAGGAAATCAGACATCTTTGCCATGAGAGCTAAGTGTCTGCCTCCCACCCTTCATCTATATCTGACCACGAGGTGTACAAAACATGTTCAGGTCTGTATTTACCACCAGTCCCCACAAAACCTTGGTGCCCCCTTTCTCCTTAAAGCCTTATTGCAGATTAGGATCATAAACGCAGAGCCTCATTCTTTCCCTCTTTTGTCGTGAAGAGCTGGAATGAACGTTATCAAGGCATGAGGATGGAGGGGAATCACAGAAATGGGAAATCACTGAGCAAGAGCCTCAATACCAGGCTGCTGTTTCCTCTAAAGCCACTTTCAGGACCATTTAAGTTGCCATTGGAAAGGTCTAGGTGGAGGATGCTACTGGGACACTACCTCTAGCATGTAACTGCGTACCACCTCTTCACTGGAAACTCTTCCTAGAACCCGGGTAAACACAGCTCCTCTGCTCCTGTCAGGTACCAGCCCAAAACTGATCAACAACCCTACAAGAGGAACCTTTCTTGGGCATTTTTATCTCCTAATTAACACCTTTTAGTTGTGTTTGTGTGTGCATGTGTGTATCACAAGGAGCAGAGAAGAGACTGAGCAAGGGGGTGGTGACCTACGGGGATGGCATGGGTACCGTAGAGGTAGGACTGCAACCAAGCCCGTGCTGAGGATGGCATGAGCACTCAGTCATGCAGCAATTCTGCAGGTTCATATCCAGAAGGTTTCCACTTAGACATCAGTCACCTCCTCCGTGAGCTACTAAACCCATTAATAAAAAAAAGAAAGTTAGGTGTATATAGAGAGAATAAAAAACTTCTGGAGAAGGGAGCAAAAGGAGAAAGGAAAAAGGAAAAAGAGGCGGACTTGGCTCTGGTGGAAAACCCAAAAGTGAGCGGTGATGTCTCTTCTGTCTGTTGGCAATAGAAAGCAGAGAGAGGTTAGAAAAGGAAATGGGGTGAGGAGGGAGGCTGCATTTCTTGCAGCATTCATACAGCAGACCCAGCTGGTGGGACAGCAACATTTTCAAACACACTCCAGGTGCAAAGGTCATGCAGGACATATCAAGCTGGTTGGGCCACGAAAGATCCCCCCACTGCTTTGCTCCCCGCCAGGCTGACTCTTGCTAAGGAGTGGTTATAACCAGAAACACCAGGCTGTAAGAAGATTTGGACATGATGGAAAGAAAAGGCGAACACAGGGAAATGGTTGAGAATGGAAACAGCCGGGTGAATAAACCAGCTTGAGGAAGATGTTTACAAACCGAGTCATGCAAATAAAGATTTTCCACATCCTTCCACAGCACTGACAGCTGAGAAAATCTCACTTTGGCCAATAAGGGAGAAGTGGCCAACCCTACTATGCATTTTCTCGGACAATGCAAAGAACCCAAATCAGACAACATAATAAAGCTGTGACAAGAAATAACAATTAATAAAACAGAGGCACACTGAGAAAAAGTAATTTTCAGTGTCTGTAAAGTAAAGAAAAATGGAAAACAGAGAAAGAAAGAGAGAGAAGCAAAGAAGAGAAATGAAAGAAGAGTCCCTCCAGACGAGACTGAAGCCTAACTCCAGTCTCTAAACATCTGACTGGAAAGTTTGACTTGTCTGCACTTTGAAGTTCAGAAACACAAATATAACTTAATTTTGTGTGAAATTTCTGAAAATGCAGCCAACCAACAAAACCAACAAGACGCACTGTGCCTGGCCAAGCATAGTTTGCACAGGACCATATTTGCCATCCTACCCAAACAGTACCTCACATCACTAACACCTCCCTCTGTGGTGGGCTGCTCTCGGAGCACTTGTGTGGGGGGCAAAGACTGCCAGGGATGCTGCTTAGTACCGATACTCCCAGAGAATCAGTCCTGACAAATTCACAGTCGAAGGAAGTGTGTTAAGTAATTTCAAATAAATATGTTTGAAGACAGTGCAATCTGCCCTCAGATACTCCGCAGGCAGAAAAGTAGGCTAAATTCATCAGATTAATTATTCATTGCAAATTCTCTCAGCTCTATCATTGAGGTCAACAGCAAAAGTGCCACTGAGTACAATGGGATGAGGTCTCCAAAAGTGGATAACGCTCCTTTACTCCGCAAATATGAGCAGCTTTGCTAGTTTCTGAGGGACAGGCAGAAGCAACCAAACAAGCAGAGGTACGTGCAAATAAGCAGTTTTGTTTCACAAAGATTGACTTCTGTTTCAATCCACGTGGGACTGTATGTCCCATATTCTCCTCTGAGCTTTATGTTCAAATGAACCCGAATTCTCAACTCTCATCTGAGTTAAAATATATACATATATATGCATATATATACACACACAAATATATGTATATTTTTATATATTTACACACATTTATCATGTGGTTTTGCATCAGAACTCTCCAAAATAATGATTTTGATGCAAAATCATAACCTAACTGACAGTCTCTCAAAGACTTGTGACCTAATTGGTAAACAAGGTCTGAACTTTTTGAATTTATAATGAAACCCCAAAGTTAGTCAGTTTGGAAGGGGGAGGAGAACTGGTTGCATCACAAACGCTTTACACAGCTGTTCAAATGAAAACACAGAACACTTGAGGCCTCGATCTCAAGAATCACCACGCTCTTTGTACTCCACAGAGGTCTTTCAGTCAGTACTGTACACCTGTATTTTTTAGACCCATCAATTATGTGCCTGAGCAATGTAATTATAACCTAAGCCATACCCTCTGATTAAATACATCAGCCTAAATTCGTGTTTATTTTAACTGCCTGTAGTTATCCAGCCCAATCCAGCCTCCAGAACACATGAAAACGCTTTTTTAAAGAGTTCCTTCATTTTCCACTCCTCCCATGTAAAATCAGAGTGAATATTTTTACTGGGGGAGGGAGGAGAAGAAAAATAAACAGAGAGGAAATGTAATTGGAGGTGGCATGAAGAACATGGCCTCTCTGTTTTCTCTACTGTTAAAGCCCTTGGGGGATTTAAAGGCCACAAATGATGTAGGTCTTCTTCTTGAACCACTGTGAACTTTATCTGCTTGGGTTTAGTATCACTAAATGTGTATTAATGTCAAGGATTGTTTGTGTGGATTATTTATAAGGCATTCACTTCAAATTAGTGCTGCTTAAAGTGTGTGAGTTCATAACTTGCCAACAGCAGATGCAGTCTGCAGCAACCGAAACAGCAAGCGGCTCCATAGATGTATATACAACAGCTGGATGCAGATCAATAATAGAAACATTAACCATGGTATTGTTTTAGAAGCAATTCTTTACTTTGGAGACATATTTTATTCCACATTAATGGTACCTTAAGTAAAATGATAGAAGACATGTAAGGATGCATCTCAAAGTGGTGCACTGGGACTTGCATGCTCTCATCCGCCTGTTACTTACATGGCTTCTCCGTGTGCTGTGATTCTGCACATCTCCCCTCCATCGCCTGCCCCACCGCAGGAGAACCTCGCTATGAGCATGCATGGGTTGTCAGGCCACCCCCTCTAGTACCAGCTAGCCACTTTGCCATGCACCATCTACAGGCTTTAGTACAGGGCCCATGGCGGCTTATCCTATGTGCAAGGGAACCTGCACATTTCTGTACCAGAAGAAAGAGGAATCAGCTGAACACTGCATGTCAGTGGGAGTAATGCTGTCTCACAACAGCAACCACGTGCAAGGCAGGGGCCCCGATGTGACTCTTGTTAATGACCTGGTAGAGATCAAGCCCTTCGGCTGAGTGTATGGAAAAATGAATTTTCAGTCACCTTTACCTCACACGACCATCCTCTTGAATGGGCCAGAAAGGTGTCCATTTGACTGCCTGTAAGTCAATCAAGTAAAAGCCAGTTCCTTAGAGAAGTGATTACACACACTAAAGGTCATAGTTCTTTCAATGAACATTAAATATGCCTTGACACTGCCAAGGGTACAAACACGCACAGATTGGCAATATATATAAATATATACAAGCCTAAACATGCATCTAGCTCTCTCAGGTTTTATGTGAGCCTCATTTGATGAAGCCATCAACTCAAGTCAATGGGAGCTTTAGACTGCTTTGCCCATAGCTTTGGGGAATGTACCAAGAGCAAGACGGGAGAACTATGCCCTGCTGGTCTTCACACTGTGGCTCTTTGGCACAGTCCCTGTGCACAGCCCAAAACCAGTGAATGACTTAAACTTTCTTCTTGCTCAGACAGATCACTAATTTTGGGGTCCAAATGTAAACTTGGCTTTCTACTGAGCATGTGGGATCAGTCTTGGCACTGAGGCCCATGATACTGGAAGATCTGCATTGTCTTTGACATCTGCTTAAGGAATATCTTTCCAGTCATCGGCAAATTAATCTAGCGGAAATAGCTGTATTTAGTTATATAGTGATCATTTTTGTTATAGTCAGGCTGCCTTTGCATAGCCAGACGTGTTCAGCAGCATAAGCTCCTCCAGTCTGACCACTGACTGACACAGCTGTGAGAAAACTTCAAGAAATGGCCCCGCTTTGAAGCACCAATTCATCAGTGATAAGCAATTAAATTGTCTTTGGAAGTGCTTGGTACTTCTCAGCAATGCTGCTTTAGAAAGAGTCTATTGAAAACCAGCACTGGTGCCCCTTACGTTAACTTGGGAAGGCATTTCAGTCATATCTTTGGGTTTACTTCTGAAGACAGAACATTTTCAACATCTCATTCCTATTTTCTCTCCTCCACTTGCTCTCTCTTTCCTCCCAGTCTCGTTCTCTCATACTGTTTCTTACTCCTCCTCTTCCCCTTCCTGCAGTTTCCCTGACACCTCACAGCATGCTGAGTTTTTCTTGGGCCCCTCACCATGGTATCTGGGGGTTCTCCTCCTCTCCATTTTAGTTACTTTTGCTTTCCTCCACCCTTTTTTACATCCTTTCTTTTTCTCTCCAAGCTGTATCCCTCTCTTTCTCTTTCATTAGCCTCCTTATTTTGCTCTTGAGAATAACGTGGGTTTTCTCTGAGAGTACAAACAAGGTCTGACCACTTTCCAGAAGTATTTTGTGGTGCTGAGTGGGTGTTTTTTGTTCCAGGGCTCACTTTCTTTGTTGGGACCTTGAGAATTATCTGGCATGAGCAGCTCCTCCTTTTGCTCCTTAGCTGCTAGCAGCCATCTGCAGACCTTCCTCCCAGCACACGCATCCACACTTGTTGTACGCGGTATTTGTTTAGGGCCGTAGACTGTACTAATGGCCTGAACTGGCAAAATTCAGAGTTCTCCCTCAAAGATCCTGAGTGCCCGTCCCCACATGTGATTTCCTGGGGAGAGGTGGAGCCTTTGCACCTCTGAGGAGCTAATCAGGACCTTGCAGGATGGCACTTCCTGCAGTAGGCATTGCTACATTAAGCAATTAATAAAGATGATTACAGCTCAGAGCTAAATATGGTATATTACGGTGTTGTACTTCACTTATATTACCCTCATGGTAAATGAGTCAGAGAGACACTGCCATGTATTTTTGAGGAGTGACTCTTTATGCTAATTAATGATATCAATATGCACATGATGATGCTGGTATAATTAGCACAGTGGATGGCACCAATATAAAACAACAGAAAGAACCTGTCTTAGAGAAACCAACACAGTGGATACGTACTTAAAGCTGCATGAAAATCCTGTAGCAAAAGCCAAGGAGGTTCAGTTACAATCGCTTCAACCTGAGACAAGATCACCCAACGCTTACAGATGTTTTGGTGAACCCGGGGTTTGTTTGCCGTGATTTGGACAGGTGTATAGACACTGAATAAAACTTGGAATTACAAGACGAGCTGATACAGAGGGAGCTGGGTTGGGGTTTGCATTGGTTTGAGGCTAGAACTCAGAACAGACCTCAGAAGTTGCCAAACACAAGACAAACAAAACTGAAGAAATAAACTGTCTGTGGAAGCCCTGCAAAGTCAGTCCAAGGTGTTTCATACAGCTGTACTAAGTCCGGAAAGAAAAGTCAACATCCAGGCTATCAGCTCTCTGTCAGTTGATACACTCTTCAGGAAACAGTAGACAGGTTTTATGGGCCAGATCCATAGCTGACAAAAATTGATGCAACTCCACTGCAGTCACTGGGGATCAGCCAGCTTACATCAGCTACACCTCCAGCCCAACATCATTTACACTTTCATAGTTCCAATATCCAAAAGGAGCAAGGCTGAAGCAGAGAGTTTGCGTGGTCATTGCGTGTCTTCCTTGAGTGAATCAATGTGAATGACTTTAAGATCTTTTCTTTGGTCCAACCTCCCACTCTCCTTTTTTGCCACAGTTTGCTGCACCCAGGCACGCCCCGGTACATGCCTACATTTCACTCAGCAGGGGTCCTTTCTTACAAAACACATTGCAAAAATCAATGGTCTGTCATTCTCTTTACCTCCTATTTCAAGCCAGGCTGTGAGCTGTCAGGAGAAGGAGCATCCCCTAGTATATTGTTATCCAGACTGGGTGCAATGGTACATAATTCCCATTGATGCTCTGGGTATTCCTGTAAAAAAACCAAGGACATTGGAAACTCCTATCTCATCTCAGAGTGCCTAAATTGTTCAATTTATTTTTGCAAGGGATCAGGCCCTTTACATCTATAAAATCTGGGCACAAAGCACCCAGTGAGATATAAATTGTTAACCTGGAGTTCTCCCTACAACCCTGAATTTCGTTGAATCTTCAGTTATAGGTTAAACACTTCAGGTTAATCACTTAAACATTTGTGCAATGAAACTACAATGATTTTGTGCAGAGATCATCTGCAGTATGTAACAATACCCAGAGCTGTGAGACAATTTAACAGAGGTCTCTACCTGCTGCAACACCTTAGCACAAGGGTGTGATTTAAAGGTAATGTGGCAGGTTTAATGCAGAATTTCCTTGCTTTCCTAGGCTTAAGTCTCAACCTTAATGGTATAACTTGCATTGACATTGTTTCAGTTTGTTTTGACATCATAATTGAGTCTAATCTCCACAGACTTGCACTGCAGTCTTATTTCCTATTGTAGTCTCGCAATGTAATTTTACCAGAAGAGCACTGTAGTGAGGTCTTCTCCAAGTCATGCTTTGAAATCACATTGTGTGTGTAATACTGCCTCGTAATGGCTTTGTAAGAGGGTCTCCAAAGATCTTCCCTGCAACAGTTTGGCCATCTTAATCTCAAATTGTAATGACCTCACAATGCCATAAAGCAATTACCATTACAAATTTAAATGGTCTTATGTAGGAACTTCTGTGCTGCCTCATTAGGTGACACATTTTGCTGTGTCCAACCTCGTATTTAAATATAGCACATCTACTGGATATCCACTGCTCTTTTAAATTCCAAAATTGGGCTAGAGCATGCATTTTATTACAGTTCATCTTTTTCCACTGCAAATGGGCTGATGAGAATCTACTCTAGCTGCACATTTTGTTAGAGCTGGGCTGGGTTAGTGGCATCCAGATCTGGATGCCACCACTGTTGGAATTTTATTCACTTGCTGACCATAAGCCAAATCACAGCTAGGAATTTGCTTTGAAACCAAAATAACAGAAATCTGCTGTGCTCTATTGTCCTCTGATATAGCTCTACTTCTTCACCGTTTTGTTCCTGAAAGGGCTTGCAGCTGGGGCATTGATTTCTATTTTAGCGATTCTTCGGGGAAGTGATGGCCAGCACAATTCCTGTCCCTTTGTTAGACACCCAAGACAGTAGGAGCTGGTGATTTGTGTCGGGAGGTAAAATAGGCTGCTCTGGCTTTTATAGTCAGAAATCTCAGAACACTTTAAGTTCTTTCCCAGGAAAAGCTTGGGCTTATCTAGGACACCTGCAAGACCTATGGAGGACCTCGGGGTGGTTTTCCAGCCTGACTGAGAGGTTAGATCAGCTCCATTAGACCGGGGAGGTTGGTCTGGCTTCTATGTGGGTCTAGGAAGTGTGAAACTGTTCCATTCTTACTCCTCTAACTCACTTTTTATTTAATTTCTGACTCTCTACAGGTGTATGTAAGACAGTGATTTTAAGATTTTAAGATTTTAAGACAGTGTGGAACACCAGAACACGTGTGGTACACCGCGAGGACGAAGGCCCACTGCCACCACTTACAGCCAACTTTCAAGAAGCAGCCGAGACTTATAACTTCTTCAGTTCAGAGACGTACTCCTGAGAACATGTTCATTATTTTAATTGAAGTCTTCATTGTTGGCTGACTGCCAAGTGGCCTACCAGATGTCTCTCTCTTTACTATGGTTGAAGCAGATTATGATGTTCCAGTTCATTTTTCCTTCACTGACAGCCTGGTTCCAAAAATGTGCCAGACTTTAAGGGCAATATTTTCAAAAGCCAGGTCAACTCACAACAGTACACCAATGACACTGCATGCAGATACTACAAAACCGTATGATAGGCAATTAACTCAATGTTATTTATGCTAGTTAAGTAACTTTGATTTTGTTAAGAGTCTTTAACACTGAGGAGGATTCTTAAAGTGCCAGTTCCTGGAGTCTGGTGAATATGGCAGAACTGGAACTTTCACTTGGCAAATATAAAGTTTTGGCACCTGTGGTTAAAAGGGAGAACCTGAATCTAGCAGCTTGCAAAAAGAGAGAAGGAAAAAAAAAAGAACTCCAAATGGATTTATTTTAAGTTGCATTTTTTTCAAAGCCATTAACTGCATCCCAGGCATGGCTGCACTCCTTGTGTATGTATTTTTATACACAGATCCCAAAGTCCTGCTCATGAAGGGTCTCTCTTACATCTGTTGTCTCTCTCTCATCTCCCCCCCCCCCCCCCCCCCCGAAGTGAAAAAGAGTTTCACAGAACAAAGGTTATTCTCTGTCAGATCAAAAGTCTTCAAGACATTTGCAGTAACTGGTTTCAAGGGAGGTCCCAAAGTCTGAGCACTTAGCCAAAATTTTGAAGGTCTCTAATGCCCTGTAAGAAATGTTTTTTATAGAATTCTCTTTCTCACTATAGGAACTTGCAGCCATGTGCCAAGTCTTGTCTTTCCAGCCTTCAAATACTCAATATTTTTTTCCTCTTTTCCACCTGCTCAGGTAGTCTCTACTGCTTTCCCACTAACTCCTTACCCGTCGAATATTCTGTGGATGTCTGATCATAAATGAACACACATTTCATACTGTGGCTATGCATCCCAAAGAACATTGTGCATGCCAAAACAGGTAGCTAGAAGACAGTAGGAAGACTTTTTCCACAGTGCCTTTCTATTGCTCTTGGTCTCTGCTGTCGTCTTCACCATAGTACCCTGTAGGTATTCAAGATTATTTTTCAATGTGCATGTGAGGTGTACATCCTCTCTCTATCTCTGCCTCTCTCTTTTGCTTTCAGATGGAAGGACTTCATGCAGTTTTCTTTTTATGAAGTGCAATTCTGTAGAAATTAGAAACCAAAATTACATTAGATGGTAATTCTCACTTGAAACTTTTAATAAGCCACATGGCTTTTGAGACTCCTTGTCTGCATGTGTTCATGCAGTTCCATTTCCTAGTTGTGGTCTATCTACTAGGCAAAAATATTACTATTATGTTGTCTTTATGCTAGTCTTGCATTGCCCTGTGTCATGACACTGATACAATACTACTTACCAAAACTTTAAAGATCCAGCACCATAACCTCCAGACACCCCCCTGATATGAAGCAGCAAGTTTGCTGTGTTAAGCAAGGGGCTTGACTGGAAGGAGGGAGTGCTTTGTTAATAAACTGCGTTGTCTGAACAGTTTTACTGGTGTGAAGACCCTTGTACTGATGATTTATTTGGAAGTTCTGGGTATATTAACTTTTGCTAAGAGCTGAGACTAAAAACTTTATGGGGAATGCTACATACACTCCAAAGACCGACAAGAGAATTTAAGTTAGATGTGATTAGTATGAAGAAAGTTACATTTATTATACTCTTATGTATAATTGATCATATGAAAGGCCTTTTGTAACTATAAAAGAGACAGCACATTAAATTGTTTTACCCTGAGGATTATACAAATTTGTAGAAATCGGATTGGAATACCAGCCTATTGGTTTCATGGCTATGGTAAATCATTAAGATGTTCTATGTTAATCATAAATCTTTGTATCTATTTATTATTAATCAAATAGCTCCTCCCAGCTGCTGCTTTGCTTCATCCATCTGAGCCAATCAACCCACAACCTGGTAGCATTAGCTCTGATGAAGGGTGGCTGCATACACATAATATGCATGGCACATAGCATGGATTATACAGCGCTAGACATGGGGTATGAGAGCTGATGGGGTGTTAGCTCTCCACAGCAGGGGGGCCTGGTTTCTGGATTTGCGAGAAGGCATGCCTCATTAGTAAGATGATTCATGGTGAAAGGGAGTTTAGCTGGGAATAATTTAGTGGCTGCTGTGGTGGAGTAGAAATATGGTTTGGGGTAGAGAGGTTATGAACCTGTATTTATTTGATAAAGTCTTGAATGCTGACTGATACCAACCTGCACTACTCTTACCCGTTTCAGTTTGGAAAACAAGGCTACAAAAACCTCTCAACTCACAAGTAAGTAAATGAAAAAGACGATCTGAATACTACCTAATTTAATGGTCTTGTATTATTTGTGGATTATCCAAGCTTCTAAGCAAAGCTAGTTGGCTTTCAGAGCATTTCTGAGCTGGTATGTCTACACAGACTAATGGTTCATTGCCAAGTAGAAGTCAATTCCAACTCAATGATATAGCATATTGATTACTGCCTATTTCCTTCTACTATATCCTGTGAGTCTAATGGTATCTGACATAAAATTTTCCCTAAACTGCTGAAGTTGACATACTATTTAGATTTGGCCCATATTTCTTCAATTAGCAGGAGTATTATAAATGATGTACTGCTCCAGCCTTAGACACTTCTTGCTCATGCCATACAAAATTAGGTAAGTGTGGAAACTCATTTCAAGAGGAGACAAAAATATTATTGAAAGAACTAGATATTTGCAGTAGTGCCATAAGAAGATGGGAAACAAGAAGAGTGAAAAAAATACAGTCCATTCAAAACTGAGCAATGAACTCCATTACTGTGACAGATTTTCCTTAAGTAACTTAATGTTTAAAAGCAAAACATCCCTACTTTGCTTTAAGTGGGCCAGTTTGCAAATGTAAACAGACATCTTTCAAACAATGACCAGTTCACATTCATCTTTACAGTTTACTGTGAAAGTAACTGTACGTTGGGAAAGCATGCACAGAACATATATTGCACACTGTGATTTGCAAAACAAAATATGAAAATTCTTGCAATGATTTCCCTGTAGGCTGCTGAGATTAGTGATGGGGTTTCTTACAGGTAGGAAGTATGGCAGCAGTATGTAGCCGTAAGTGAGTGCTTTCACGTGACTTTGTTTCTCCTCCGGGGTGTTCAGTAAGCTCCTGGGTAGCGTCAATAGCTGGTCTTGGCTGACACTCTATTAGTCTTGCACACTTCAGCTCATGGGTTCATGCATACCAGGTGTTGTGGTTTAACCCCAGTCGGCATCTAAGCACCACACAGCCGCTCACTCACCCTCCTCCCGCTCCCCCTGCCTGCCATGGGATGGGGGAGAGAATTGGGGAAAAAAAAAGTAAAACCTGTGGGTTGAGATAAAGACAGTTTAATAGGACAGCAGAGGAAGAGGTAATAATAATGATAAAAGTATGTACAAAACAAGTGGTGCACAATGCAATTGCTCACCATCTGCCAACGATGCCCATCCCATCCCCGAGCAGCGATTGCTGCCCCCCGGCCAACTCCCCCCAGTTTCTATACTGAGCATGACATCATATGGTATGGAATGTCCCTTTGGCCAGTTGGGGCCAGCTGTCCTGGCTGTGCCCCCTCCCAGCTTCTTGTGCCCCTGGCAGAGCATGGGAAGCTGAAAAGTCCTTGACCAGTGTAAGCACTACTTAGCAACAGCTAAAACATCAGTGTGCTATCAACGTTATTCTCATCCTAAATCCAGAACACAGCACTATACCAGCTACTAGGAAGAAAATTAACTCTATCCCAGCCAAAACCAGGATGCCAGGAAAAAAGGAAAGTAACAAGTTAGCCAAAAGTTGTAGAAATTTCCTATGCCATGAAAGTCTGCTTCTTTTCCATCACTTCCTCTCCTGGTTCTCCATTTTGCTTTTATTTCCTGAGATGAAGTTTTCTATAACTAAAATACCAAGGCAAAAGCTCTGAAAAACAATGGGTTTTGAAATATATACGTTGGTCTGTGTAGTTCTATGAGGTATAGGAGCATGCGCTCGAACTGCATAGGTTGTGAGATCATGTCTTCTTTCTTTTCCTTTATCTGTTCATTCTTTTTTTTTCCTTTTCCTTTCCTTTAAACACTGAATATGTTAAATGTGCAAAATTTAAAAGGCTACCTTTTCGAGTATCTGGCATTGTATTTTAAGACTCAGAAAGAAGAGAAAGCTTTGTAGCCTGCCAAATGCACGTGTTATATACAGGGCTAAAGGAAGAATGAACAGATTAATTTTCTGCTCCCTGTCCTGACCCACCTGTATTATTTATTTATTCTGAAATAATTCACTGCACAGCAAAACCACCACTTCTTAGTTCCCACACAGAGCCTGAGCTCCCAGACTAGACTTCCTATGCCAGCTGATACTGTCGTGGCAGGCAGAAATGTATGAAAGGAATATGTATTCCTGGACTAATGGATGCTGTGCCCATCAGAGGTATTTTGCTCCTGTCTTTGCAGATGCAAGGGGAACATCTCCCAGCAGAACGGGTGTGCTCCTGCAAGGGAAGAAGGTGTCAAATGCTGAGAAAGCTGCTCTGTGCTGTAAAAGATGTCTAATGATACAGATGCTCTTGTCCTTCCCTCTCAGGGAACGGGTGATAAATAAGTTGCCTTCTTGGTTCCCCACCTTTATCCTGTACCGAAGATTTTTAGCAACAGCCAGTTTGCACTGCTACTGAGCCGAACCACTTGCTCAGTGCTCACACACCTTAGGGCTAAACCTTTGCTCCAGAGCCCCTCCCTGCCCCAGTTATTAGGTGGTTTGAAGTTGGCTTGGGATTATATTCAAGTAATCCATGCCACTTCCTCCTTTTGCATTATCTGTGTCTTCATTTTACCTTCTCCCAGACAGTGGCTGCATGTTACTGTCGTTCTGGTGGTTTGAGAGACAAGCTGGAGGGATGCTCCTTCCGAGCCTTTGTCTTTTTGTGGTAACATCTTCTGAAATGAGCACTTTCTCCTTGTACCTGCTACCATGTTTTCAAGAGAACACATTTTTCTGCAATCTGTTTTTAAAGCTAGTGCCAGTGGAATAAAGGATGAGATGTAAAGAGTGATACATCCCAAATTGCAGCCTGCCTTGGGTGTTGGTTTGGTTATCAAAATATATAATTAGCAGAGTCCAGAGCTCTGTGGAAGAGATCCTCTAAACCAAATTCTGTCACAAGCATAAACTGGCAAATAATTAGTTGTGAGTAAATGGATAAAAAAAAAATTCTTAAAAGATGCCAGCTGCTTGTACGTCAGGTGTGTCAATCTAACAGAGGCGATATCGGTAGGAAAAGATAACCAAATTCTGATCTCATCTATACCACTGAAAGCTCGGAATAAATCAGAACAACTCAGGCTTACCTCCAGAGGATCTGAGATCAGAGCTGAATGCTCAATGACTGAACATTTTAGCGCTGCTCAGGTACAATATGCAATCGTTATGACTCCGTAAAGCCCAAAGAATGAGTTGTTCTGACCCACCAGGAGAAGATGCAGGCCAAGAATTGCACGAGTACCATTCCGTCTCTACTGGAGCTTGAAAGGGCACAGAGTTATCAATGATGCTGTCAGCAAGCGTATTTGAAACCTGCCTGGCTGACAACAACTGTGCCTGGAACTGTGTCTGGATGCCGCATTCTGCATTTTCCTTCAGAGATGGGAAGCATGTGGATAGGCTGTACCTTAGCCAACTCTGGGATTTGGGCATACTCCTGATGAATAAAGAGGACGGCATGGTGCCTCTGGAGACCTGGAATGCAGGGCACCAAGTTTGCTCCAAAACAAACGTCATGTACAATATATGTATAAGGTTAGTTCGATTTAGCCGTGTTGTCAGGGTGCTGCCTGGCAAAGACACTGAAACATTTAGAACCCTAAAGCTAAATGGTGTTGTTTGAAAGTCCCTGGGCAGCATCTCTCCAACGCCATGTGAGGTAACCAGAAGTAACTGTACAAGCTAGAACTGCATAGTCTCAACTGTGTGAACAGCAGAATGTATAGGGATCGATTGCACCGGTGGCAGCAACGTGCTGAGACTGAGAAATTCACCAGTGGGATCAGTCCCAGATTTCAAGCACCCAAGCATGTTAGGGAGTTCATGGGGATTTGGTTGGGCCCATCATAAACAGGCTTTCTGCTGAATTCAAAGCCAGTTTGAGGTCCAAATCCTAGAAAATGCTGAACTTCCAGGAAATTTATGTTTATGAATTTTCACTCATTCCTAGTAAAAGATAATGGGTTTGAACCCACTGCCCTTATTCTAGACAGGTTTTTCCAGTCAATCACCTTTACATAGTATATCTCAGAGGCCAAAACACTTTACAAACCATCATTAAAACTAGGAAACCCTGAAATGCATCCTTTTATTTTTTTTTTCAGGAACACGAGGACCCTGGTTCCCATGGTTCCCACGAAGAGCATCCCAACTTCAACAACCCTATGGGGGAGCTGAGAGCCATGGTGAAGGAGGCCTTGACCTGCTTCTATCCCCACTTGCAGCAATGGCTACAAACATCTACAGCTAGTCAGAGAGAGGCAAACCTGGATAAGGACAGACAATGTTTCACAGTGCAGGCTAGTAGGCTTCTTCCTCTTTCCTTTTACTGACTAGCTGGAGTGTTTATAGTTAATCATTTTCAGATGAAAATATACTTTACAGCCGTATCATTGTAGGAAGCTACAAAGAAGCTCAAGAGATGTGATTACTTGCCAAATTCTGAGGTATAGAAGTTGTTAAATTAGTGTGGTAGGTTGACCTTAGCTGGACACCAGGTGCCCACCAAAGCTCCCACTCCCCTCCTCAACTGGACAGGGGAGAGAAAATATAACTAAAGGCTCCTGGGTCAAGATAAGGACAAGGAGACATCACTCACCAATTACCGTCACAGGAAAACCAGACTCGACTTGGGGAAAATTAATTTAATTTCTTACTAATCAAATCAGAGTAGGATAATGAGAAATAAAAACTAAATCTTAAAACATCTTTGCCTCACCCTTCCCTTCTTCCCAGGCTCACTTCACTCCCAAATTCTCTACCTCCTCCCCTCCAGTGGCGCAGGGGGACGGGGAATGGGGGTTGTGGTCAGTCCATCACACATTGTCTCTGCCGCTCCTTCCTCCTCAGGGGGAGGACTCCTCACACTCTTCCCCTGCTCCAGCGTGGGGTCCCTCCCATGGGAGACAGTCCTCCATGAACTTCTCCAACATGGGTCCTTCCCACGGGCTGCAGTTCTTCACGAACTGCTCCAGTGTGGGTCCCATCCATGGGGTGCAGTCCTTCAGGAACAGACTGCTCCAGCATGGGTCCCCCACGGGGTCACAAGTCCTGCCAGCAAACCTGCTCCAGCGTGGGCTCCTCTCTCCACAGGTCCACAAGTCCTGCCAGGAGCCTGCTCCAGCGTGGGCTTCCCATGGGGTCATAGCCTCCCACCTGCTCTGGTGTGGGGTCCTGCACGGGCTTGAGGTGGAGATCTGCTCCACCGTTAACCCCCATGGGCTGCAGGGGCACAGCCTGCCTCACCATGGTCTTCACCACGGGCTGTATGGGAATCTCTGCTCCAGCGACTCCCCCTCCTTCTTCTCTGGCCTTGGTGTCTGCAGAGTTGTTTCTCTCACATATTCTCACTCCTCTCTCCGGCTGCTGTTCCACAGGTTTTTTTCCCCCCTTCTTAACTATGTTATCCCAGAGGCGCTACCACCGTTGCTGATGGCTCGACCTTGGCCAGCGGTGGGTCCGTCTTGGAGCTGGCTGGCATTGGCTCTATTGGACATAGGGGAAGCTTCTTGCAACTTCTCACAGAAGCTACCCCTGTAGCCCCCTGCCACCAAAACCTTGCCACACAAACCCAATACAATTAGGCCATGTGATGGGTCCAAAATGGACTAATTTATGCTACTTTGAACATCATTCTAGCCCTTTTAACATGTTTCCCCCAATTAAGCTGTTCAGGCCACAGATCTAAATAGCTGTCTGCACAGGCTGCCAATTGATTAATTCCCTAATGATGGATTGAAGCTACAGCTTTTGTTTCTTAATCTCGCTTTTCTCCATTAATGGCAAATCATTCATAAAACAAATCTTATAAATATAAGTAAACACACAGGAGTACAGGCGACAGATTGCATATAGATTTATTGCAGAATTAATTTTTGATTGCCCTTAACGATTTATTATTATTTTTGTTTTCTCTTTTCTCACAGAGCCACAGGAGTCTGGTAGGCAATTTCCTGAACTTGAGCTTATGGTTTTCAGACTGCAGCCTACAAAGAGCTCAGATGGCTGCCCATGCAGAAGACACACCGAGGATGCTCTTCAGGGGGCACTTTGTAGGATCAAGGCTTCTGTGGACAAAATGTGGAAGATCAGACTGTAAGGAGATAACTGCCTGGTTCCTCTGTCAAGCTCTGTGCCTGTATTGCACTTGCAACAGCAGAATCTGAGTGTCAGTGCAGGAAGATGGATGAGGTCCATGCAAGCAATGGGAATGTCAGAGAGAATAAGTGTGTCTCTTCTGTTAAGTAGTCTCATCTTTGGAAAGAGTCCATAGCCCCATGTAATCACACATGCCTGCAGGTTGTAGGAAGGCTCTTAATCCTCTTTGGATGAGATGCTTGGAGGAAAGACTTCCAATTCAATAGGCCACACAAGTGAAATCTAGGTAGTGGTCATTAAGGAAGGTGTGGAAGAGGTCTGAAGAAGCCTCAGCGAGGAGTGTCTCTGAGTCCTGCTGCTGCAGAGACAAGGCTGACTGTTGAAAGCTCTTTCACACAGCGCAGGAAGAATGACTGCTCTGAAGTGCATCACTCAGCCTGTCACCTCTGTGTCTCAAGCTGCATAGCAAAAGAGAAACAAAATAATGGGTGTGAGAACTTAATTAATTCAAGAATTAGAAGAGTTGAGAAATGGGGCCCTTCAAAAGTGTGACCCAGATAAGATTCACTGTATGCTATAAATCATCCATTATTGTTTAGAGTTTCTTTTCTCCACACTTGACCTTCAATATCATTCTCTCGCCTGAGTTCGGGTGTCATCACAGAAGTACTGGGTATGTGGATGGAAGCATAGGAGACATGTTTGATAGCATTTCCCTGACTGCTTGCATTTTTTATGGAACAGAAAGGAAACAATGAAAACTGAACTGAGTTTGCTGTCTAATATTTCTCTGAGCACCATGTGAGGTAGACAGCTCTTCAAACAGAAGAAAGTTTCGCTTGTGACATTCCCAATTAAGCCCTTCATCTTGGAGATAATTAACCAGTGTTAGAGTCTTCCCAGTCCTGGACAGCAAAGGATACATCCTCCAACAGCAGACGCCCGTTTAAAAATGCAATGCTTTTCCCTACTTGTACTTGTCCTGGAAGTGTTAGCATGGGCTGACATGGTGAACGTATTGCAGACAGGTAGTTACTTCTGTACATCGCAGATTTGGGTATAGGCCACACCTGGGGAAAATTGTGGAGGCTCTTCTGGCATAGGTTTTGGTGGCTGAGAGACAGAACGTGGATGGTCTTTTCTTCTGGGCAAAGCAGGGGTGAAGGACCAGGCTTTGCTCCCTGCTATAGCACACTGAATCCAGACTAGCTCTATTCTGTTTGCTCTCAGATGCCCTTGAGTATCAGTCAGTTTACCACAGAGTGGGGATATAGTGGGCTGTGCCATACTGTATGTACACCCCGAATCCTGAGGCTGGCTGGAGGCAGGTTTAACCCCTGGTGCAATTCAGAACAGCCTCAGGGCTGCTCTGGGTTGTGCTGTTTTTTGACAGTCCCTCTGGGGCCGCCCTTTCTTGGCATGCCTCCGAAATGCCACCTTGGAGGAGAAGCAGGAGGAAAGGGTGAGGGGGAAGTGTTGCATAGACCTATACACTTACCTGCACACACTATAATCCAGCTGAAAGTTGCTCCAGTTAAGACAACTGCTTGAAAACCCATCTACGGACAGAGTGGTGTAAGAAAGTGGTATGGAGAAGACTCTATGGTTGGTCCCATGGTTTTTTTTAAGTAATGTTTTGAGATTTAAACCAATTTGTTTATTTCTTGGTTTTAATGTTTTATATACATTCTGGGAGCGAGCTTGTTGTATGAACTGGCACACAGCCATGGCAGAGTGAGTACATGACCATCACCACCTTGTGTCTGTGCAAGCAGTGCCTGCGACCACTTCACAAATCGTTCCTCTAAGACAAAAAAATTCCTGGGTCACCTGCCGTTGCTTCATTCCCCAGCTGCATCATCCACAAGCCAGGATGCAGCAGATGATACTTTCAAATTACAAGTCAACAGTATTGGTATTATTAATATGATTAGTAACAGACTTAATAGTGCACTTCAATGATAGTTACTTTCAGCCAAATCCCTCAGAATACTTACAGAGCACAATGAAAGATTTTATATACAAGCAGTAATTATTTATTCCTGTATCAGTCTTCTCCTCTGTTGATTTATTACCCTATCAACATCAACAAAGGTACAGTAGACAGTCCCCTCATTCATTCTGTTCATCAATTTTAATCTGGTATTTGAATATTTGGAGTGCATATATTCCAGTCTTGATCTCCCTGAAACGGGCTGTGCTGTAGCTATGTCTCCTAGTTATTGCCCCTCGGGTGTCAGTCCCACAGTGTTAAATCTTGACTCCAACTCTGAACTTCAGCAGCTCTAATTGGCCTCCGTGTCCACAGAAAAAAAGTGGAAGTTCTTCAGAGCAGGGATTAGGCATGCTTTTGTGTTTGTAGAGCACTGAGTGTAATGGGATCCTCACAGGATCTCTGGTTGCTACTATAATATGAATGTTAAATACTATTCTTTACAGTGCTAGCTAGTGGGAAAGGTTTCGGGTAATTAGAAACACAGGGAATGCAGGCTATCCGGATGAGCATAGAATGAAGCGTTTTAAGCAAACTCCCAAATTCTTGCTTGTCTTTTCATCATATATTATGTTGTTAGTCTCTATAACAGGTGATTTGCAGGTTAAATCCCATTTTCCTTCTCTATAGACTAAATTCATCTTTGATATAAGCGGGCTCAAGTCCATTAACTTCAATAGAGTTACGTTCACTCACTCCAACATTGAATCTGTCCCAGTGGGTTTATGCTGTAAATCTATCCCAGAAGCAGTGGTTATAGAGGCATTGGTTCTGCTCTGAAATTCATTCAGTCTTTTCAAATAAGCCTTTTAGAGGAGCCTGGGAATGTTTTTAGCCTCTGCACCAATGCATAAGCCTTACTCCAGAACCACTTTTTAGCTTCAGCCTCTTCTTTTCTCCCCTGCCTTGATTCTCCTTTTCGAGTCTTTGCTGCTCTTGCACGTTACCATTTGCAGCCTATCTCCTCCTATCTGGGTAAGGGTGGTAAGCAACACTCCCTGCACTGCTGCCTGTAGCCATGGCATCTTGGTCTGAGGTGGCCTTGTCAAATCTTATAAGCTAAGTGAGGTTGGGTCTGGTTAGTATTTGGACAGAAGCCCTTGAAGGAAAGCTCCAGGTGCTGTACACATGGGTGCTGGGGTATCAGTAGGTGCCGTTCTTCCTTCCTAGGCCAGTGCCCTAAGTAATCTGAACTGATGCTCTAAAATACTGTCCCATGGCACGGCACTGCTCTGCTGAGGGGGTCCTCACTGGCTGATGGGGAAATTTAAGATGAATCCTACCCAAACTGTAGAAAATCTTTCTTCTTTTCAGCTGTAATTTGCCTGTCATCCCAGCTAATCACAGCACAGAGCATAGAACATGTGGGGTTTTTAACACTACTTTGCCTCTGTTGCATTTAATATTACTACTTCTGCAATACATCCATTCACAGAACAATATGGAAGCCCTCTGGTGTCCAATTTAACACCTATAAATTTGCCTGTGTAATCTCTAACCAACTGGACAGATAAAATGTTTGCCTTCTATTCCAGTATTCTTGTGTTCTCTTTTGAAATACAGCTCTTTGATTAATTTCTTTTTTCCCAGTGGCAGGTCCCTGTGTTTGGACGCTCAGTCCTGTGGGTATTTGGAAAGGAGCAGACCTTCTCCAGCCTAGCTGAGCCCTGGGCTATGCCACAGCCATTACCAGACCTGCCCTGGGATCCAGAGACCCCCTTTCCACACCACGGATAGTTCTTGTTTCTTCTGGGAGAGCCAGTGCATTGCTTCAGCTAGTGAACCTGTGCCAGGGTAGAGTCTTCATCTCTCCTTTGGACTATGCCAGTGCCGCAGCCTTCCTTGCACACTGGGCTGGTCACCCAAAGGCAGCTTCCCCCAGACAGGGAGCTAGATCAGACCTTCCTGTGGCTCAAAGGGGAATGGGGGGAAGGAGGATTTGATTCCTTTCTTATGACAGTATTTTAGCACATTGTTTCCTCGATGTTTCACTACTTCTTTCCCTCCAGTGCAGACAGGAATTTACCCATGGTTGTCAAGGAAAGCCTCCAACCATCTATTCCTCTCTGTCACCCCTAAGTCCATGCTTATTCCCAGGGGAAAGCTCAGGAGTGACTAAATAACTAGGCAGCATTATGAAGATGTCTGCACAGCAAAGGTGGAAGAACCTGTTCAGGGGTTGAAACGCTGCTCCGCGGTTTTCGGGACCAGCCTAGGCTTGTCAGGCTGGTACCTTTGGTCCTTAGAGGGGACCAGGCTGGAGAGGATTGCCCTCTGGTGGGTCTGGGCAGGATGGAGTTCATCAGACCCAAACATCTCTTTTTGCCTATGGTATCTTTAAGCAGTTCACTGAACGGAGATCTTATTGCTAAAAGGAGAGTTCCCTGCACTTCTGTCCATCTGGGCTAATAAAGGGCAGATGAAAGGGAAGGATTTGCTCAGAAATCATGGCATGGTCTTTGCAAAACAATAAGGACATTGAAGACCATTTCAAGGCAGAGCATAGTAAACATTCAGTTAATAAGGGCCCCAGAGGATCCAAAGGATTTTAGTTCAGGGATGAAGATTATGTAGGCAGTAGTAGCCCTTTAAGGGATCTAGGAAAATTGAGGGTGAGGAGCGGGAATGCATTTAATCTCTTCATTGAGTACATGGGAGAATTATACAGCATACAAGCATTGCTGATGCTCAGCGTCACGTCCTAGGATTGAATATAACTTTGTTCCCAGTCTAGAATTTACCCACCAAACAGAGAGGTTGAAAGGCAACATTAATTACACATCTGTCCAGCACGTAGCGATACTCAGATGTCGGGTGTCATATAAATGCAAAATGTTGCTATTCTACAGGGTGGTTTCTATACATGTGTAGATTAAACAATGGCTTTGCGCAAGACTAAAATCTGCAGTGCTGCTGATGAAAGGAGTTAATTGTACGGCTGCAATATTACGGACAGTGTGGTTTTACTGAGCTAAAAGAGGAGGACAGTGATTCATGGCTGCACCCATGCTCTCCGTCATGAAATATAAATTAAAAATAATTGTATTATGGTAGGCTACCTGTATTGTTACATTCATAATGGATATCACACATCTGTCCTTGCTCGGCGTTGCAGGCAAAGCATGTTAGAGAAACTATGGCAGTATTTTTCTTTTAGGTGTAACAATCTGTCAGTATCAAATTCTCTTAGTCAGTAGGGAGCATATAGTGTTGATTTACTGAAAATCTGGGATTATGTCTGCTCTGTGGTGAGCATGGATTTAAGAGGGGAGAGGTAAGGGGTCTCCAAAAGGTGAAGAAAAACACAAATGAAACCTAGCAAGGAAAAAATAGCTTGACAGTTAAGATGCAGCACAGTCACCGTCAAGTCTTCTTGAAGGAAAACCCTCGCATACAGGCGTGCTCTGAGCACTGCATACTGTACCTTAAACAACCCGCTCCGTTACCCACTTCATGCCACTGAGCTGTAAATGTACAAATGAAGCTGTGGCTCTTCAGCCTTAGAAGAAAAAGCCTTAATATTTCCGTGGTCCAGCGTACAAATGTGTTTGGTGATGCACTGGAATTTTGGGCGCTCACATTTGGGGGCAAAAGACAAGAAGAGACAATTTCCCTTCTCTTTTATTCCTTTCACAGCAAACCGCGTTAAACAAAGAGCAGGTGACAGGCAGGTTTAGCAAGACCGGCTCCGGATGCTACGGAGGCGGCAACTTGACCCCCACGTCGCTCTGCGTGCTGCTGGTTTGCACGGACCCTCCTTGGCACGGCTCGGCATGGAAGGTATGCCCAGCGCACCTGAGGCTTAGCACCGTGCTGCATCAGGCCAGAAAGATCGGGGCTGCTAATTCAGGCCTTTTCATTAAGGACCGAAGAAAGTTGTAGCCAGCCGAGGAGTAAAGGTACGGCAGTTACAGTCCTGCCCTAGTGGAACGGTGCCTCCTCCATCACAAAATACAGTTTGGCACTAATTGGTATCTTTAATAGCAGTCTCAGCAGAGAGCCTGGGAAGGCTTACCTTCATCCTTGTTCTGGGCCTTCCACGCCGGCTGGGGACGCTTTCATTGCTGCTGCCTGCGTTGTAATTGTTCTGGGGATAAGTAAAGGATTTCCAACTCAGGGCTGCCAATCTGTCACCCTTCAATAGCCACAAAGTCACAGCGAAATTAATTAAAAAACCCCCAAATATCACATTAGTAGCCACAGCACAAGCAAAACATAAGCAATTAAAAAACCACCCTGCAAACGCCTAATGTACTGAGCATCCAGCACGCACGTTTCACTTCATTTTAACCAACAAAGAGGGGTGATTCATTTGCGGAGAAGAGAAGAAAAGTAACCCCAAACCCTGTAACTCTTCTCTGCTATCAAACACTACAAAACTTCACAGGATTTATTATATTTTTTAAAAAAGGCTGCTTTCCCTTTAAAAAGAGAGGAGCTACTTGGTCTGATGCTGCTGCCTTTATCAGCCATGAAGTTCCCAGCAAGGTGCTGTTAGTGCCTGATTAAACCTCATACCAATCTCTGTCCCCCATGGTAACCCAGAAGACATCCACTGAGAGTGGCAGCTCTTATTCATTTTAATTGCCAAGGATCTCTCTGTGATGGCCAGTTTTCTTGTCTCTCAAGGACTCGAATGGAAATCCATCTGATTACACGAACAATCCGGGTGCTCTGACAGATCTGAAATATGAATATGGAGATGGCATTGTGCTCTGCACTGACTCCTGAAACCCCAATAGTAAATTATGATCTGCCACTAAAACAATTTCAGGGCACAGTACAATTCACATAAAAGCCCATTTTTTGTAATGGAACACAAATTATTAATAAATCAGTCCAGAGGGGGAAAAGAGTGAAAAAGAGATTTCATCGCTTGGCGTTTTCGTGGAACACCACAAACACAAATGTACGCACACATATAAGCATGCACCTCTTTCTGTTGCGCACCTTTTTGTACAGCTTCAAGAGGAGATTACATACAGAATATAAACAAATCCCCTGGGGCTACCACCGTGCTCCCGAAATTAGCCTCGTGTCCTCTTGCTGTAAACTTAACCTCCAAAGCAATACAGTATGAGAAACGCAAAGTCCCAGGTGAAAATATGCGGGAGATCAGACAACATAAGGGAGACGTCCCATCCCTTGGGTGAACTGACCTACAGCTTATGCAGATCAACATGGAGGGACATTTTTATCGTCTAAACAAAACTTGCAACCCTCATGCTCCCAAAGGGAACAGCTCACCTTCCTCCTCCATGCCTCTGCCACGTGCTTTCTGGTGGCAGGGGACCCTCTCAAGAAGACCAGCCTTGCTGGATGTGGCCCAGAGCACCCACTATGAATCCAAGCTAACCGAGAGAGAGACCAACTGCCTGTATAAGATCCTATAAAAGAAGACGTAGCCCAAAACAATGAGCTTTACTGCCAAATCCAGAAGAGCAGTGTTTGTCTGTAGAGAGGGGTGGAGGGTAGGAAGGAAGTCTGCTCAAATAAGCCGTAACAGCCCAGGGCATCTCCTGAACACCCCAGCACCCCACACCAGCCTGTACAAACACTGAGCCCATTTGGGATGGACTGAAATCAGCACAGATAGTTCAGCAACAACATGCCAGCGATCCCAGCCCAGCCTGTGCTCATTGCTCTGCAATGTGCTGACACACGGGAGGAGGAGGAGGCCACACAGGCACCTGGACGCGGCAAACATCCGCTGCCAGAAAGGGAGGCCAGCAAGGGTACTTTGGGGCTCGCCAACAGCTCCAGGCAGCTGACAAAGCAGTGTGGTGACAGTATTAACATGCACAGCGCAAGCGGCCGCATTATTATTGCTACATATTTCTACTAAAGCAACGCCTGAGGCTTCACAGGACCGGCTAGCCAGCCAGCTGAACATACACTGCAGAAGCCATGTCCACAGGGCTTTAGGTCCTCTTGAAAGCCATGGAAAGAGTAGAGGAAATATAATGCGCATAGAGAAGGACAAGGGGGTTTAGTGGGTTTAGCACTGCCTCAGAGGTCAGGAAATGTGGGTTGTAACCCTGGCTTTAGCCCAGCCTGGTGGATGACCTTTGGTCCTCCGAGTGTTTCCTGTCTGCAAAATGTGAAACTTCCATATGTTTGGCTTTCCCTGGCTGTGGCATCAGTTTCCAACTGGAAAGTTTGCCTGGGCAGGGAAAAAAAACAAAGACACTGGACTTTTGTCAAAAACTTCTGGACATCTGGAGGTCAGGCCTCCATAGCGAGGACATGACCAGTGGACATGCATGGAAAACACAGCAGTACAAATACGATCCCAAAAGCATCCATCTCCCTATACTTTCCCTGAATAGCACACCAGCACTTTATTTTGTTTCGAAAGTCCCAGAGCCCCAGTAAAATGAGGATAATGATGCCGTTTTTGTGAAGCGTTTGGAGATCTGCTGATGCTAAGTGGTAGACAACAGGCTGGTGTTATTCATCAGGTATGCATTCCCCCAAAAGGAAGAATTTTGGAGCGTGAGATTTCAGTGCAGCCAGAAGATACAGAGTCTAAGGCTGAGGCAGAGACACACAAATACCTTCTGCACCCAAAAGCTTTGGCATCCCATTTTCCTGTAGAATTTGCTAAGGAACCAGCAGGTTTGGGCATGGGGCCTGCAGAAACCTGTTTTCTCTATTAGATAATGCTGGTAATATCTGAGAAGAAAAATGTCTGAACCCCTATCGCATTTGTTTCCCTAAAGGGAAGAAATAATCTGATCAGTTACTTGTAATTCATTCTTCAAATGCTAAAGAACCAGAAAGGGAGGAGGTATAAACAGTTTTAGTAATTGAAGAAAAGACTGAAGTAAGTAGAGTTCACAACCTCCGTCATTCATTTAAGAGGCATAAATGCCTCAGATTTCCATTAACTAGTGAATATGTGTTGTTTTCTTGGAGTGCAAGACTGACATTTCTGAATGCCAGTGAAGGAGTCAATCGAAAACTAAAACGTACACGTTAGGAATCTTACTCCAAAGGACTCTTTCAGAGAGATTAGGGCAGGAGGGAGCTGATTTCATTTTTTCCATTATTTCACCCATACATGAGATGGTTACTCTAAGCGCTTGCAACCAACTGAAACGTAGCTGTTCAGCACAGGCTGGAGGGCGACCACAGAGAATAAAACCCCCATCTCTGCAGTGCTGTTTAGTGACCTGCATGAAGTGGGTTGGTAGTTTTGGCCATTTCAAATTTGACAAGTGTCCAAAGCACAAAAACCTGGATTCTGCTAAGCTCAGTCTTAAAGTTAAGTATGTGCCTCTTTGCTTTACTGAACAGGAACCAAAATTGTCTCCACAGTTGTCACCCGTTTGTGTTTAGCTCAGCACTACCAGTTGAGGTTAAAGACTGCATGAAACACAAAAAAAGAGCAACTTCATTAGATGCAATCTCTCTAAAATACAGTTACAGGGGTTTAGTGGGATGGGAAGAAGCTTCTATTATTGCTACAAATGATGTGCCTGTTTTGTATGTAAATAGTGGGCTTCATATGCCAATGTATCAAGCAAGCACCTTTGAGGATTCAGTTTTATTCTTTTTTTAATTAAGTGAGAGCTCTAGAAACATTCCTCTGCTTCCAGGATGGTACAATGGGCTCCTTCCTTCCTTCCTTGCTTCCTTCCTTCCTTCTTTCTTTCCTTCCCTCTTTCCTTCTTTCTTTCCTTTCTCTATGAAAGCACTAAGTGAATTTGTCCAGGGAAAGGCACAGCAAGAGATTTTAATATGAGCCCATCTCCAGTAACATGAATCCCTGGAGCAATGGGATGAATTTGAGAAAGAGAATATTTAGGCTGAATATCAGGAAAATGTTCCTAATGGCTTGGACTGCTTGAGCAGTGGAATTGTCTTCCAGGCAAGAGATGGAAACACCAACATTTGACTCACTTGAAATTGGACCGGACAGCGTGCTGGCAAGTGTACTGGAGGGAGAGATCCTGCTCTGGAAGGGGAACCGTCTCTTGGACACCAGAGCTCTGTGACTCTGTTAAACCTTCCAATGCGAAGAATGCAAGGAAAGAAAATATTAGGAATCGCCCAGGGACACAGCTAATCCCGCAGACATAACACTTGCACCAACTTCAGTAGAAGTTACGCACCTGTACGGGATCCAGGTTGGGCCCCAAGTGGGAAGAGGGCATCGGCAGCCCAGCCGTGGCCGCGGAACAGGCCTGCTGCTCATCGCCCCACGCTCGGAGAGCAGGGCACGGGGACGGAGGGAGAGGGAGAAACGCTCCCCGCCTTTTGCTGGCAGGAAACCTGAGAGCGCTTGTTGAAACAAACAGCCGGAAAGAAAAGAAAAGAAACCCGAGCCCTGGCAGCGCCTGCTGCCTCTCTGCGTACATGACAAGGTACCCCTTCTCCTCTCTGTCCTGGCGAAACACCTCTAAACGTGTGTCCTGTGTCTATCTCTGCTGCCCCTTTCCAATCCCCTTATAGTGCAGAGCTATTGCAAAAATACATGATATTTTGAAACCGCGAGCAGCACTGCGCCAAACAAAACCACCCGTGTCTACCAGGGAGAGGGCTGCCCGTGGTAGCCCCCCGTGTTTCTTCAGTCGGGGCTTGCCTCGGTGTTTTCAGCAGGGCAACCCGAGTGTTGCTGAGAGCAGAATGAGATCTCAACTGTTGTTTTAACTGAGCCCTGGTTCCTTTTTTGCTCCCTCCGCATATGGATGTAATATATATTCACGAGGTTTTTTTTCCCTACCGTTTATAATTTTTTTTTTTTTCATTTCCAGTCACGGAGCTTTTCTGGACAAAACAATTATGATCCGAATGTCCTGAGAACCAGTCTCCGAAGAGGCAGTTTTCCTGAACATGTACAGACAAAGGAAATGATTTCCTTACTGAAAGAAATCACTTCAAAGCGCCCAGACCAGACCCCGCTCCAGCTCAGGTTTCCTTTCTGCGCAGCAGCTTGGACAACAGCTCTCATGGAGAGCCGTGCTCCGTGCGCCTGGTTTGAATTTAAGCAGACGCCGGGCACAGGGTAGCAGGGACTCACAAACCAGCCCAGCCACCTCTTTTCCCCTTCCCTCCGCCTTCCCCACACACCGCGTCCGTCTTCCCACACGGTGTTTGCCGCTGCTCAAACATTGGTGAAGTTCTTGGTAACGCGTCTCTAACGTTCAGCGCTCTAGGCAGCGCTGTTTATAAGCCATTTTGGAACAGCTACGTTGATCCAACACATCTCCTTTCCTAAAACTCAGCTTGAGTCAGAAACCCTCCCCGGTTAGTCATGATCTTCCTATCACCATCTCTTGTGAAGGTGAGGTGGAGGGCAACAGTACTCGTGAGGATGAAATGGATTGAGAATGATTTTGCATGACAACTGCTGGGGATCCAATATCTTTCTGTTGGTGTTGCTTACAGAAACAATAATGCCTGGAAACCATCCAATACCTGTGTGTTGGCCCATCTTCAACACATGCCAAATTCTTCTCTTGTGGGACAGCCTGGGCACAGCCCACATATATTTATGTGTGATCTCCTAGTCAAACTGCGATCTATTTTTGCCAGTCTCCCGAGCATAGTCCCTCTTTCCACATCCTGAATGTCATCTCAAACTAGAAGGAGGCCGACTGCTCCAGGAAGGGTCGGATGGCACTGCCTCTGTACACCTTTCTTTCTCTCCACGCAGAACGTGGGGCATGGACCTCACACCAGGACCTTGCTGGCCTGGACCATGTGTCAAGAGGAGTGTGAGGCTCGTTATTATAGCCGAAGTAGGGCTAAGTACCACCGCATGGATCACTTGCTTGTGGGAGAGGAGACCTTATGTCCAAACAGAGATATACCGGTGGCACCTCTGTCCTTCACCAAGACAACCCTCTGCCGCTTCTTCCTTCCGTGGATTTGGCTTTGCGCAACTGCTCACATCTACTTGCCTTGCAGAGAAGTACTGTACAGCACTGCTGTGACTCCTGAACTGTACAGAGGACTCCTCTCACTGTCATATAACCTGCTCTCAGCAATGTCCAGGGTACATTGAAAGAGGACAATAAAATCTCCCCCTTCCCTCAAATGGCCTCTATTTATTGGCAAAGTCTGGCTTACAGTATTCAAAGAAAGAATTTGGGACACTGATGAGCTCCATCATTAGCCTCATTTTGCTTTTACTACTAAAACTTCTCCAACTTGGTCCCATGGCTACCTCCTCTGACCTAGTTAAAACACCACTCGACTGGGGTGTGTGCATCATTCTACAACTCAGAGTAGAGGAGAGATCCCACAGTCCCCCTGGCCAAGGCTAGGCTGGCAGCGGTCTGGTTTGAACCTTCAGACCACACCTGGAGCTTGAACAACAGCTAATCGTCGATACAGTGTCCTACCTGTCCATGTTCAGAAGCTGTTCTGCCACCTCACCCAGCATTGTGTCGCTGCTACACCATTCCCCAGAGGTCTGCACCCACACTCAGACCGGCAGGGCACTGTGACCCTGCTCTCCCTCCCTGCACATCCAAACCCAGACTCAGATGTCCCCTACCAGCTCTGGCCCTGCCCCTGTTCCCAGAGCTCTGCTTTATGCTCCCGAGTAAGATAATACAGAGAAGAGCAAGCTCCTGCTTTGGTGCAAAAGCCCCTGTTAAAGGAAGCCCTCCGACTCTTCCCGAGGATCCTCGACAGAACGCCCTGCACCCCACCACCTACTCCTCTTTGGTACTTTTTGACAGTGCCTCCGTTAAATCCCAAAAACGCTCGTGGAAAAACACCCGGAGGAGCTTCCCCAGCCTTACACTATGCCAGTGCTCTGCTCTCCGTGCAGCATCCCAGTTGACAGGTAGGTGAAATTCAAGGTTGTGGTCACTACAGCCAAAGGCCAGGATATTTAAGAACAGCCTCGCTACCTCCAATCTGCCATACGAACTATTCTTAGCTGGAAGCTGGAGCCGAATGCTCACCGGGCACGCCAGGTTCACACCTCTGGAATACGCCCCTGACAGAAATATGCTTCAGTGCGAACTTGGCCGCATTTAGAAGGAGCTGCAAGATACACCTCTTTGCCCAGGCCTTTCCATCTGTTTAAACTGTGAAATCCTGGGTTCCTCGCTGTCTGGTCAGATTAAAAGCTGCTGGCAGTGGGGGAGCATGACAGTTCGTTTCTCTTACTTGGAATGATAATTACTCAACGTAATCCCCATAAAACAAACTCATAATCTACGATGATGAGTGCGTGCTAAGTGCTCATAATAACTGAAATAAATAAGAAGAGGTCATTAATAATAAAGCATGGTCCGGATTACAGCCTTCAGCGATGCACAAAACAACGGAGCTAGAGTTGGTAAAGGAAAGAGGATCATAGCGTTCCATACTCTGGAAGCACGATGCTGTAGGGTTGGAGATACTGTCTTCATGTTGAGCGGGCATCACCAGTATGCAGCAGTGATTTAATCATAACCCGTGCATGGCCTGTGAAGAAAGAGGTGAAATAAAGACAGGTTATGATAGATGCAGAGCTCTCTGGGTTCCCCTGCACCGGCCAGCTGTACCTCGCTGGCTGCTTTACAGCCCACTTGCTCGGCAAGGAGGGACTTCCCACAACCAGGAGAGCTACCGTGTACTGCTAGGAGAGGTCTTTCTTTACCTGTGCTGCACCATTTCAGTCTTGTCTATCTTAGTAGCTGCCAAGCAGACCTGGCTGTTGTGCACTGAACGCTTCTCTGCCTCCTCTGGTTCACTTGGGCCGACATCTGGACTCTGTCCTCCACATTAGTGGCTCTTCCCAGGCACGGAAGTAAATTTTGTGCAGGGACAGGAGGGACATGGCAACGATCCTCATTGTACAAAAATGCCAACTAGGTTTGCGTGCTCTTCCCCAGCTGAATTCCTAGTGGCCATTTGCACAGACCATCCAAGAGTAAATGAAGGTTAATACCAAGAAGACATAGGACTGGACACTCCTGTGGGACCCAGGGGAAGCCAACATAGCCAGTATTGCTGGTACAGTTCACTGGGAGCTGGATTGATGTTCCTGGTGCACCAAATAGAGCTGAAATTTGGAGTTCTTGTCAAAATTAAAAAGAACTGGCTACATTTGTAGAGCTTGTATGTGAGGGATTGGAGTACATGGCAAAGTTCAACTATCACTTTCCTGTTTATATTCATGGCTTGATGTTTTTCTAGGCTCAGCCCTGGTTTTGCTGATGAGCTAGAATATAACCTCGTTAAACCCCAGTGGAACAGCATTTAGTAAGTTCTGCCTTTAAATAATATTTTAGCCAAGGGATTAGCTCCTATTTGCACATACAGCTCACCTGGAGGGAAGGTTCGGTGAGCAAAAATACCCTGGAGGGAGAGGATGCATTTGCAGCAGCAAAGGCCTGTTCCCACTCCTGCTGAGGTGCGGGGAAACTCCTGCTGGCTGCGGTGGGAGGCGGATCAGGCCCCTCTCCAAACTCACATAAAAATATTTCTGTGAGAGCATTTTCAATTAATTACTGCTCATAGGAGGAGGAAGGGTCAAAACGACTGGGTCTATAATGCGACCGCCCACACCGAGAGCTGCATGCAGCTTTGCAGCTCCCCTGGGAGTGCTCCAAGCAGCGCCGTGCCTCAGGCACACCCTCACTACCTTCAGAAGCATGGAAAGCGCGACGAGACCGTGTCTGCTTGGACGTCCCCTGAAAGGATGTCTCCTGCGTGCCCACTCACGGGCTGGCAGGTTTTTGCAGACCTGCAGTGGGGTGCTATCCTTCCCTCACCCCTAGTCTGGATTGCCTACCCCAGAGAAGGCATTGCTCCTACAAAGAAGCTGTAAGCGCTGAACTTGTGACTTCTCTGTGTGCAGGGGTCTCAGGGGTCCTTAGGGGAACTGGGGTGCAAGGGGGTTTGCCCTTGCTCTTCAGAAACCTCAAAGGACTGGGCTCTGTCTAGCCCAAACACAGGACTTCAGCTCTTCCCCTGAAAAGAGCAGTATCATGAGCATATGGTTAATGACTCATCCCAAGTGGAAAAACAGCGTTTGTTATATTTTATGAAAATTTTATACATCTAAGGTACTGTACATCTGTTGCTATTTAGGCTGACATGTATGTAGAGATTGGCAGAACAAGTTCTCTGTAGGGATGACTGAACTCCAAACCAAACCACAGAACTTTCAAACGCTCAGGCTGCTTCTTGAAGGGGAATGAAGGGAAAAAAAAAAAAAGGAAAAAAAGAGGATGTTTTTCTGCTCTGTTGAAATGCTGCCTGACTGAGCAATATGCAAGGAAGACACTCTTCAGTTCTGTCTAATTTGCAATAGAAGAGAGGCTTATTTATGGAGAGGAGCCTTCCCTCGTAATACTGCAGATCACAAGCAAGAGCTCGCTGCTGTGCCAAACTTTTTTACCCCGGTTACCTCTATCCAACGCTCAGGGAAGGGTCAGAAAGTTCAAATCCTTGTCCGAATCCTGCACCTCCTCTCTGAATCCTGTCTTCTGAAACCCTCCCTCAGACCTGCTCCTGTCTCCTTCCTCGCTGGCAGCAAGCCTTTCTCATGGTGAGGCTAAGGGTTCTTCTTGGGTTGTTCGTACATCTTGCTGGCAGCAGCATCTGGGTGGCAAGGAGGCAGGGAGCCTTACTGGTTAGCCTGGAAGTGTTCTGGGGCTTCCTGGGGAGGCACTGAATGAGTGGACTTCCACGGAAAGTCATGTTTTCCACTCTGCATCTGTGAGTGTTTCTAAGGACTCTGGTGCAAAATCCCCTGGGGTGGAGGACTAAGTGGTGAGAACAGCTGAGGACATGCCTGTACGGTACAACTCACTCACTCCAACTCTGCGAAGAGGAAGATGAAGCAAGCTGTAAAGAACTGCTTGCTCAAACATCTCTTATTTATTAGCCTTGTCAGCCCAGCCCTGCCAAGATAATTACTTTGGGCACAACAGCTATCCTGTGCCCAGCTCCCAGGCTGGCACAGTCCGTGTCTGCTCAGGGATCCTTCAGCTGTGATCTGTTTCTAATCTAACCCCCAGAGCACAGGGACTGGAAAATAAATTGCTGTTGTGAGGCTCCCTGCTGGCTCGCTATGTGTTTGTGGGACAGATTAACATAAGAACATAAAGAAAGGCCATACTGGATCAGACCAAAGGGCCGTACAACCCAGTGTCCTGTTTCTGCCAGGAGCCAAAAGCAGAAGCCCATGAAAAGGTATAAAATGACACCTCCACCAAGTGGTCTCCCATCCTCCAGCCATTAGTGGCACAGGACCTCCTGGACCAGGTGTGCTTTCCACAGCTTTATCGATCTTCAGTGCATTTGCCTGCCATGAAATTGCACAGTCTCCCCAGGAAACCATGTGAACTTCTCAAATCTGCCACATCTTGCAGCAAGAAGCTCTAAAGCCCTTCATTTTTCTTGTTTTGAACCTACTTCCTGCTAGTTTCATTTGATGCCTCCAACTTAATACTGATGAGAAGGATCAATTCGTGTTCAGAAATCAATCTGTGCCCAGAAAGCATATATGACAACAGGGTGACTGGCGAAGAGAGCATTGCCAGCGGGAAGGGATAGTTCAGACTGGCCATTGACTCACACAATAATTTTCCAAATACGACAGCAGTTTGGTTTGGTGCAGTTTGGATGGCAGGATCAGTAGGAGAGCTCTGGTGGTTGATTCAGTCACAGTGCATTTAAGCCATGTAAGTGGAAGGGAAAGAGCAGTAGGAGCGTGGTGAGACTGAGCGTGCTGGCAGGAGCGGGGAGGTCCCATGGGGGAGAAGGAGAGGGGAGCAGGGTGGATTTCCTGGCAGGAGCCAACATGAAGGCATGAGTGCTCGACAGGAGCAGCTGAGGTGGCTCAGTTTCTGGCCCTCAGGAGCAGGGAAGCCACCAAGCTGAATGAGACTTTGGAGACTCTTGGTGAATGAGAAAAACAATGCTAGGAGCTTTCTTGAGAGCAAGAGGAGGTACCAGCTCAGTCTGTGGTTTACAAGTGTTGGATCTTACCCCCCACGCGGTGCCCTGCACCTTGCTCTCTCCTGGCTCACACGAGCAGGGTCTGAACATCTCCAGGCTGGTGGAGCCCTGTCCGGGCAGGCAAGGATTGGGTCAGGAGACCAGTGAAGGTGACATGCAGCGATGCTGATGTGGGAGCTCACGATTCCCCAGGGCGATTCCAGCCAGTGCTATGAAACCCAGTGGTTTCTTCTTGAATAGAGGAGTTTTTATAATTAAGGCCTAGAATTACTGAACAGAAAGGTGACGGGGAGATGGGGTGGGAAATAAGGGGGGCTTTCATCCCTGCTGATATGTGGTGCATAGCCCTACATCGGGGGGCACTCTTGTGCTGCAGTCAGATGGGTGGCACCCACCCCTGTGCGGTGTGGACCTAAAGGTCTGGGAGTCACTCAGAATAAATTACTGCCCTCTCTTCCCTTGCTCCGTGGTTTTAAACTGTGTGAGGTGGGATGGGATGTCACTATCATGAGTTTTCTTTACGGACAAGACCAGAACCTGCTGACATAAAGGCCAAGGAGATATTGTGGCTGCCCTTGAGGCTCATTCTGGTCAGCAGCTTGCCTCAGCAGCAGTGTTGGGAGCTCTTGGAGGTGGCAGGTGGGAATGGGTGTTGACCAACATTGTGATCTTCTTTCAGAAATGCTCAGAGAAAAAGCATCAAAATGCTGATAGCTGCCCTCAGCGTTGTACTACACCATCTGGTGAAGAAGCAGGTATTGCAGCAACCCAGAAATACTATTTCTGCCTGTCCCAGTTCTGCTGGTGTATGCGCAGGCTCCAGGCTTGAGGTAACTGAGTGTTGCACAGTTCACAGAATCACAGGATCGTATAGGTTGGAAAAGACCTTTAAGAGTCCAACCGTAAACCTAACACTACCAAGACCACCACTAAACCATGTCCCTGAGCACCTCATCCAAACGTCTTTTAAATACTCCAGGGATGGCGACTCAACCACTTCCCTGGGCAGCCTGTTCCAATGCTTGACAACCCTTTCGGTGAAGTAAAATTTCCCAATATCCAGTCTAAACCTCCCCTGGTGCAACTTGAGGCCATTTCCTCTCGTCCTATCAAACAAAAGCTTGTGTCGAGGGCTGATTCTCAATAGATCGCACCGAGGGAGCTGCTCTGCTCCGTACGAAACCCTGACCCAGAATCAGGTCGTCTATGAATGATTTAGCACCAGGTGCCCCACGATCATGCGGTACGTGATGGGGGAGAGGCAGCGCCGCATCTGTCCACCCTCCGGTCCCGACCACGAGCGGTGCTCCGCACTGAGCCCGCCCCGGTTTCTTGACTTTAACCCAAAAGAATGTGTCTTACATTCATTTACCTTTTCTCAAAGTACTTTCTTAATTTTTTATCAAAAACCTTTTATGATTTTTAATTTTTTTTATTTTTCCGGATTACTTCTTAAACAAATGCTTTGGTGCTCTTTTTAGTAGCATATATCCGTGGTGTCGACCTATCACTACAATAATAACATAGTTTCTATACAGAAATAGCTTTGCCTGAAGCTTTCTGGCTAACAAAACAAGCAGAATAACTTTGTCGTCTCCACCCAGCACATAGTAGACATACAACAGCGTTATGCAATTCGACATGGCTGGCAGCTCCACCAGTGAAGGCAAAAGCTAGAAAGATCCTTCTGTTGCTGGAGATTACAACACCGTAGGAAGTAACAGTACCAACAACATCGTGTAAAGCCAGATTTCTTCTTAAACACATTGTGGACATACTTCTCTGTTAAAGGCTATCTGGTATTTCTCATAAAAGCCCCTAATTTATACTTCATCTCAGACAGCCTCTCTCCCAAATGTCAGAGTCTGGCGTGATATCTGAAACGAAGAACACCCATCCCTGAAGACCAGTGGTTTTATAGGCTTGAATACATTTTAAAATATATCAAATTATCTTTCTTCTTAGGCTTAACGGCAGGCACAGTCTACCAAATCCTTTTAAGTAATCAGTTGTGCCTCAGAATCTGAGAAGCATTTGGGAAGCAAGTTTCTTGTTATTAACCCTTTGGATAAACTCAGGTTTGCTTGCTGCCTCCCAAGGTGGCTTGTAGGAAATCAAACAGCAATATGAAAAGAATAAACACAGAACACACAAATCAGTATCAGCAGTATTGCTGTCGTTACCTTTGGTGAGGGCTCCGCTGTATAGAATTATTAGACAACTCAAATTACTACTAAAGTATTTTAATACTATGCCTTTGCATCTGAAACTGATAAAAATCTTGAGTGGAGTGGTTCAAGAATGCGTTCGCATGAAGAAAATAATGGAAAATATATTTAGCATTCACATGAATAATGTAACTCCCTTCTTGGAAGGATTATGAAACTGTAATTTCTGCATTTCTTTGACTAAAATTTGGCTTTAGTGAAGCTAATGGCTAATCTCTGTCTTGGCCTTCTTCAGCAATATAAAAAGAGATAACAATTCCTACTTTGCTGTATTAAAAAAAAGTTGAAAGCTATTTGAAGTGGACAAAAGGCTGGCAATATAGTGTCTAATTTAGCAAGTGATTAAAAATTAAAAAGTGCTGCTATAGATCATCAGAACAGTGAGGCATGTCATTAAAGGCAAGCATATAAGTAAACTGACCTGCTCAATCAGGGCCTAAAAGAAATTTCAGTCATCTAGGACACAGAGAAGTTAATTATCCTACAAAGGGAAATTGTCTTTCTGTAGCATTGGGGTGGATTATTAGTGTAATCCACTGTAGCACATAAATGTCCCTGTTTACACCAGGTCTGAGGTAGGTGCTTACGAGTTTGTAGCCTTGTCTTATTCTAGCAAACAATCTCCATCAGAGTGTTTCTGATATCAGGAGCAGTGCCCATACCTGCCTCACCTAATATGCCAATGGAAATTTTCCTACAATTTTATTTTCTCCTCTTAGCTATGCTTTGCTTTTCATTTGACTCTAAGGGTAAATGTGATTATTGAATTATGTGAATTTGCTAGAACAGTGTACAAAACAAAGTGGTGGTATGTCCCATGATTAAATCTGTTGCTGGCCCGTTTGCCTCAGATTAGCTATTGGAAGTTTTTATTTCACCTGGTCCAAGTTATGGCTTTATCTTTGTCCTGTAGTGTCCCTGACTCATGGGCAACAAATCTGAGAGAAAAATACACCTTTATCTTATGTTTCTACTGCCTTGTGATAGCCAGCTGTGCTGAAAACACACTTCCTTGTTTAGTCTGTCTGCTGGGTACCTCTTCCTCTTCTTCTTCAAAATATTCCAGAAATTCCAGAACTTCACTCCTCCGTTCCTTCCTCCTTCTCCGCAGATACTATGCATTTCCTCCTTTGCCTTTTCTCAAAGTGCTGGTTCCTACTCCCACTTGCCACATCCTCAGGGTCTCTTTTCCTCCATCTTCCCATTGTTCTTCTTGCTCATTGGTGTGGGCTTGAGATTTCATGGGCATCTCTTCTTTCTTAGCTGCTTCCTGGAGCAGTCTTTACTTTTTTTGCACCCCCAATAGTCACAGCTAAGGAGAACAACTATCACTGCAGCCACATGCCTTTTGTTTTATGCTTTTTTTATCCTCTGTTCTTCTGTCATTTGCACTCTAAGCTCTGACAATGTCCACCATAGGTTTTTTTGTTGTGTGGACGCTACACGGTAATACTACAGATACCATCAGGAAAGTCACCTTCTGAATAGTTTTTGTCTTTTCTCCTAGAACTGTGGCATCTATCTCATTTGAAACTTTTCTGTCTTTCCAGCTTCAGTTTCAAAAGTAATAGAGCCATTTTTGAACTTCATTCTTTCTTTTCTTTTTCACGTCCGAATCCTTTTGTTTCCTTTTGTAAAACATCTCAAAATCTTTGCTGTTTTAGATCGTAGTTCCACAGTCATGAGTCTATTTATCCAGCCAACTCTTGTCAAGATTACCAAAGCCACTCATGTTCGACCAGGGGCTCATTCTTCCTTAATAATACAGGGTCTGAATTACACAAGGGAAAGAGTACCACTGGAGAGCACTCTTATACAGCTACAAATACTGATTTGTGTCCATCAGCTCCCTACTTCAACATCGCCTTCTGTTCATTGTTTGCAACATCTGGCAGGTATTTTAAGTATTTGACCACCGCTGGTTATTAGAAGAGCTGGAGGAAGTTTTTCTGATGTTCTTCAGAAGACTGGATCCTGTTACGCTACCTTCCACATTAACTGCCTTTATGTGCTTGTGGACAATAGCACTAACCGAGTTTGCCACTGGAGGTGGTCTCAAAGCCCAGGGGAACCTTCAAAGCTTTGCTTCATGCCCCCTTAAGTCATACTCTGAAGGGACTTGTGCTCTGTGGGGTCTAAGAAGTCATTTTACCAACTTTAATCATTGCGAGCGTCCATTTCCATCACTTTATCCACCTGCTGAACTTCTTAAGGAGAGGAGCAGCTCTGTTGTTTAGTTAAGCAATCTACCAGCAATCAGTGACAGCTTTCCTGAAATTTATCCAATTAATAGCTGGGTGGGTGATTCCGGGCTGGGACTTCAGGGGTATTTATCATGCAATTGCAGCTGATAATGCTCTTGACTATCATGGGATCGTTGCAGTTGCTCAGGGCACCAGCAGGCAGTTATTAGATGCTCCCAGAGCTATCTCATCTCCAGGTTGAACCAACCCCAGTCCCACAGCAAGTGGTCCAGCCCTGACTGTCCTGGTGGCCTCCACTGACCTCGCTCCAGTTCACCATCCTTCTTGTACTGGGGGGCCAAAATTGCGCACAGTATTTCAGTTGTGGTCTGATAAGCACCAAGTAAAGGGGAGTAATCATTTCCACTGACACCCCTACTATGCTCCTGTTAGCACAGCCCGGGATGTTGTTTGCCTTCCTTGCTGCCAGCGTGCACTGCGGATTCATGCTTAGCCTGAAGTCCACCAGGACCCCCTGGTCCTTTTTGACAGAGCTGCTGCGCAGGCAGTCAGTCCCTTTGCTGTCCTGCATATGTCTGTGGTGGTCTGAAAGCTGATTTTAGTAACTGGCTTGAGCTGGCTTGGCTTGGGATTCTCTGGACTTGACATTACATCCTGCAAAAATACCCAAAGAAAATTCCCTCTACTCTAATGGGATATTTTGTACCATCAGTTGAAACCAGGAATCATCCAGGATTGGGACCAAGTCTTGTGAAGATATATTTCTAATGGCAGAACCCTTTATCACTCTAGACATTTTCTGAAAATTATTGCAATCCAGCCTGAATATGCATCAGTGGTCATTAAATCTTGTATTGTGAGTACAAGAGGCCAGATGATACATTTTGCCAAGGTCTCTCCAGTACTTTCTGGAATGCAATGGCTCTTTAGGCTCTTTTGAGTGATGCATGTCACATACTGCACATAAAAAAAAGTACAAGCACTCCACGTGATCGTACCAAGCCTCTGAAGATTTCTTTGGCTCTTCAGTTGCTTAGCTCAGATCCATAAGTGGGACACAGCGCTTCGTTCTTCAGCTTGCATGGAAATGCTGACTTGTTTAATTTAAGAATTATTGGTGGGATTTTCAGAAGGGCCTTAAGTGACTTATGAACATAAGCCCCATTGAAAGTCAAATCCTACTTTCCATAAATATCGACCATATTTCTTCTGGTAAAATGTTTCTGGCTCAAGGGCCTCCTGCCAAAAACAACCTGTCTCCTTTTCTAGACAACTTTACCCTGCATTTTTGATATGTGCAACGTCCCCATGGAGCACAGCGTTGCAGGCCAGGAAATGAGTGTGGAACAAAAGGAGCGTAGGAAGCTCTGCCGGCTGCGTATCCGACCTGGAAGACAAGGCATCGTGTGGCTGCAGCCGGGCTGCGAGGGCTGCAACCTCCCCGGGACTCCAGCCAGGAAATTGCACAAAGTCCGGAGCGAGAGCCCCCCATCATTTTTTTTCACACTGACAGATGTCCCTCTCTAGCAACCTGTCATTCTAGGAAAAAATGACAGAGGTGACAAAAACTGTCAGTTGGGGATTATGGCTGTTTCTCTAACTGGTTTCCATTGTCTGTTGCCCAGAAAACAGGTTAGCTGCTGGGGCTCAGGCTGTGGGCAGAAAGAGACTGGGGACAATGAAGCCTGCAGCTGGAAAACACAAGAGGAGGGAGGAAGTCCTATGTCCCTCTTCCTTTCCTCTTGCCCCTGCCTGTACTGGCGGTTGAATCTAACAGCTAATTCTTCCCCTTCCACACACGGCTTATTAACCATTTCACTGACCACTGTACCAGGACATTTCCAGAGTGATTTGAATGCCCAGACCAAATACCTGATCAATTCAGGTTCTTCTACGCAAACAGAAATTCAGGACAAGCAGGATGAGGTGAGATTTCTAAAGGGAAAATGCTACTGTATCATCAGTTGGAAAAGCAAGTATTTGGCAGTGTCCTTCTGCATTGAGGATCTCATCAGCATGGGATTTTCACCATGGTCATCATTGGGTTCCCTTGGGCAGGGAGGCATTTGCTGCAGTGTTGCAGTACCTCCCATCTTTAAAACAGGTAGGCATCACTTCCGAAGCACCTTTAATGGTACCTCAGGTTGGATTCCTCCAATATTGAGAGACTTCAAACGACTGCTTGCTTTAAAAAAATCTTTAAAACAGATGTATACCAATTCCAAAGCACCTTTAATGGTACCTCAGGTTGGATTCCTCCAATATTGAGACAATACAAATGGCTGCTTGCTTTAAAAAAATATAGGTCCACACCCTAAAATGTATGTATACTGATAGCAAGGCTTTTGACATACAACTAATAGCAAATAAAACAAATAGCAAAACCACTGTCACTGTGGGTAGACACGATGTTCAGAGAGACACTGGCTAAAAAGGGGTCAGCTTCTGGGGACAGTGTGGGCTATCTAGGGCTATGAATAGATCTCAGCTTGGCCACAAGCTCTGGTCTTATCATCATCCACATTGGGGTCCTGGCTGGAGGATGACACAGCTCCCTCTGGCCTGGTCATCCAAGTCCCCTTACAGCAGAAATAAGGGTGCAAGACTGAGGGAGGGAAGAGAAGATGAGCCCCTGACCATTACCTGAAGATTGAGTCTGGGTCTCCCAACCCAGAAGCTCACATGTGCCTCTGGTCCTATAGAGTAGATTGACCCTATGGGATCTGTTCCCACCCTTTTAGATGGAACAGGCCATCCAACGGACTAGTAAATATTGCTGAATGGCTCATTTCTGGTAGGTATAGGCTCATTCGATGTGGAAGAAGGAAAGGAAGACTTAAGAGATAAATAGTGGAGAAAAAAGAAATACATATTTCTTCCGTTTCTGTTTTATTTTTCGAGGAGCAGGCCACTACATTTCTGTTGTACTTTCCTAACAGATACCAGGAGACTTTTTAAAGGTTATTTTTGGAGCTACTATATCTCATTCTTTCCTGGAGCCCTGGCCAGGTCAACGACACTAAGGAATGACTATTTCTACCAGACGAGCTCTGCCTCTCAACCTCTGTGTCCCATGGAGCAGGCACTATTGCTTGAAAGAAATCTAGCAGGGTTTGGTTTAGGGTTCAGCTTGTTTCCTTGGTTCACCTTGGAAAGTAACCATGGCAATTAGCAATATTAATTGAGCTGCACGGAAACTCAGCCAGAAACTCGGGCTCCCCTTCAGGGAACAGCCACAGAGACCTGGACGCCAGCTGAGGTCTGCGAGGGTGGTAGCAGCAGGCTGCTAAATTCAAGGGCTGGGGCCAGCTCTGTGCTGGGGACACAAGCCGTGGCATTGGCTCATGGCTTGTAACAGCGGTGTGGCACAGCATCTTCACCCGTGTGTTCCTCCACGCCCGGCCTGGAAGCTCATGCACTCCCACGCGCCACTGCAAGACTGGATCTGTGCCAATCCCCAGCCTGAGCAGCGTCGAAGGTAAGCAAGACGCACACTTGCACGAGCAACGCTGAAATCCCAGCCCCGCTGGCCAAAGCACCTCTCTGGCCTCTTGTGCAGCTGCTGGCGCTGGGGAGTGCAAGAGCGGCCAAGATCTCACCTTTTTTCATCTCAGGGAGCTTTGGTCTTAAACCTGTAACCTGGGGGAGAAATACTCAAGCTGTTCCCTCTTGTGCCCTATATTTTTAATGTATAGCAGGAGATTTCAGTAAGCCATTACTTTCCTTTTCCCCTCCTGCATGATTAGTTTTGCGAAAGAGTCTGCCTATGACAGAAATAGCGATAAACACACGCAGCTCCTCACCCGCTTTCCGAGCGTGCGTTTGGGGCCAGCCCGCGAACCGTTTCATCATGCTGATGAAGAGTCACACAAGCAGCTTCCATCATCCTCGGCGGGAACGAAGCCCGTGGCTCTGCTGCGGTGCTCAGAGGCTGCTCCTGGATGGAAGCCGGAGGAATGGCGCACAGGTGACATCGCCTGACTGGCAGCTGCGGAAACAGATGCTCGGCTTTATGCACTCAAGGGATGCCTGTTTCCATGCCGTTACGAATAGCTCGCTATTAGCGGCTGGTGGGATGGAGACGCCATAAGTACAAAGGCCAGCCGCCATCAGCACCTGACTTTATTTTAGTTTTCTGTAGCTGCAGCCTTAAAAAGTCTGGAAAAGGTTTTTCACACTAAATGAATTATGTTTCAGGCTAGATCCACAGTCATGAAGTGGTCTACTGGTTGTCCCTGTTCACAGAATATCATACTGTGTTTATAGCTGGCAGTGAACATTTGCTGTAATCATTGAGTATGTGTAAATGTTTTAGACATAAGCAAATGCCATAGCTGGCTGAATTTCAGGAAACACCAAAACACACACGTCTTCAAGGCATGCAAAGTGCTTAATGACAGTGACTAGCTAACAACAGTAGCTGGAGAGATGAACATAACACTACCAACTTAAGTAAAGCAAGTGAACTCACAAAAGGTGATTCTTAATGTTTTTTCAAGTTTCATATCATGACTCTTGGGATATAAGCATCCGGATCCACGTGCTGTTTTGCTAAATGGCGCACAGAAAAAGGAACTGTGCGTCCTCTCTCCTCGTTGGGCGCTTCACACATGGCGACTTCCACTTCCATCTCAGCCTGGTCGGTTTGGAGAGGAGTCACCTTCCCACACATGGCCCTTCCAAATGTCTGTGAGGAAAGGACTACCTTTGGGCCGACACAGCCTCCAGTCGCAAGGTGCCCCCTCACCGCACTGCAGGATGCACCTGATGCACTAGTGACCCTCACTCGTCCCAGACCTGGGTCTTGCAGAAGAAGGAGCAGCTCTGCCACATCCAGGCCACTACAGGTGGTATGAAGCTGTACGTGCAGTTGTTTTCCTGATGTCACCATGCTTTAATATAGAAACACCTTACCTGACAGCCCTACCTTATACATTCATCAGCCAACATTAAACATTCCCAAGTATTATGGGTACCCTGCTACCAAAATCCGAGCACTGGAGAGAATCTAAACCTCCTTTTTGTTCTGGCTTCTCTCTGTTTTATATTTGTCAATGCCACATATTATAGGGCAGGATGAGGAGTCTTTGTGGAGTTTTTATTACAGCACAAGAACAGTGGTTTTCTTATTTCTAGCCCAGTCTTTGAGGAAAGATACCCTGCAATGGAATATATCCTGATCCATCTGTGATGAATGATGGGGATCTCTTTATACAGATGTTTATACAGTGTTAGTTAATTGTACTTACTTGTCGTATTTGGAAGCAGCTGCAGCATGGCAAAGATCTGCTAAATGATTACTGTTCTTCAGAGATGCTGTAAACATTGGTTTCTAAAGGATAGGCGAGACCCAGCATGAATTTATACCAAAGAGATTCCTCTGCAAAAAGAGAAAGATGAAACTGAGTTTGCTCTTAGCAGCCCCATTCCAGCCTCCACTACCGCCACAGACATCGGTGCCCTTAGCATGACGTGGTGACAGAGGAATTTCAGCACGAAGCGTGGCACAGATGGGCCAGAGAAGGGACATTTTGCACGTCCGCTTCACCTCTAGTCCCCTGCCCCATCCCGCTCCCTCCTGCCTCTAGCAAATGTTATTTTCTTTAGCTTTGTTGTGTGGGTGCTGATAAAATGCAGACCTACAGCAATGTTTTTTCCACTTGGGGAAATAGGGAAGCCTGAATTAAGCCTTCCTTGTTGATATTTGTACTGTGCTGTGTTTGGTTTTTTTTTTATTATTTTTATGTAACTTACAGCTCCGCTAATTCAATCGCATTTACTTCTCCTGCTCACCCACAAGCAGTTCACCATTATCAGCTTCTTGCTTGCCTACCACCTCTTCACTATCAGGTGTGTGAAGCTCGTTCTTTGCTCCCTCCACATTAAAAGCACTTTGGAGGGTTTGCTTTTGCTGTTCAGAACCTTACATCTTCATCTAGCTGCTGCTGCTGTGCTGCTTCAATATAGGCAAAGACTTCCTCGATTATTTTAGTTTATTTTAAATTTCATCTGATAATTCAGTCTACTTTTCCAACTCATCGTCATCTGGATCAGGCTAGAAACTGTACTTTCATTTTCCTAGAATCAGAAGGACGTGAGAACAGCAGCAGTTTGGCTAGATGAAAGGTCCATGCAGCCCTGTGTCCCACATGCACTGATCAGTGACTGATGGCTTTTGCCAGCTGCAGTGTTCTGCAGCTCACGGCCCTCCTCAGCGAGCTGGTACTTTCATATTTAATACTTGATCATTTTGTTCCATGAATTTTCCTAATGATTTTTTTTTAACCCATGCAGCCGTTTAGCTTCCACTCTATCCTGCAGTAAGGAGTCGCAGAGCATAGCCACATTGTGGGTGGAGGAGTACTACCTTTTGTTTGTGTCGAACCTGTTAGCACGTTGTTCCTTCACCAAGATACTATTAGTGCTGTGCTATATCACTTATGCCACTATAAGCTAAGAAAAGAAAAAAAACCCTCCGTACTTTTTATTGTTTTGGAACAAAACATGTCAGTTTTGTAAGTAAAACTAAAGTGGCTCATAATGGATATGATGTCAAGTGTAAATCGCAAATCAGAGCTGACAATTGAATGTCTGAAAATCTGATGTTGCAATTTCTTCCTTTTCTTTAAGACCTTTGAACAAATCATTGGGGGCTGGCAACATCTGGAAGTGCTTAGGTGAAAGTGGCATGAAGAGGTGTGATCAAAGCCATTTTCATAGCAGACATAAAAATCATAGCATATCTGATTTAAAACAGGGTAAGCAAAACCTAACCTGCCTGCTGGAGGAGATTCCATTGAAACTAGTTTTAGCTATCACGATGCTCAAGTAGCATGCTTGGGACGCTGGAGATTTGGATCTAAAGCGAACCCTCACCAACAGGCATTTAAATATGCTAGAGATTTTGAGTCTTGCAATGTTATGATATTATGTATATGAAGAAAACTCACTTTAAATTATGCAGTCTGATGTTAGGGTGAAGTTAAATTGCATACAAAATAATAATTTTTATTATCAGTTAAAAAATCACCCCGCGTTTTACAAAGATGTTCATAGGCATCTAGCAATGTAGGTTAAAAGAGAAGAAAAAAAAAAAACTTTTTAGCAAGGTACAAAATAATGTGTTTAGCTTCAGGCATTCTTTAAACTGCCTCTTTTCTAGGAAGGGAACACAGATGTGTGAGATTCCTGATTTAGTTCCAAGCCAATACTCTTAATTAACTTCAAATTGTTTAAATATATAACATCTTAGTGCAGGGAAGTAGCATCCTGGGGGTGCTCTGTGCTGCACTCAGGTGTCAGTTGTTCCCCAGGTCTACCTGCAGCACCCCAAATTACTGCCAGGGGCCAATGTATGGCCCCGCTTTGGCACATTACTTCACCGTGTGTCTGTTCTTTGGACATGTAAATAAGGCCAGAAGGGTGTTTATACTGAGAGGGATGCCTGGGATAGGAAATAGGGATATTGGTTAAAGCTAGAAGAGCACATTCGGCCACTGCTTTCAAATGATACCGGGAATGTCTGGGCAAAGGAAGCTGGTACTCAGGAAAGACATGGGGGTGCTGGAAGATGGAAACTGGTCCTAAACTGTAGGACTTGAGGATAAACAGTGGGCAAGAGGCAGGTAGGGGAGACTGGGTTTGGTTGGGCCAAGGGATGGATTCTAGTAGTAAACGAAAAGGAAACTGAAAAAAGTGTTTTCAGTAGGTTTAAATTCAATGTATATGGTCTGTTCCTCCAATGGAAAAGTTTTTGGCTCACAACCAAAAGGGAGTTGAAAATGCCTACCTGTGGCCTCGGGTAAGGCTGTCTCCCTCAGCTCCCAGCGCCATTTGTTTGTGCCGATTGTGCACTGCACCGATCCCGTGGGTAGCAGCACCAAAAACAGGTCTGGGGGAAATTAATAATTCTGTCTGCGGTGGTGGGTTTGAACAGTGTGCAGCAAACAGGCTTAGAGCTGCCAGCTGAACACCCCGGGTAAAGGAAAATATTAAGCTACTGCTCATTGTATGGTCGATGTCCTCCTTACGCACCCACTGAGGTTGTGGTCCTAAGGAAACTTGCGTGCGTGAGGACATAAGTGAGAGATCTTTATCCTACACACAGGCAGTTGCAAAGAAATCTTCTGATTTATTGAATCGGCAGCTTTAATATTGTTCTTTGCAATCCATACATTTGTATACACATGCATGCATACACGTACGTATACACATACACATGCTTTTTGTACCTGATTTTTCTCCTGTATTGCACTGGTAAGATACCACTGTAACTCCAATAACTTCAGGAGAGTTGCTCCGAGCTCAAAATACTGTAAATGAGTGGATAATCAAGTCTACAGTGTCACCCCCCAGTTTCTGGGCTACATGCAAGGCAGCGTCCTGAGGACATATCTATACCGAATGCCACACTGTGAGGAGATCCCCAAGCAAGCAGCTAGAGAGCAAGCTCTGGATGGCTGTGTCAGTGTGGTATGATGCTATTAATTAGTCCTGAGTTAATTAGCCCTTGTGAGAGGCAGTGCTAATCTGGTTGTATTGCTTTGGGGACCCTACACAGTGTCTCTGCATGGGCTTGTGCTGTGTCATACCTTGAGGACGTACCATCCCCTTCTGAGCCAAAGCGAGATCTGCCGCACTGTGCTCCCCCATGCCACACGGGAAGGCCATTGGATTTTGGTGGGAAGGATGGTCTGTGTTGCTCAGTAGTGACCTCTTTCATTTACTGAGGAGCAGTGAGGAAGACCACAGGGGTGAAAGGAAAAGGCCAAGGCAGAGGTCTGTAGAGTGGGCCCAAGTCCCAGGGAGATGGTGAACATGGGATTAAATGAAAGAGGCTCAAAACAAAGAAAAGGAAGTATTTCTTCATGCAATGTGTAGTTAAGAAATGAAACTTCCTGTCTCATCTTTTTGTGCATGTTGGACATTTATACAGGCTCAAAAAGCTAATTAGACAAATAAAGAAAAAAGCCACCCAAAGCTGTCAGGTGGCAAGGCTCACTTTTGGCTAAGGAAGTCCTGGGGCAGCAGTCACTCAAGGCCAGGAAACTGTATCAAAGAAAAGTTACTACACTGTTGCCTTAGTCTTACACTTTTTCCCAGTCACCTACTGGTGGCCAGTGCTGCTGCCGGGCCACTGGCTCAGGTGAGTCTTTGGTCTGTCCCAGTAGAGCTCTTCCCAGGTGTCACCGTGTCGTATTCATATCGCATCTCATGGGTGGTCTCCAAACTCAAAGGAGCCTCTTGTGGTTAACTTAAAACAAAGTGCCTCCGTTAGAAGTGGTCAGCTAGTAGACATGTCCTTGAAAGAGGCAGTCACCAAGACTAAGGCAACAGAACAAACAATAATGCAAAATCGTGCGATTATTTCATGCAGGAGTTGACCTATACTGCAGAAGAAATGCATGCCACCAACCCATGGCTTACACTGAGAGCAATGAATAACGTAACCCAAGAATACATTTCTTGGATAAAGGTTTAGGCCAACTTGGACCAAATTAAGTAATAGTAGAAATACAGTACAAATACCAAGACACTGGGTACCTCATACTGAGAAAAAGGAGATACAGTTCAAGCATGTGTTGCCACAGATAGATTAGCACAAGTATTTTTGATCTTTAACAAAAGCTCTTGCTTAGTAACATCAAATACTACAGAAGCATCAAGTAGCATCTAAAAGGAAATGAAACCTTGCTTAGAGTAAACAAGTGAAGTAAGCAAAGAGTCGTGGTGCTGTACACTGAGCAGACTGATTGATATTTGTCAGGCTTCCAAAGCTGCGCTCCATCCCTACGTTCAAGGCAAGCAAACAAGAAAAGGAAATTCAGGAAAGGATGATAATTAGCAGTTGCTCCCTCAGAAAAGGCTTGAAGGTTTTCAAATTGGCTCCTGCCTTTCTAAGCCTGACAGGAGTCAGCCCAGAGAAACTGTGTGTATTAAATAAATATGGGTAGTATAACAACATCAGTTATATAATACAACAACATGTTCAGGCACTCCTTTGAACAACCAAGTGAGCCAGGAATCTAATGAACAAACAGTTGAATGTAACCTCTGGATAACCCTTTAATGTTCTGCTCCGTTCCTCTTGAAAATCTGAGGAGGGAAACACTAGAAGACAACAGATTGAAAAAGCCCGACCAAGGGAACTAGTGGTGGACAGCTAGGCATGGGTGTTTCTCTTGTCTGCAAATTTTAGCAATTAAGGAAGTGTTGAAAGATTCTGAAAACATGTTATCATTGAGAGAAGAGAGACTTTTAGGGTTTAAAAGTCAGGTGATCTGTAAATAGGGTAAAAGACTGATTGGCTTTAGTTGATGATATGTCAAAAGTCAGTTCAGACATTGCCCCTCAAATAACATTAAAAACATAAGCTGTCAAATCTGAAAATGGGCAGTCATTCTTCTGATGCCACAGCCTGTGAATACCAAAGCAACACATACCGTAATAACAAGGCACTGTTGAGAGGAGCTCTAAAACCCCATCTGATCCTCCATATGTTGTAAGAGAAGTAAGAGTTTCTGAAGGAGACAGACTCCGCAGTGACTAGAAAATGCCTGAAAGACTCTGGAGATGGCTTTGTGGGCAGATATTACTATGAGAAGGAAAGCAGAAGTCAAAAAAGTCAGATATTGATTAGGAAAAGCTGTGAATAAGGTTGAAAGATTTACAAACAACCCATCAGAAGCTATCATCTAATAAAACCCATGATCTTTCATTTTATGCCAGAAAATTAATTATGTTGAATCAAGCCAAAAGAACAAAGGTGTTTGGAAATAAAATATGTCAAAGGATGAATGGATCAACACGAATTTTAAATTCATCAGGAATGATGACCTAGCCGCCAAATCAAATGTAGGTTCACAAACATAATTAAGAAAATCAAAATAGTCTTGCATCAATCATTAAACAATTAGAGCATGGGGAGTAATGAGAGAAAAAATAAGGATGGCAATCAAGAAAAAAGGAAACATCTAACTGCTGTTTTCTGCAAAAAGTATGAATGACTCTGAAACGTGGGCATTTCCCCGAATTAAAAATTTCTTAGTATGTCTTTTGGCTTCCAGATGCTGTCAATCTCTGTCTCATTTGCTGCAAAGACAGTTTTGTTTCCACTTACCCTCTGCCCGTTATTTGAGCAGAAGGACGTAATTCATCTTGTGGAGGTGTTGCTATACCATGTGTCTACATAATTTGATCTTGCCAAAGTGGCTGGGCCAACAAAGTGGCATAATTTTGTTACTGAACTTTTAGCCACTTTTCTAAACAAGCTTATCGTTGGTCCCATAAACAAGGACGAAGGTTGCATGAGCTCAAGCGGCTAGAAGGGACATAAAGATTAAACAAACAACCCAACAAGAAAGAAATCATTAGATTACAGACATCTACTAGTCCAGAGCTCACTTGTTGGATGCAGCCAACATAGTAGCCTGTACAGCCATAAGATTTTTAATTGTAAGCATCTTGGATCTGCTTTACATTTTAAATCTTAAAGCAAGGACTCTACATTGCTTCCTGTGGTCCATACAAAAGTAATGGTTTGGTAGAACGCTCAGTGGGAACCCATGCCGCTGGCAAAGTGAACAGCACCATTTCTATAGCAGATTCTTCTCCACCAGCTCAGTGATTCTGGTCTGTTCTGCTTTGGACACCCAGTAGAATCACCGCCCAAGCAGGTATGACATCTACAGCAGAAAGAGCCATGAACGCACTTTGCTTCGCACCATCCCACGGAATTTTGCTGTTGAAAACATATACTTAGAAGATAATGAATGAGAGAAGGATCACAAGCCAGCCTGAACCATCTTGTGCCTACTTAAAATCTAGTGGTGTGCTCAAAAGAAAAATAATGGCATAGATGAAATGCATTTTCCTGCAGAACAGCAGAATTCTGCCTTCTCTTTGTCCAACATGTGGAATGTTCCCATTGATGTCCAGGACCAGATGCACCAGAAAAGAGCATTTTAGTCTTGGAGATTTTATTCCAAAACATAACTAAGGATCAGAATAATACTCGTATAGATGATTGCTTACTACAAAAGCCAGCTGTTTAATACTTAAAAATAAATAAAGATTGAAATATCTCAATCTCAATTTCATTTTATCCTTTACTAAACTGCATTTGTGTGCTTAACGTTAACCTTCCCATTCAAATGTCATTAGCTGCTAATTAAGATGTTGATATGCTGATTGTATATCTTGCAGTGGAGATGATTTGCAGGCACTTACTAGGTGTTTATCAAACTCCAGCATTGGTTTAGCATAAGTGTGGCACATTTAATTTACTGAACACTGTCCCAGTTCTCCACTCTTTTCTTCTAACACATAATGAGCAAAAGAAGTAAAAAACATGACAAGTTGTCAGGAATCATCTCAGAAAAGAAGAAAAGGAAAGTAAGTGACCTAGGCACTCTCGTGCAAACAGTTTTTACCTCTGATTTCAGTAAACCTTATTTAGAAATCTCTAAAAAGATCCCAGCATATTAATAACAAAATGAATAAGCCCTTTGAATTTGTCTACAACTTACATTGTCCCATAGTCAGGAACAGAAGGCTCTTTAGTATTAAAGGTTTGTTTCAAGCAATTTCTGTGTTACTAACAAGAAGAGTTTAAATCAAAGAAAGGCAGTGATGATTCCGCTAGTGCAAAAGCAGTTCTGCAACACAGGGTACATTTTCGCAGGACTTTTTAATATAATTTATGAATATTTGCTCGCAACATAATTGTCTTTTCTGCTGACATTTTCAAAGCAACACTGTGATTTGTTGGGTCTCCTGAGAGTCCGACTACAAAACTGATAATTATATTAAATATACATAGACAATAAAGAGTGTGTTTACATAACTATGCCCATAAATATCTGATTGAACAGTCATTGTTCTCAAAACCCTTTTAAGCAGCTCTCAGAGGGATCCAATACTAATGACATGATGGTTTAAAAGATGTTGCTCAGTCTTGTTCCATATTTAATTAACTTTCCTTTTTTAAACTTGTGATGGTGGAGACAATAACAAATAGCTCTGAAAAGAGAGCGAGCTTTGAAACATGAGTGAGACCTTGTCAGGCTTTTGTGTGCCACACGCAGAAGAAGATCTGCACACAAGGGTTGGTGGCCAGGGACCGCCCAGCCCTGGGGGAGTGCATTGCTATAGCATGCACAGTTCACTACTACTACTAACAACAGCAACAACAATAATAATAATTAAAGAAATCTTCTGCATACAAATAAGGGAAGCAACATGAGGAGGGAAAATGGATGTATTAAATGGAATTGGTAAAATAGGCCTAAACTTGTTTATTTTTGTGCTGCTACAGAGCAATGAAGCAAATACTTTAAAGAGAATGGCACATTGCCCGCTAAGATGTAAAGGGCGTGTGAACATTAATTGGGCATCAGTGTATGACTGAACACATTAGACAGGAATCAAGGTAACATTTCTGAATTCATGGATGGTCTTGTTCTACGGAGTCCTTCACATTGCCTCATCCTAGACAGGGCTGCAACAGCGGCACAATATTCTGTTTTCACACTGAGCTATTTTTAATTGTCACCAATTATAATTCATTTACCTTTATGTGTCCTGATTGTCACAATATTAACATTTGTAAGTCTTTCCCTTTGCAGGCTGTGAGAATCTGTTGTGACATCTCAATAAAGTGGGATTCAATCAAGGTGTGAATGAATTGTTAATCTTGTTATAAATAGAAGGTGCCATATGTTGGTAAGGAAGGGACGTCTCTCTTTTTCTGTTGTTGAGGACAGTGGTAATGAAACAAAGTGAGTGGTCATGCCAGAATTACTAATAAAAGCCCAGTCATTGAGACATGGAGAGGACTCAGCTTTCCACGTGCTGTCGAGAAGGAAGTGACAACTGTCAATGTGTCCTAGGCAGAGACTTTGAACTGTTCTTTTTGGGGTTTGTAGAGTGACTCCTAAATCAGGGAAAGCAATGAGAGCACTGGACTAGGAGTGAACCAAAGAAGTTCAAAGAAGACAGCAATGTGCGCTTGCAGCCCAGAAGGCCAACCATATCCCGGGCTGCATCAGAAGAAGCATGGCCAGCAGGTCAAGGGAGGTGGTTCTGCCCCTCTGCTCCGCTCTGGTGAGAGCCCACCTGCAGTGCTGCGTCCAGCTCTGGAGCTCCCAGCACAGGAAGGACCATGAATCCAAATGATCAGAGGGATGGAACACTTCTCGTATGAGGACAGGCTGAGAGAGTTGGGGTTCTTCAGCCTGGAGAAGAGAAGGCTCCGGGAAGACCTTATTGCGGCCTTTCAGTACTTAAAGGGGGCCTATAGGAAAGACGGGGACAAACTTTTTAGCAGGGCCTGTTGTGATAGGACAAGGGGTAATGGTTTTAAACTAAAGGAGGGTAGATTCAGACTAGACATAAGGAAGACATTTTTTACGGTGAGGGTGGTGAAACACTGGGACAGGCTGCCCAGAGAGGTGGTAGATGCCCCATCCCTGGAAACATTCAAGGTCAGGTTGGATGGGGCACTGAGCAACCTGATCCAGTTGAAGATGTCCCTGCTCATTGCAGGGGGGTTGGACTAGATGACCTTTAAAGGTCCCTTCCAACCCAAACTATTATTATAGAATCATAGAATCATTTAGGTTGGAAAAGACCCTTAAGATCATCAAGTCCAACCGTAAACCATAAACCTTGCTTTAAGTGCAAGCCCAATTACTTAAACCTTACGGTTTCCTCCAGGGAGGGAAAATGCATTGCTTTCAAAGGTACAGGACAAATGCTTACACAAAGCATGATATCCTGACAGCAAAACAAAGACGGAAATCTAGGTGCCCTGATCTCCTGTATCTGACTCCCAAGATAACAAAATACTAATATTTACTTACACTGTAGAGAGACTCATAGCAAGAAGATCCATGATGGAATGGAGGTACTTCTCAGAGGCGACACTATATTCTATGATTCTATGATTCTAAGTTCTGATAACCTCCCTGTGAACCGAACCACCTAAAAAGGACTGGAAAGTCTAACTTAGGCAACCGGCTGTGAAAACGTACATGATGGTAAAAACTCCTATTTTGTGTAGCTGAATTTCATGAAGGCCTAATACACATTCCTCCCCAGATCATCTTTTGTTCAGATAAAGAATGAATGCATTTCCTCATAAATCCTCTGCTCAGATATTATCTGGGTAGATTGCTTCACTTCTGCAGTATAAATTCCATATATATACCTGCTTTAGGTCTGTGACATTTCCTAAATACAGCTCTGGCAAACAAGCAGAAGGACTAATCGTTTTATTAAACTATCACTTACAGTAAAACTCATGTCCACTTGAAATCTTGGGAATAAAGCCAGTCTCAGAGGTAAAAGGATACCTTGTCCATCAATCTATCCACACAACCTTTGAACAGATTTATCCTTTCACATTAGGTTAAGGGTATGAGGAGGGGCTTCTCTTAGCTTTTGCTGACCCAGGACAGAGAAAGGCATGCCATAGCTGAAATGCACACATGCACGCAGAGCGCCGTGTCTCTTCTTCCAACAGGCAAGATGATCTGCCTCTCCTGTTGATTTTTCTAAACGCTGTGGTAATTCCACAAGGAATACTCTGTTCTCATTGGGAAGTTCGGATGTCTTCCATAATCTATTTAAACAGCTATTTAGGTATCACTGAGAAACCTGTTACTTTAGAAAAGGTAAGAGGATTCCAGCACTTGATACTAGCAGCCAGCTCTCGGAGGCCACCTGGGGCTGCCTGCGGCCGTAAGACCCCTCTATTCCCCCGCATCGACCTGGAGGGACAATCGATGCATAAAGTCTTCATCACATTTGCTGTTGCTCTGTTTACTGTTCCTTTATTTACATATCTACAAATTCAACATCTTTGCATGTTTTGCAAGCTGTCATGACATGAGACGCTAGTAATATGCTATGTTTTGCTTGCTAACATATTTTTGACATATTTTAGCTTTTGATTATAAGATTGCATCTTTCCCAGCTACCATCTGTCTCAACTCAGTGGCACTCTGGCATTTACAAAAACAGTAGGGTGTAATATTTCTTATATACTTGAACTCTACTAGAAACATGTTATTTTCAGTCTTAACCAATATGTCACACTTTCACACATGAAGGCTGAAATGTCTTATATCCTTTAAGGTATCTGTCAAAAATAAAGAACATATCATCACATTCAATTTGGCTGAGATGAGTAATATATTAATAGGAATGGGAACAGTTTCTGACTTATAAATAGAACTGGCATTTTACAAGCCTTGTGTACTCATGCCTGTATTTATCCTTTTGTCAGCACAAATGAGGTATTCATACAAAAGCCTGGAATTTCTTTTTTGTATTTGGCAAAATATGCACAATATTCTCAAAGCTGGAGTTTTAAACATGACACATTTTTTCTTGGAATACCTGGTAACCAAAGACTTTCAGACTTTACTTCTTTCCTCTCCATCCTCCATCTGTGGAGAGTCAAAATACGACATTCAGCAAGCTGGAAATCACACTTTATATCTACCCTGACAGCAATAGGCAAGCAGCTCCAGCCATTTGGACTGTTGCGATGTGCAGCTCTTTAACTGCAGTATTTCAGCAACACTGGTTTCCATGGGATGAATCCAGTAATTCAAGCAATAGGGTAAGACACTAAAATAGCCGGTGAATGGTTTTTTGCTCCTCTTTCGCAGGTGAGCTGGAGTAGTGGGGGATACTGATAAGCAAGGAGAGTTTTTATCCCCTTCTTTCCTCTTCTCGAAATTGCAGGCAGTCAGGAGCCAAAAGCTGCGAGGTCTTGTGACAGCTCCCTCGGGGCCACGGTGCTAGTAAGCATCATCCCGTAGTGTGCACCACCTCCAATTCTGCTACCCATGTCAGAAGAGAGGGTGAGGAATGTGAGGTTAACAGTGCTACTGGCAGAGCTGCGGTGGCTCGCGGTTGTCAGTACTAGAGCCAACTCACTAAACAACATCACATTGAAATACACTGATAATTATACACAGAAGATGTGCGGTGACTCCTCTGGCAATGAACATGTCAAGTGTACAGGTATGAAATTGCTGAGACTGCCAAATAAAACAAAGTAACAAACAAAACCAGAAAACAGTGAATATTACCCTCAAGCACACATTGCTTTGCAGTGGGCCAGCAGATCTGTTTCTACAATTACATTTAGTTAAATGCCCAGTTCTGAGAACAGTGACTTTCTCTTACTGAGCAGTGTACAGGCCCTCATACAATGAGATTCCACATCTTGGTGGTCCTTTAAGTACTACAGGAGCTACTTTCAAAGGAAAAAGACAAGACACAAGCACGCTCACACATAATGGTAAACTGAATTTATTTCCTTTTGGAAAACAATTCCAGTAATCTCCAGGTTCAGACCGCAGAGTAAACATTAATAACAGTAACATACAGGTTAGTTCAACTGATTCAAGAATTTGGCCGTGTGAAATCATTAAGGAAAGTCTTGAACACTCAAAGCTTCAAATGGTATCCAGAAAAAAAATTTCTTTGACAATCTACATAACAACTATTGCATATATGGTAATGCTATCTGTCATATCGCAAGGCTTACAAATATATATACGGGCCTTATTCAACTGTGGGTTCCTGCTCTGTGAGAAAGAGTCTCTTCATATTTTTTGCAAGAATCTTCAGCAATAAAAAATAGTCTTGGATTCATCCGTTTGTATACCAAAAGAGAGATTTCTAGACTGAAGTTTAAACGAAAGGAAGGCCAAACAGAGCTGTAACGGAACATAGCTATTACCTTCTCCCTCCTCCTTCAAAATGACACTTTTTCTTAAGCTATTTTTTTCCCCTCACACAGTATTATTATTATTTGTATCTTTCTTGAATAGGGCCCAAGTCCACTTGTCTTTATAAGACCATTTTAGTATCAGACAACATAATACATGTGCAACACTTTATATACAGGAAGTCTATCCGGTGCTCAAAAGTTCAAACACATGAACATCCAACAGTTTCGATAATACAAGTTTTATGGTACAATACAATGTTTCTGAATAATATACATTAACAATGAAAGTTTCGTGCAAAGAGTAAAACGTGTTCCCTTTTTGTGCCACAAAGAATTCTCTGGAAGAGACGGGCCTTGCACTAACTGCTGTGCTGGGTCATCGTATGGTTCTGTAACAAAAAGAAAAGAAACAGCTTAGTCACAGGACAGGCATTTCTGTGCGAAAGAAAGATGCAAGAACAACTCTCCCAACCTATCTCGCAAAGTGATGGACTGGAAAGAGAATATGTTTGACCCCTCCCTGTTTTAAAGCAGCCAGAAGAAGCATCGTTATCAAAGAGAGGAGTTTTCCCCAGCTGCTTCACACCGCTGTTCTTTCCATGTGCCACAAGAAGGGCAACGCACTCTCTCTAGGTAGGTTTGGGCTGACCTGCCCCAGTGAAACTGCATACCAGGTCAGCGGTTCTGGTGTCCACTTACATAGGGCTCATGGTTTATGCGTTATGCAAATGAGAAGTGCATTTATTTGTCATAAAAGACCTTGCTGCCTACAAACCAAAAATATGCTAATTGGACTGTGCTTCCCAGACTGTGGCACAACTTCAAATGTTTTATTGCATTAAAACCTATTTCCCCCTAAACAGTATACACAGTATATTCTGCTAAGAGTCATTCTGTGCCCAGCAGAGAGCTCAAAGACTGATGAGAAAACAGGAGGGGCTGCCACAGCCCTTCCTTCGGTCACCAAAAACCACAGGTATTTTTCCGCAAGTGAATGCAGTGCCTTATGCGAGGTGACACAGCATGGACTTTGGAGCCTGAAATTCTCCTTTCCCATACAAGTAATCACCAAATCCAGCAGCAAACACAAGTTTCCCCCTCTTTCCTGCCGCTGCCCCAATTGAGTCGACCACTTCTAGGGATGAGAGATGCTATTTCAATGCCTGCAGTGGCTCAGATCCATCACAAGCATCGAGCTAAGGGCAAGGATCCAATCTAATATGCGTTAAGTCTTCTACAACGTACACTGGATCCACAGATAACTGGAAAAGGTCTGTTAATGCTACTTCTCGGACAACAGGGCAGCCGCTGATTAGCGATCAATTTTCCCCCTAGTAATCTGGGCCAGATTTGGGCCAGTGACCTAGAGGGCAGGGGTGTCACGTCCTGTAATTTGCTCCCAGCACGTCCAGTCCCTTCACTCTGCTTTATTAAGTTAATCTGTCTTAAAACCCCTTTGGACTAACGCACTTCAGGATGAACCTGATCCCAAAAGACAGTCATCATTTTCAATGAAGTGAACATCTACTGAACCATACCCTCCAGAACCACCCATGAAAACAGCCTTGGTGAAACAAATGTGAAATACAGCGTGACTGCAGGCCAGCCTGATAGTTCTCCCTCCTTTCCTCCTTCTCTCTCCCTAAACTGTGCACGCACACAAACAATAGTTCATGGGACATTTGGCAAGGAAAGGATCTTACAGTTAGACTGAGGAATTTTTAATGTAGTGCCATTCTCAAGATTAAAGGAAAATGACCCAGTGACACTTAAAGATGCAATTTCCAGATGTGAATACAAAACTATTTAATGCTGATGGCAGGAATTCCAGACTGTCCAAGGCCAGAGAGTGTTAAAAAAATACACTCTATCACTTGATTTCATCTAGTTTCTTATCCTTCCCATAAAATCATTTCAAAATGCTGTAAAGCAGTAACAATAGCTGCAGACTAAAATGTTGGCTGGTCACAGGTAATGGGCTCTGACTTTAAACCACAAAAGCAAGGAAATTAAGAGTTAAGTCTGACAGTCAGCCCTTTCGTCATCCTGTTGTGTCCATTTATTGCAGCACTTACAGCATAACACCACAGGCTTATTGGAGACCCTGCAGTACCTGGAAACAACAGGACCAGTTAAATATGGGGTGGCAGACTGAATTCTGATTTTTTCTCTGCTTCTGCGTAGGTCAAGTCATATACCAGTTGTTACATTGCAGAGAGATATTTGGGGGGGGGGGTCTTTTGTTTCTAATCTACTGAGAGCAAGCATGTCAGTCGTGCCCGTTTTTTATTTTTTTTTCACTAAGTGAAAGATGCATAATCAGTTTGGGGCTGGGTGAACAATTACATGCGATGCAGTTAAAAGGTGTTTTAGAAGTGTAGCTGTAACTCTGGCTGCAATGGCATTTTTGATTAAAAAATAAAAAGGCCCAAATACGAAGGAGACAAAACAAAACACGGCATAAGGACCACTTGCCCCTGCTCTCAGTGTCCCTGACTCCCATGCCCTGGTGAAAAATGAGATTCTCTAGATGTAATGAAGAGATAATAGAAGAAAACAAGTGTTGCGGAGAAAAAAAAAGACAGGGCAGGATACAAATGTTAGAAAATGCTTTGGCCTAAATGCAGTTTAGGCCTTAAAAAGGCCTCTATACTTATTGTAAACAGTCAAAACAAAACATGGTTTCCAAAGTAATTAAGGCTCTCCAAACATGAGGGAGTAGGGAGAAATACCTATTTGGCTAAGTGGCAAAAAAATACAAAGCGGAAGCAGTTCAGAAACATAACATTGACAAGACAAGCAGGCGAAGGATGGGAGGAGAGAGATAAGAAAAGGAGGAAAATTCTGTAATCCCACAGAGAGCCATATTCCACTCCACCAAAAGCCATCTATTGGAGACCCCATGTCTAAGTGACTGAAAATTGCAAACATTAATCCCAGTTATGAACTGTTGTTGTTTTTACGAGGGGTGTTGTGTTTAAAAATTTAGGGCAAAAATTCTCCTCCATTATCCACACAGCAGATCTCGACTCTGATAGTCTCTTTGCCTTGTGTGCAGCGAGCTCCCCGCCCCTCCGGCAGTGGGAGTTCAGGCAGGCGGGGAAAGCAGAATTTGGAGCTCCCGCCAGCAGAGACACGGCAGGGACACGGGAGTGCGGTACACCCAGGGAGAGCACAATATTACAGTCGAGATCCCCTGTGTGGCTCGGAGAGCACGCTGCCCTTCACTAAAGACACACTACACAAGCTTGAAACACGCCTCCTCCGGAAACTTCAAACTAGTTTGCCTGAGTTCGGAGCAATTAGTATGTCCACTTGCCAAAGAGAAGTCATTTAACTAAGTACAGGAGATATCATATGCTCCCCTTCTTTGCCTCCCCCAAATTTGATTGCACATAAACCCATCTGTTTAATTGTGAGGTAGTCTCCCTACGAAGCAAAAATCTCGATTTCCTACTTACGCCTGGAAAGGGAAAAATATTTTTTCTTAACGTAATCTTTCCTGGACTTCAGTAATAGCTATGTTAAGATTTCCAAGAGCTGTGATTTCATGAGGAGAAACTAGTTTGCAAACACAAACACCAGCTTTGCATGCACAAAATGGAGGAACAGTGAAGCAGGAGGTCTGTGTGTCACTGCATTTGTTACCGTGTTAGACACAAACCCAGCCAGGAAAACTGTCCTACATCCCCAATTTCTCTGTCTCGGTATTATTTGGAAAGCAGCTATATTACCTGGGAAAACCTGAATTCAATATATTTCACAAGCAAAATAAACACTTAAAATGTATTTGCTCTGTTCCTACAGATAATTATTTTTGTTAGCAGACCCCAGAATCCCAACTGTTACGTGAACTGCTATAAAATTATATGCCACCACTTTTCTGGATGAAAATGCTTTGCGATATCCCTGTTGTTACTGCTAAGGAGTTAAAAACATGCACAGATTTCACTGTAATACTGGGTGGAAGAATCTCCTCTGCAAAAAAAAAAATAAAAAGGTTTATTTGCAGAAATGCCCAAGACAAAAGAGGTAATAATACTTTTTGTTGTTTGGTATATGCCTTTGTGTTTCAGATAGCATGAGAGAACTATTAGCTAGCAAAAAGTTCCTGCCCACAGCATCAAAATTAATGACGAAAACAACATCCACAGATAGCCACAGACTCACTAGCCCATTAGAATCTTTAATGTGAACTGCGGTTGCATTCAATTTAAATGGGACTTCTGTTTTTTATGACTAGATGAAACAAGATATGGTTGTACCTGACAAATGGTGCAAAGAGGGTACATGTGAAGAAATAGAAAGATGAAATGTAGACACATTATTTCAACAGATGGTAACAGTACCACAGCAGCATGTCATTTTTTCCTTAGTTCAAGAACACAAACATAAGTAATCAATCATCACTGATTAAGTAATTATGGTACCCTACGTGTTATCACTTATCTGGAATCCTTTATCTGTGTACATTACGAATCGTCTTGTATTTTTTTGCATTAAAAAAAAAAATGCACCCCACCGCGCTGCAATACAGTTCCAGGTTGTAAAACAGAACTCTACATTACTATCAACCTTTAAGCGCTACATTTTTTTTTAACAAAAGCAATTGGTTTCCAACAGGCTGGATAATAAGTCTTTTGACCTGCATTCTTCTCTGACCCATTAAGGTCACCCCTGTGCTCGGGCATATAGCTGACTTAGGAAATGCCTGCAAGTCCTGCATTTCATCTCCTGCCCACTCAAAATAAAGCTTTCTTTAAATGTGTCTGTACGGGTCCCTGAAGACCAGGGAGGCATCCCTGTAGTGGGCAATGGAGGGACAGAAGCTTCTGCCTTTATTAATGAATGCAGACCATTATGAGTCTGGCTGGCTCCTGCACTGTTCCCAGAAGCATATACTGTACGTGACTTAAAATGCTAGAATATTGACACAAAGCGAGCTGGGCACCCCTAAGGAAAATTACTCCTTGGATATAATGTAGGCTCGTAACAGCTATTAGAGTACAAAATAAAACCCTCCGGGATCAAACTGACATATACCGCATTCTACCTACTCCTCAAACATTAGAAGAATTTCTTTGTGAAGGCATTCTCAAGGACAGCATTAAACTGACTTTTGTAGCAATCTGCAACAGCTTTTTGGCTTACAGCTTTTAGTACTAAATCTCTAGTTTGAATCAATATAAGTACTATATCTTCCACATTAATCAATACATTTGGTTCAATACACGTTCTATTAAATTATACTTTCTAATCAAGATTTTCTGCTTCTCTTCCCTTCTTTTTATTCCAACTTCTTACCCTGTAACATACTTTTCAAACTGTGTGCAGCTAACAAGAGGATGTTGGATTTTCCAGAAGCGATGGGGAAGAAAGAAAGGCTGGTGGAAAAGGCAAGACGAGCAAAACCTTAAGTGCAGCAGTAATGACAAATCAAAGATGCAGTTTCACAGTGTCAACATGGTTTCCAGAACTTTGGTCTGATGCTTCGTTACTTAACTGGTTGTCATGATATAAGACCTCTCACACAGAAAGCTCGGCATTGGGAACTGCTGAAATACTGCATTGTGCAGAAAGGAGTGCGGCGCAGGGGGGAAGAGTGGTATTAAGCAGTAACACCAAAAACAAATAAATGAAACTTATTCAGACATAACTATAAGAAAAATCTCAGTAAATGTTGATTTTTATACCCTTTCTTCAAACTTGTGCTGCTTCAGTACTGCAGCACAGAGTTTCTGTCAAAGCCCCATTATATTGTGGCAGGGTTCTTTCCTGGTAAACTGTAGTATGATTATACCGAAGACTAAATTGATGAGATATTTAGATTTGTGAGATACTAAGATTAAATACATACTATAAATTAAGATGTAAAAAGAAATTATTTAGTCCAGGTCTTCGGGGATATTTGAAACATTTGGATAGAAGATGTCTTCAGCAATCTGAGTGATGTACACAGTTACAGTAAATGACTTTTCCACACCTGTGTTAGGTTTGGTGGAATGTGATTATTCTTCATAAGCAGAGAATACGAAATGTAATGTCAAAATGATAAACATGTATATTGCAGGCATTTGCCACTGTCTTACAGATGAGAAACACTGCACTGATGTCCCTGGTTTACAGTCAGTTTCTCTTTTTCTTGTCTCCATATAATCACTGTGAACCTGCAGAGAAACTGTTGCATTTTCTTTTGACATTTAACATCATCTTACTCAGCTCACAATAGCATAATACTTTCTAGATGACATTGTGTCACCATTAAAGAAAAAGGTGAAATAGCATAATAAAAGAGAAGAACAAGAATTCATAGAATTTAAAGACAGAAAAGACCCATTAGGGCGTTTTCTCCACCCATCTTGCCAGTGTTGGATTATTGCCTATAGTGTAATTTCAAGTGTTTTGCCCAGTCCAATTTTAATTAGAGCTTCCAATGCTCCTCTTGGGACGCTATTTCACAGTTTCACAGACCTCAGGGTTAGGATTTTTTTTCCTGATGTTCATCCCAGGAGAGGAAGAGGCTCAGCCAGCCCCTAATCACACATGAAACCAAATCTGCATAGTCAGGAGCTGGTTTCAGTAGAATATCTGGGCCATTTCAAAGCGTCTGAAAGCAGTAAACTTACTTTCAATGCCCCAAAACATTAAGGCCCTGGCTCCACTGCACTGCTGCTGCAAGCAATTAAGAAGATTCTGTTACATGGGCTTCTCAGGCTCAGTTGCTATACAGGTAAAAATGCAGTATAGGTGGGATTTGTGTTCCCACAGTAAGGGTAACCACTTCCACAGTACACCTCCACCAACTGAGTTAACTGAAGGTTAGGGACATATCTAGGTCCATTCTATGCTACAATCCTTAATTGTACTGACAGAGCATCTATGAGCACTTGGATTGTAAACATTTCCATATTTTTCACATAGATGAAATACAAAGAGCAACTTCAGTTGAAGCTCATCAACAGGATGATGTGACCGTAGATTATTTTCCCTCCCAGGTCCCTCCCCTCCTTTCATAAAACACAAACTACAAGAAATTACCTTAACTGTTATATCTGAAATCATGGAACTAACAAATGTTTCTGATGTGTTTCATCCCAGGAATTACAATGCTTCTGATACAAACATGAACATATGTTCAGATTTCAATGGTCACACTTACCCTGAGTGAATGAGGGAGCTGGAAAGGAGATGATGTCTGATAGTTTTTGATAGGTGAAAAGTAGGAAGCCAAATGGAGACTTTGGAGTTCTGGAGTGAACAGAAAAAGTTCCAGGCAAGGTGTCCCTGCCACCAGCATCTCCAGTATTGCAGTGAATTTTTAAATGCACTAAAGTAGGCATGGAGTTTCACCCAGGCCAAGTTTGATCACCAGCACAGACCTAACAAAATACAATCTCTGAAACTTGAGATTCCCAAGGAAATAAGCATTTGATCTGAACTAAACAGAGCTATTTCCACAACAAAGAAGGGGCCAAATCCCAAGAGAATCTGTGTTCCCATAAATACCACTTATGTGTGGTGAGTTGATGTCTACCAGCCTTTGAGAATCAGGTCTGTTCTCAGACATGATGGCCAATTAAATGGTCATCTTAGGTCATGATTGACCACTGTTGACAACGATAATTTAGGGAAGTCTACACTGAATTGCAGTTATTCATATAAATTAGTTCACCTAAGCTATGTGATTTGATATTATATTAATGTCTCTGAAATGGCATGACTGCTAATCAGATCACACTCTTAATTGTACCTATGTAAAACTCTCAGTATTCTGGTTCTTCCAAGAATTTCCAGTTAGGCCAGAGAAAACCAAACCATAAAAAGATCTTTGACTGGATAGCATGTTCTCAGAGATGCAAACTGAAAATTAAAAACAAAAACAAAACAAAAAACCCCCTGATACCTATTTTTCTTCAGAGACTTCCAGAAAGTAAAATGTCAATGATTCCTCTTTGTATTCATTATTGTGTGTGGGTACATATATCACAGATTTGCTGTATGGAAAAAAATGACATATATTCTTAGGTACAGCAAGTAAGACCTTCATCATTGTCACCAGAAGAGAACAGACACAAACACAGGTGTCTGTTCACCATCCTTGCACCTTCCTCATTATAAGCGTTGGCAGGGGCTCCTGGTTAAGCCTCTGACATAAATCAGAGTAGCTCCAAGGCTGTTTTAACCTATGGTGCCAGGTAATAGCCTTCCATAAGCTTCCCTTGCCCTGTTTGGTGATTATTGAAATGCAATGGAACTTACAACAACCTCTTCCATTCCAGGCAAGGTGTGTCTGGATGCACAGGCAAGGTGCATGTATTACCCCCATAAATGATAAGATGGTGGTGATGAGGAGAGAGGGCAATGGTTAGGACATGTTCACAGCAATTCATTGAAACTGGGAAACCTTCCCATTCTTTTATGCTGCAAAGGAGCTGTACTGCTAATCAGAATCCAGGCCTAAGCCTTGTTTGTAGAAAAACAAGGCTTTTGTGATACTGCAAATGTTTGAAATTAGTACACAAGCATCCTTCCCCAATAAGAAAATTGTTCACTAAGTGGGCATAAAAGTTTAAACAAAAAAAGCAAAAGGAGGCACTTCTGAGAAATATCTCAAAAGTCTTACTCCTTTAGAATATGATGATGATTACCCTGGTATAACTTAAGAGAAACTCCTCTGAAATCAAGGGATTTTCAAGACAGGGACAAGTAAGAACAGGGCCAGGCCTGTAGAGTTTAAAACAAAGTGAATATTGCTCACATACTGATTGATTCTTGCACACCTTCTGCACAGGCCACAGCCAGAACTCTCTTCACCATGTCAGACACAGCCAGGCAAAGAGCAAGCAGAAAGCAAAGCTGAACAAATCCAGGTTTATCTGCCGCTATTGTACAACAGAGTAACAGGGGACAACAAGCTTTGGTAGGCAATACTGCCTAATAAGATATTCAGGGAAAAAGTCAGTGTTTTACAGACACATGTGTTCATGGGCTAGTTGTTGCTCTGCTTTGATTTTTTTTCTTTGTTATGTTTAATTTATCATGCTGGTGCTTTCTAAACTACATCATCTGTAAACACGTTTAAGTTTAACCTCCCTCCCATTTTACATCCACGAGCAGCACTCCTACTTTGTGCTCTAATTTTAGATACTTTACAGACAAATAAATCGGGGGGGGGGGGGAGAAAGGTAAAAAACCCAAACAACAAAACCAAAACCCCTTGTCTGACAATATGTGTTCATCTTATGTGAATACAAATTTGCCTAGCTGGGAGCGAGGAACTGACTCCTGGAACTGGAGCTACTCTATGTACAGATTCCTTTATAGGTCAAACCCAATTAAACAAACTACTACTAAATATTTAACAGCTCAGTGCAGTAATTAGTGACAAATAATGGAAGCTTAAATTGATAATTGCACAGAAATGTCCTGTTGGAAACATTACATGTTTCTTGCTCCTCCTGTTTCTCTCATACTCGCTGAATCCTGATAGGTCTTTTCAGGGATTAAACTGACAAATTAATCTGGATTTGACACACATCTATTTGGTCTGCAATAAAGTTTTCTATGAGTTGTGAGAAGGAACCTTCCAAGTGGAACTTCTTATCAAATTTCCATTCTGGGCTCTCTGATTTAAAGCAGAGTAACTGCTAGATCATGAATTGATTTCAAATCTTAAACTAACCGGCAGGTCCAGAATTTAAGCTCCTGTCCATAGGATTCAAAAGGTCACCCAATTAAAATGGGGAAGCACACAGAGCTGTGATTTATATGCAGAGGGCAACCTTTAAAACAATGACCCTTTCCAGTTTTCCACAGATGCATGTACAAGAATTCCGTTGAACAAAATTACAAGTGAAATTACAAGTTTCTTGATACAGCCTGAAAGAAAAGCGCTGTAACTTGTCTGCACTCTTATTATACAGACAGACGCATCCCACGCTTGTATCGATTACCGAGTTCACCTCCCTACCTCATGACATAACACTGGGCATTGTGCTTATCAGGTGACAAAGGGACAGCCTGGAATTTGGATTCCCTGCACATTGCCAGCTGGTGCATGGGGCCTTGTACAACAGCACTCAGCACACTGGAGGTTATGGATCAGCCCGAGTTTAACTCAAAGTGACTAACACCATTTTCGCTCAGCTAAAAGCAAATCCTGAACTAGCCCAGTTTTAAAATCACCAAACCTGGCTTTTGTACATGGAATCATATCTCATAGTTATCCAGCTAGTAAGCATACATACACCCAGTTAAGACAATGTGTAAGTGGACTGATGTGTATTTTGGATCCCGAGATCAGGAACACAAGTGAAAATATGTCCCCTCATTCATGGCATGTCAGTTTTAAAATGTGTAGGAAAGAAAAGGAAAAACTATGGAGTTCTGCTAGCTCTCCTCTTCTGAATGCCCCAAAATCTGTTGCACATTGCTGCATCTTCTTCCATCACGACAGTTTGCAAGGAAAGCCAGATTGAGCAGATTTGAGGGTAACAGCCAAAGATTTCTGAGCTGATAAGCAGAGGGCCCCACGACTTGCTCTCTGACTTCCTTCACAACTGGTTACTGTGCCAGCCCATCTTGGACATCATATAGTCCTTATTCCTACAGCTATTCAAACAAGGAATAGTGGGAACTGGGACAGTGCTTATGTGGCAGGCTTGGAGTGTGTGTGAATTACAAATCTACTTGTGGAAAAGAACATAAGGATGATTTTTATCCCTTCATAGCTGGTAACTAGTTAGACAGTTGAGAACCCTATGCTGAAATGTTGTGTTCTTATAGCAACCTCATTTGCGTTCCCACCTTTTCAGTCCAAGAAACTCCATGTTGTAAAGGTGACTTTTAGAGAGACCAGAATGCTATTTTGCCTTTTATAACAAAGTCACTACCTCTCTAAATTTTGTAAGGACACACACTGTAAATCAATAAATCTGGAGTGTTTACTGACATGTGGTACCAGGATAATAAAATTTTATGTTTATCATTGTGGTTGTTGGTTGCAAAATGCAGAAGTCTGGATTCTCTATTGTCTTCTGTTTTGTTGTCATTTGCATTTGTGTAAAAGAAGTGTGAAATGTGACCACAACTAAATGGGAGGAATTTTACTCTCACTTTCTCCTGTTTTCAGAATAAAAAAGGGGTCCTATAAACCCGTTACCTATAAAAGGGGTAAGACAGTGAAGTCCAACTCCTACATTGTAATACCTCCCCCCCTCCCAAACAAGAAGTACTACACAAAGAAGCATCCTTTTATGCCTTTTTCTTTCCTCCCCGTGAGGGAAGAAGTATACTCCTACCAAATGTCATTCTTTGAGGTTGGTCATTCTGGTTCCTGTCACACAGCTGGCCAGTGACACGTTGCAAGCGAGACATGTCGTTAGATCCTGCCTTGACCCTACACTGACAGTCGAAGAAATGCCCCCCCTCACCTCTGGGTTTGGCTTGTGATGTCGTGGTATTCCTGTCTCCTAGGCTATCTCCTGCTAGGGGATCCAGCCTCCTGCAGCTGCCGCTTTCACCCCTTGTTGCCTGTTAGGACTGGCTTTTAGTGTGGCAATCTTCTGATCGAGTGAAAAGAATCACGTTTAGGAGGAATGTAACTGGAGACAACACTTACACTCATTTGCTGTCCATGTTCAGTGCCAAGGTGTGTGAAATACAGAAGTTTAATTCCTTTACAAAAAGATGTGCTGTAGCTATGGTGAGACTAATCTATAACCCTCTCAGTCTTATATAATTTGCTACTCCAAGTTAATTTTAATTCATTACAATAAAACCCATCTAATTAAAATAACTCTTTAAAGTGAAGTAGTGGCTTGATCCCAGAAAAAAAAGGCAGAATCTTCACTATTGGAGGGTGATTCATAACACAGCGCATACTTATATAAATTCAAAGGTAAGCTACAAACAAGTACCCACAGCAACAGTGCCATGCATAAAGGGGCAGGCAACAGGAGGCCTGCTTTCTAATCAGTCCTCAAAGGAACCTGCCACACAGAAGTGGCACTTATTCTAATTTAAAGCTCTCACAGTTACTTTACCTTGACAAAATTTATAAACTAATAACTTAGTAAACAGACTGGCACTCCAAACAGAAAAACAAAACCAACACAACGGTTCAGGCCCGCAGAGAAAGCAGCTTTCCCAGAAAGGTACTGTCTTCAACAATGAGATAAAACATTTGTTTGGGGGCTACTCTTACAGTCCCTGATGTTCAGTAACAGTTTTGTACCATACCATTAGCATCAGCAAGATCTGTACAGTCACTTCACTGTGGTCTATAGCCTACTGTCCCCGCAAATCTTTTCAGCATCTTAAGGCATTTTACACACCTGTATATTTGTGTTCTGGTCAGCTCAACCAAAGAAATACTTCTGGATTTGAAAGAGCCTACACTGGGGATATGGCTTTCCCTTAAAATGTCATTAAATTGTCAGGGCAATCTGCTTTCAAAATGTCAGTTTAAAAACTTATTTAATATTTGCAATTAAAGCTCACATTCTTTCTCATCTCTATCATTTTCGCTTCTCAGTAACTGTTAAAAATTACAAAAAGTATACTGTTCTCCATTTACATACATGAAGGAAAAAAAGGAAACCAGAAAGCAATAAGGGCTAAGCAGAAAATCTCTGTAATACGTGCAGCACAGTATTGGAATTTTTTTTTGTTATATCCTAAAACACACCACTTTGTAGAAAGTTTCTTTTCAAATCAAAGCAATACTACAGTAAAACAACTGCAGGCAAAATTTCTAAGACACAATGCAGTTTGTGTCAGAACCCTCATCACTTGAGGCTGACCTGTCAAACTATCTTGGGGAACATGCTAAAAAGGCAAATCTGCAAGTTGGTAAGAAACTTTTGAATGATAAAAGTATGCGTTGCTCACAAACCACAGAACGCTGTGCTGTGTTAACCGAGCTGTACTGATGCTTACAGCAGATGTCCATCGCTTCCTACTGCTTATAGGCACACCTGCTCAGGCTGTGCTCCTAAGACCACTGAGAGGGAGCCAACATTTTGAAGCTCTAACAGAAGAAAACAAATAAAAAACTTGTGCTCAGATGAGTGATGTGGAACAGAGATCAGAATTTAGTACTATACACAGATACCTGCTATCAGCAATACAGTTATGTTGTAAATTCGATACGGGTGAAGTCAGCAAGATGACATTTTTGAACCTTGGTAGGCAATTTCTGGCACCTACATTTTCAGGAGATTCTCAGCACCTTGCAGAATCTGACACCCGCACCCAACCCACTTCCTTAGAGGACCCAGTATGGTCTCAAGGTGCCTCTTTTTAGGCATCAGGGATCAACATTTTGGCCACAGGGCTTTTCCAGAAACTAACACAGTTGTCAAGACAGTCTACAGAACTCACCAGAGAATCATGTCTAAGGGCTTTTGAAATTACCACTTTTCATAGATATATTTCTCTATTAATTTCTGCACAACAGTCCGCAATCTGCAGAGACTTACCATTCTCTGCTAAATTGTGTACATTTTCAGACTAATTCCTATACAACCACTGTGTATTTTTGTAAATCCATGCGGCCTAAACATTCAAATCTTGGGCCACCACAGTCCTCAGTGCATGTTAGAGCATTCATAAGGCTGCCCGAACGTATACCAGCTCATAATAGCCCCCACGGGATTGTTATATCAATTAGAAATCCCTGGAATTCATTGCAGTCTGAGACACGCCTGTGAGGACCAAAAGGGAGTGATACAGAACCAGCTAGCAAAATAAACAGGAATTGCTGCGTACTAAGGGAATCCTTGGCTGTCTGACTAAGGTACCTTTTATACTGGCAGGGGATGCAAATTGGAGCCCGAGGATCTGCACTTTCATTTTCAAAGCACTTTGCAAACATCAACCATTTCACCTTCACACCATTGCTGGGAGGGAAGTAAATATGTACAGTTCCAGCATCCTCTGTTTTCTGGAGGTGCAAAGAAGCACAGGGCATTTTTACAGGCACAGTCTGTGTTCACACACAAAAGAGAGATTTTGACAATGTCTTCCTTCGTGGGCAAATGAGTTTCCCAAGGCCACCGAGGAAACTGGTGGCAGAACAGAGATTACTGGAGAGATCCAGCCCGGTGCTAAGTCCACCCTGCCTCCCCTGCAACACACTGAAGCAACTTGCTGAATTCCAGCCGTACGCTGCTTTTCTGTAGAGGAGATTACTGCATGTCATCCTCTATAATCTCTCCTGTAAGAGGAATTCTACACGCTTCCCAGGGACCCCCCCCTCTTTTCTTCCCTCCACAAATGGTGGCAAGGTTAGACACAAGTTGTTTTCTCAAGCCTGAGATTAAAAATGGCTCTGTGTTTTGCTAAGCATTCCTCTGAAGCATGGGCAGCGCGTGCATGTGTGTCTGAAAACGACCCCAATGAAAGGAAGGAATGAGAGATGCTAAACAATGCTGCGCAAAGTTGCAGACTGTTCGGCTACAGGCCAGAAAATGAATCCAATTTTTCATTCTGTCATTATAAATATTTCAGTGCAAATGGTACTGATTTTCTGCAACTGTGGTTAAGCAAAGGGCCTCCGAGTGAACATTTAAGGGGAAAAAAAAAAAAAAGGAAAAGGAGAAGAAGAGGGAAGGGGGGAAAAAAGAAAGAGAAAGAAGAGGGAGGGGGGAAAATTAAGGTTAGCAAGCAATTAATTTCAAACTTTTGCTGTAAAAGATTCTGGGAAAAATTCTACAGTGATGCAGCGTGTGACTCAAAGAAGGAGGAAAAAAAACATTTACTCTGCTCTTCTTCTGACAGTTTCTCATAAAATATCTGCAGTCCATCTATCTTTTAGTACTCCAGGCTCCTCTGGAGAGCAGAAAATAGTAGTTTAAAGCTCACTTCAGTGCCAGTCTGCGGGAGATTGCTTTCCACAGGACCCCTGCTGATGGAGGCCTAGGGGAAGAGGCCCAGGAGTTATTCAATCAGTCCAAGGCTCTGGGGCGGCCGGGGCTCCTTTGAGGGCTGATTATAAAGCTGCCCTCCTGTTGCCTGCCTCCGAACAGAACGAAATGAGCAGCCTCTTGCTGAGCAGATTCTGCAAGAAGGAATTTCACCTGTCATGGAGTTTGTCAGAATTTCAGGATTTATCTTGGTGCAAAATTAATAAAATACCAACTAGGATTTCAGCCTGACTACTCAGCTGTGTCATCTCAAAGTGATCTTTCACCTAAGAAAACCTGGACACAGAGCTACTGAAGTCATTCTTGCCCTACTTTTGCTCGGGTGCTTTGGCAGGATGCTATGACTGAATAACAAAACGATTAGAGCTGGATTTCCTGACAATTACACCCAACGTCAAGCACTGGGTGGGTGCTACCGTCCTAACGCGTGACCTTCCACCTTACTTCTGTGGTTCCTAAATCTCCCTGGAATAAGCTAGGAATCTGAAATAGAAAAAGATCATTTCTGCAGTTTATAACGTAGCAGGTCCCTTATGGCAGCACATCTGTTAAGTCCATACACTGGTATTCCAGGTCTGGATTTGATTTATAAGTTTTAAAGGAATACAAACAACAGACTACATAAGATTACATTCAGTGAAACACTGCAAATTAATATTGCTGTGACAGTCAAGTACATGGTCTTTTAACCATATTCTGAGTCTAATATTGCGGTAAGGTGCCAGGTTGATAAAGCATCATCTCAAACCTCTGTGAACTGAGTTCAGTTCTTTTGAAGCTAGACAGTCTCACCGGTCTTCTGACAGTGCCTTGCAGCAATAATAATAATAAAAAATCTTTGTACACTACCTATTTAAGTGAGGTTGTGCTAGCTTATAGCACTTGGTCACATTAATTTCAAGTCTCAGGTAGCATAGAAGCAATTAACTTGCAGCCTGCAAGAGAGCTTTTCAGCTAAAAGAGGAGATCAACTTGTAGAAAATGAAACAGCTGTCAGCTAAGCCAGCTGATGGGTAAATAAATATTATTCAATTTACAATGCTGTTGGTTCAGATCTTGACATGGAGAAACAGAGATCCACTGTACCAAGAAACAGCAAAATATGCCCAGATTGGGAACAAAGATGCATTTGCCATTAATAGCTCTTACCCTACATTGTGGCAATTTCTGTAGGCTGTTGAAAGCTGTTTGCTCTTTGAAGTAACAAATCTACCTTCCTGTCTATTTGCTCGTCAGCATTTTCTAAGGAGAGCTTAAAACAAATGGTAACATATCCCTTTCCTACCTCCTCACCCTTTAAATGACAATTCAACATTAATACACATCATAAAGCCACCTTTACCAGGCAGTAGTAGTCTGACAGTTTTAACACCAAGAGATCTCACAGTAAAGAGAGAGAGAGAAAGCACGCAAGTGAATGCACAGATGGTGGGAGGGGACACAGGGTGCTCTCAGCAGGCTACAGTAGAGATGCATTAACTCCACAGAGGGATAAGGGCTTCCCACCAGTACAGTCATGAATTATAACTGAGCATGGGAGTGAGTTCTTAGTGCCTGTCTCACAGCAAATATACTGTTCCATTTTCCTGCACAATCACCTTTCACCTTTACAAACGCAAAGCAAAGCAAAATGCACCACTAATATTTAACAATATCACAGGTTCTTTATATTACATAGCACACATCTATACACACAAAGTATGGGGGGGGAAGCAGAGTATTCACTGACACAGAGCATCTATCCCCAAGCAGATTTACACACCCATGATCAGTGCCTGTGTCTAGCGATTCTGCTGCAAAATGAGACTATAACAATACAGATAAACAACTAAAGCTGCATGTAGAAATGTGTGTAACTCAGCAGTATGGGTTGGTGAGAACTGAATCATCTCCTTCTCTCTTCCCTTGTTAACAGGGTGGAGGACACTCAATTTCAGCTTTGAACACGAAGCTCAACTAAAAAAAAATAATCATGAGAGCCTGCAAAAAACCCACTCTTTTTTCACTCAAAATCGTATTTCAGCCTCAGTTTGATCAAAGCATGGTGAACCTGACCCCAATAACAGGTAGAAAAGCTAAACCTAAAAGCTGTTCCTCCTGGTTGGGGTTTTGTAATGAACAGCTCCAGTTGTGTAGCCATCTGCATCTGAGTCTTTTTGACTAATGTTTTAATGGAGCAATGTAATGATGCTCTTTTTTTTTAAAAAAAAAAAGAGAGAAAGAAAAGAAAGAAAAAAGAAGATAAAGAAGGAAAGTCACCGCTTTCGAGCCAAGATTGCTGTTTACTGGAGTTTCCTGGATGTGTCTCTTTATGAATCACTGACCACACCTTGTTTTCACAAACTATCTGCACCTCCTCCCTAGGGGAATTCAACCCCTCCCAACTTTCCTCCTACTCAATGAACCTATCAATGGAGAAAACTTGTTATTTTAGGCAGCTGAAAATTTGACCAATTTTAAAGGATTCATTTACCATGCCTTTCACTTTCGTTTAAATCCTCAGTGTTCCTGTTCTAAATGACAGCACCGCAAGCACTGCTTTTAAGCACTATTCATCTTGCCTACCACATCTCAGCCTTCCACACAGAGGGCTGCTCGCTCTCCAACAATGGAGCCTTACTCCTTTATAGCTTGAGGGCAGAGACTGTTACTAGCTGTAGACTTGCTGCAAATATCACAATAAAGGATACAAATGTGAATTTCTCTTAAAATACGGGTTCAGCTCTGGAGGTACCTTGCTTTAGAAAACTCTGTCAAGAGCAAACAATATATCTTTCTCCAAAATGCACAGCAGCCACCCAGTTGAAACAGCTTTTCCAAATGATCTAATGTGTCAATGGAATCAGGATGGTTGCGAATTTTATACTTTTCTCCACTTTGGGTCTCTAATCGATATTTTAGCTTCCTTCACACTTAATATATTCAATCTTGGTTTGGCAGCATGTCTTATGGAACATTAAAAAAACAAAGAACAAACATCCCCCCTCTCTCCAAATCCCTGGAGCTTGAGGAGATGCAGGGCTACTGAGCTAAGCTCTGTGAAGGAAGAAGGTAGGGTTCAGACTACAGATCTTAAGAGGTGGCAGGTTTGCTGCTACCGAGCCCCCCTACCTATGCTTTGGTACACTGAAACCATGGAGGGGTGACGATGCTGGGGTATACGGGGGCCACGGCAAGCTTCTGCCAGTGCTGTGGAGGGAAGAGGGGACAGATCTTGAGCGGCAAACTTTCAGTGATAGTGTTGTGCCATCACTCGTTGGGAAACTGCAGGACCAGTGAAGAGTGGAGCCAGGAATGAAGAGCTTATTCATGGGGATGAGTGAGGGGGGCCAGCAGCGGGGTGGGGGGAAGGGAGGCAGATTTGCAGAACTGGCCATGAAGCTCTTCAGCACACCATAGCTGGATGCTTCATAAAGTCACACTGATGGCAGTCCCGGAGATGGCCATCTGTTGTCAGCTCTGGGCCAGATGAAAGATAATATAACGGCAGCTACTGGTAGCTAACAGCAGGGCAGTTGTAGGAAGGAATGCGTCCTAGAATGAAGAAGTGGTGCTTCCTGTTTAGCACAGAAAATCAGTCATCGATATCAACTACATTAGCAAGAAATTAATGGATGGACAATTAAGAGAACTGAACTGATCTACCAGGGAAATTATTCAAATGCAAACAGAGTGCTTATTTCTTCTGTTTACTCCAGGTGTATGAGCCAACTGATCTGACTAATGGCAAGGTGTAGGCTGAAACGTTCAGGGCACAGATGATAAAACCTCATTTTCTGCAAAGGGCAGAATTCCATTTCTAATGATTATTTGTGGGTCAGGGAATATGTTTACTGCTTTCCCTGCCCTCAATCTACAACAGGACTCCCTGATGTTCACAGAGGTTTCTACAAGGACTGAGGTTAGAAATCGGCCTTTATGTAATAAGTGAACTTCCCCTTATTATTATCATGATTTATTTTTACAAGTGCCTTATCATTATTATCAGCATCACTCAGCAGAAAAATGTTTGCCTCCCCAAGCACTATTATTTCTATTTTGTTTCTTTCTTTGCCCCATAATCTCATTTCTACTTCTTTTCTACTCTTTTGCCTTTTGTTTCCTTCTTCTTCTGCCTTTCTGTGCATTTTCCTTTCTGCAGCAACTTCTGCTTTGCTTCTTTAGGCTGACATCTCGCACACCTCGCTGTTCCATTTGTTAAAACAATCAGAAATCATGATGTTGACATGTAACATCACTGATATGTTTCAGAGTCAACACTTAAAAAGACAAAGGAACAGTGGAGCTTATCTTCTGATTGCCATGGTTTCATGCTGCTTTCAGACTGGAGACAACAAACTTGACTTAAAGTATTTTCATGACACAGTCTTTGCAGTCACAAGGATTATGAACTGTACTATCTTACCTGACTCTGCAGAATCTATTTAATGTTGACCGTACAAGGCAATAAGGAGAACAGATCAAAAGTGTAGGTTAAACTATTTTGTTGCTACTGATTTTTTTGAAAATAGATACCTATATTTTACAAGAAGAATCCAGGCATACGAGAGCATAAACAAGAAGGAGTAGGCAAAATAGGGACATAGATTCAAGCATATACACATTTGGGTATGACTCTATCCCCCTTGAAAGAGAAGGAATATACATTTTTGCTTATTTTTGTATGGGTACTTTGTGGGTGTAGCTCAGTACTTATTTTGGACAGTACATTTAGCTTCCAGTCCTTTGCCATTTTACTGTTCCTTAAGTCTGAATTTCTTTTCAAGATTAAAATGGTTTATTTAAAGGCAATATTCATCACTTAACTGCTACAATGTCTTTGTCAATTAATTCTGTAATTTCATCAATAATATCACTCAAGCATCTGAAAAAAACAAACCCGTAATTGTGATTCAATTGCTCCAGAAATTTAAGGAATGTTCTCTCAGGGAATGTATAAGAGATGTTGTGAACACATTGTTTCCTGCTTATTTGCAGGAAAAACTGTGGAAAGTTTCACAGGCTGACTGTCACATGTAGAGTTAGAAGCATATGGAGTATGTGGAGACAAGTGAGAACCGTTAATACTCAAGCCCATCTTTGTCAAGCAGTATTCAGTGAAATCAAAATGGTCCCTGAAAAACTCTGACACTTTGGGCTTGGTGGGCTTTGCAATGTGCTGTAAATATTCATGAACTAATGAAGTACCCGCAGGGACTGTTTACATTTGAATAGGCCAATCAAAGGCGGGTGAACTCACAAGCTCCAAACCTGGAAATTTCTTATTTAGAAAAGAATTACCGCATGAAAACCTAATATGGCTGTAACGCCCCTCAATCCCCAGGAGGGAAGGGGCACTGGAAGGGAATTCAAAGTATTTTTTTTTGTATTTAAACTTTGTTTGACATTGAGGCAAAAGACTTGTAGGGGAAACACTTTGAAGGTATGTCCTTCAAGAGCTAATGCATGAGTGCCTCCACCATGCTTCTCTTGATGGCCTTTTTGAGAAAATTTGCAAAGAAAATAATTCTCCCTTCTAGGGAAAGAAGTCTCAAGTCTCAGGAACACAAGCCTGAATTTTTCAAATCTTGGAAGACATGGAAAAATACTCAATGCACATACTGGTGCACACTAATATCCATATATCTATCGGAAACAGAAAGCACAGTAAGAGTTCAGGAAAAAAAGCACTCGAACCAATAATACTTGCAATGCATACGTCTCTATCTAATTCTCTCAAAACATAAGCATTAATTACAATCCTGGTATCTCTGGCACACATATTATTATCATCATCCTCACTCACAAGATGGAGAGCATGCATGGTTAAGTGGAACAAGTTAGTACCAGACCTCACAACTGAATCCAGCTCTCCTGACTTCTAGGCATTTGCTCTGACAAAAGCAACCTGATTGCCTGCTAAGGACTAAGGCCAACATTACTGAATGTGGCATCTGTATTTAGGCATCAAAAGTGTTTTGCTGAAACCTTAAACGAGACTATGGCTGCTCAGTGCCTATGCTTTTATCGAGGTTCCTAACTTCAGGCATTTATGACCTGATTTCCTGAGGTACTCAGCACCAGCATCTTGCATTGGCCTTAACTGCAGCTGAAGCTGCTCAGCACCCTCTCAGAAATAGGCCATTGAGTTTGAAAATGTTGGCCTAAAGCTTTGATTGTTAATTGGATTTCAGGTAGGCTTCTTTTTAAGAAGAGCTGACAAAGTTATTCCCTGCTGGCTCCTGGCCTTTGGGGCCTAGAAAGCCAGCATCTATGTTCCACTCCTCACCCTAAGAGTTTGGGGACCTAGAAATGCCAGAGCTAATCTCCAATTTCACTTAAAAAAATGTTTTGAGGCCTTTTCTTTGTGAAGAAAACATCATTGAAAATCTAACTTCACCTGCAGGTTTGAAAGTTTTGTCCCTCTTTTTGTGTAAAGAGTATAAATTATTCATGGTCTCCCCTGCTGTCATGGAAGGCTCGCCGTTGGGTCCTACATGATAGACTCAACTACTGTGGGGGCCTTGGCAAGACAATCCCATATGGAGGTAGTGGTGTCACTGCTGATGCTGTTCCCACATCAATCTCCTTCCCAGCTGGCCCCAGAAGGCCTCTGCCACAAGGAGACAACCCCAGCCCAGGTTAATTAGCAGTTTTCTCTAGCTGACCCCCAAATGAGAGAATCCAGTGTTTGAATCCCAGCTCTGCTACTGTCTCCACTAAAGGTCTCAGTCAAGTCTTTCAGTTCTTGAAATAGCCTAGAGCTTGCTTATTTCTGCTCCGGCTCAGGTCAAGGGTATTTTAAAGGCCATTTTAAAATGCTGAGATCTTTGGGAGCATTTTACAATGCAGAGATCTTTGGAAAGTTTAACCCCTGAGGGTTAAATGAGGAAGAAATGAGGAAGTGAAATGAGGAAGAAACTGGAAGATTAGTTTCAACAGTGCTAACCTTGGAACATGAAAATATTAAAACTGGACATCCAGAGAGGGACACACATAAAGCTACATAAATCTTCTGGAGACTCTTCTATGCTGCCTCTGCCCTGCTCTGCTTCAGCTGCTTGCACCGGGCACTGAGAATGTTCACCTGCTGTTTTAAGCGACATGAGTAACATCTGCTATGAGTGCTTCATTCTTTCTTTCATTCTTTCCCTGGGGAAGGAACTGTGTATTCTGTTTTGGAAGGGCTGTGTTGTTGTGCGTTGGGGTTTTGGGGAAGGTTTAGAAAGCTACATGCAGGTACACGTTTATATGAGAGAAGGGAGCTAGCTTTTGGCACCTCTAGGTGCACCCTACTCTTAGAAGCCTAAGTTGAGGACATTCATGGCAATACTTAACTTCTGTGGAAGTCTGTTCCATGCTCCCAGGCCAGCCTGTGAGAAAGTTCTAGCTCCTGTGCAAATAAGCTTCAGCTCTTTAATAAAAACACTCACAAAGCAGGGCTGCCAACTACTGCGCTGTTACCAAATGGGAAGAACTTTTCAGGTGATCTCTGACATGTGCTGGACCCAGTCCACCAAGAATAGTAAGGACTGAGTCTTAGAGCACCATTGGACAAACATGTAGGAAGGCAGTATAGACAGCAAGAGAGCTGGTTGAATATGCTCCTGATCTCCTTTGCTACTGAGGAACAGTGCTGCAGCTCTCTGTATTAGCTGGAACGTCCTACAGACTGATGGCTTCATGCCCAGGTATTCTGCACTGATGGAGTCCAGACGGGAAGCAGCAAGGGCGTGAATCACTGAGGCCAGGTCCCTTTTGAACAGGATGGGAAGCAACTGCTGATCCAATTATTTCTTGCCCTAGTTTTCATGTCTGTAAAGCGGGGACACTTAACTACCCCAGGGGCAACTAATTATTAGTCACAAAAAGTTAAGTAAATGCTCTAATTCACTAAAAAGAGATATAATTTTTGCACTGGGCAAAATGGTCCTGAGAGGCCATGTAATCTTGGCTAGTATCATATTCAGAACTAACTGATATCACTGATAAAACACTGATAAAACCGGTACAATTATTCAGCAACTCTACTGGACATTGGTAGCTCTCTGACACAGGAACATCTAAAAAAAATCTAAAATTAATCCATTGACTCTGGGTAACACCTCACAAGAGCATCTCATTCCTCCCCACAAACACCATGATATGTTGTGTTGACCATGGAAGTAACACTAGGACTGGGAATAGGAAAGGAATGGCTACTCCTCATCAGGGACAAGCGAAGCACAAACACCCATTCAAACACCTAAGCCTAAGTCCAAAGACTACGGCAAAAAAACAGGCACTGGAAATGGCATGAGGACAAGAAAGGGAAGTTTTAATAGGCACAAATTATCATAATTTAATGAAAATTCAATATTAAGTTAAATTAGTGATAAGTTTATTTGCTTCCTTATTAATTAAAAGTTCAGTATTATGGATGATGGATGGAGAAGACTGTTTTAGTTATATCCACCCTGCACAGCAAACTGTATGGTCATACTCCAGGTGTTCAGTTAGAAGAGTTTTGACTTTTGGGAGACATCTAGGCACCCTATAAATACACCTACCTTGCAGCTTCCTTATCTGATACCTAGATGGGATATATTTCTGATTTTAAAGTTTGTTACAAGCCTATTTCTGAAAAGCCCTTATTGTATTAAGCGTGCCTTATTAGAAGCTTTCCATTCTAAAGAACAAACATTTTTAGGGACATACTTTTTCAACTCCATTTCAGAAGTGTAAATACACCACATAACCTTTTGAACATGTAAGTATGAAAATTCACAACTCAGAACACTCTTAAAACATACACTTCTAACTGTTACAGAAGGTTTCCCTTTGCTTCCTTTCTATGGAGGTAGTATCTCCAAAAATTTAAAGCTGGTTCAATAGCTACAGAGCACAATCCATCTAAAGGAAGTCTCGAAGGTGGGAGAAGAGCGAGCTATGGAGATGATCTTAAAAAAAAAGAGCAAATTGCTGTAAAATCTCATTATTTCAACTTAAAGGTTGAGTTGCAGGGTTGATTTTCAGGACTAGTCATTTACTCTCTGTTCTCACCAGAATGTGGTCCTATGGGATTGTCTTGCATTCCTAACAGGGGTCTGGAGTGAAATCATGGAAACCTCTAAAGAGAGTCCTACTTGTTTTTTGCTTTGAGAAGATTGGTAATGAGGGGATAGTAACTTCCCCGAGGTGAGATGAACGTAGTATGTGGGGATTCTTATGCTCCTACAGCCTACTCTTCCCAGAACAGGAGTCAGAAAATGCTAAGCAAAGAATCGCACTGGGCCAAACACCAAGTTAAGCATCATTATAATGCATTTATTTGCTGTATGTCTGAATTCATTCCCTTTAATTATCAGCTGTACTATATGTGTGGATAGGCCTTCTATGCTTTTGTGTTCCGCTCTGCTCTACCTTGTTCCTGTTCTTACTCTGCCCTACAGCCATGGAGTGCTGTCCATGGCTTCTAATCTGAGATGATTAGCATCTCTCATGCATGGGAGATGCACTTTAGATGCATGTTTAAATTAAAAGCAAGGAACAGTTCCTGATAGAGGGAATAAATACACTGTTAGGCTGCAAGCCCCAACACAAACCATGGTGATGTGAAAGGATAGAGAAACATAACCCGGAGGCTAGTTTCCAAAGATTCCACTGCTTCAGCTGGTAGATAGCCTGAACAAAGTGATGCCTCCTAGAATAGGTTTTAAATGAGAGTGGGCTCAAGATCAATGCATTTTCAGCAAAGACAGACTCCAAAGGTCAGTACCTACTGCTCTGCCTAAGTGCTTTGCTGCCCTTTCACCAGCCTGGGTAGATAACTGGAGGTAAGAGCAGAAAGCCAGTGATCCCAACAAATAAATGCAAATGGCATGATGGTACTGCATTTTTTTAAACATAATGCATTCTCAACTGGGGTGGGGCTACCCAAATTAATTAAATTAATAAACATAGTGAATTAAGTGAATGAGAAAATGAATACCTTTTCCTTTTTACAAGTGTAGATAAGCCAGAGAGAGGCTGTCTCTAAGGGTGTGGAGACGTGGTCTATTAAGAGCCTTCTGCAGCATGGAACAACCAACACACTGATTGTCACCTAGCCTATGTAGAGCATAATTTGTCTCTCTGTAGTGACATCCTTTTGTGCCCTTCACTAGAAAACCAGGTGCCTCAGTTATGCTGAAGTTTTAATGAACTAGGCTTAGACGGAGGGAGCAAAATCTTGCCCTCAGTCTTGGGAAGGGATGAATTTTGAGTGGAAAAACATGTGCTTTTATTATAATAAAAAAGCTGAAGGCAGCTGCTTGGGACTCTATGTATTTTGAAACAAGAGCGTATTTTAGGGGGGACAGACTAGTAAAGAGGTGATTGTACATGTCACAACTACACCTGGATCTCTGTATATTTTGCATCTTCAGAATCCCGTTACCTATTCTGCCCTTTTAAAATCCAATCTGAATTCTGCTGTTAAAACTAATTTCTATCCTCTTGTTCCCATATATTTCTTTTCATAATTGTCTTTTGCATACCTGCACCTTCTCTCTTGCTGAGGTTTCCCCCCCGCCTTTTGGTCTTTCTTCCCTAACAATCTCTCCTTTCTCTTTCCAGAAACTCCTTATGTCCTTACTTCTCCCTACTTTCTCATTTTGATTAATCAGTGATGAACAACAGAATTTGTGAAAATCAGTAAGCCAAAAAGATTTAAATGTTTTTTTCCTGAAAAAGCAGTTTCACCTTACTGGAAACACTTTGCAAAAAAACCCCAACGAGTATTTTGACCAAAAAAAGCAAAGGAAATGATTCCACAAAAACCATGCTCTGAAAGAAACACATACAACAAAATTAGTTTCTGACCTTTCCTCATTCCACTCAGTTTCTCCTTTATTTTTCCCACAAGTCCAATAACTTTCTACACAACCCAGACCATTTTCTGACTTCAAAACTCAATCTTCCTTCTTCCTGTCCATCACTATGTATGACTGTCTTCTTCCCTAAATGTCCAACTTTTTATTTTCTTTTCCTTGTCCTCCTCTTCCACTTTGGGTCAGAGCTTGCATGCAATACCTGGTACGGACAGTAAATGAAACGGATTTGGATCTATTAAAAATAGGAGAGAGACGCAGCACAGGCACCTTGGAGTGTTACAGGTATGGTACTGCAGGTACTACAGGAACTCCCATGACCTAGGGTCCACCGAGAAAGAGGTAGGGAAGGCTATCAGAAAGGCTTTATTCCATACTGTTTTCATGCAGAAAGAAATTAGGAAAGAGAAAATGCAATGCAATCAATATAAATACCAATCTCTCCCACAATGAATTTATGCATAGTTTAAATGCTCTGATTTCTTTTTTCTCCAAAGAAATATTTCATATCATCATGCCAAACATTAATATCAGGTTTTCAGTGTGTAAAACTTTCAATAAGTGAAATACTAGATGACCATACATGCACACATGCCTCACTAGCCTTTTGCCTCTGTTGATGAAATGAAATCCAGCTCTGGTCCAAAGCAAAATTAATTGTGGACACCTCAGTCAAAGGACTTAGAGATGGGGGCCCATGCTATAAAAAACTACTGAACAATCTTAAGTGCTGAAAAATCTTTTCATTCCAAATAAAAATCACATGGTGGATGGCGTAGGAAAGGCTTTACTGTACAAATACTTCTCCTTGTTCCATCCCTATAGACCATTAGAGACCCTGAAAATTTTTCTTCTGTCAACCTATCTTACTACTTCAATATAAATTAAAATAATTTAGAAACAATCTTCTGCTGCTGTTTCAAAGTGTAACACCACATCAGGAATAACACACTACCACTTCTCACTCCAAGACAAGCAGTGCAGAATGTTAATATATAGTAAATAATCCCTTCATCCAAAATTGTTTTCAGATCTTCTTCAACATTTATTTCTTCCTCTCTGTCCTTTTGTTTACCGTTAGTAAACAGTATCATTACAAGTCTGAAAATAGCACACAAGAAGACAGTGTACCATTCATTTGACCGTATTATTTTTTTTCCCCACCAAGTTAGTATTTATGGGAAATGGCCAGCAGGTAAACCAAGATAAATTCCGTCTACTTCCCCCCTCCCCTGCCTTGCCCCATCCCTACACTCCTACTTCACTTCCATGCTTAGTTTTTCACATTTAGAGACAAAAGAATACACTTATTTTCCATTTCTCTATTTGAGTAAACGTTTTATGGATATCAAACAGAAAAATAGGATGCCCATTTCTCTCTCTTCAAGAATATCTTGAGCTGCAACAACCTACAGAGGAAGAATCCAAAGGTGGCTCCCAAAATTCAGGTCTGTACCAGGTGGCTTTCTGCCAGCACCTTTTTGAAGCAGCACGGGTTGAATCACCTGCAATTTCTCTTATCCTTCCCTCATCCCCATCCTGAAGATAAGCAAGTATCAGAGGAGGTCATGGCAAGTAAAGCTTTGAATTCAGCTGTCAAATACATAAGGCTATTATAACCCCCAAGTAACAAGTGTGGTACCTGCAGCTCTGTTTGGAAGAAGAACTTCTGTGGACACTGTGTGCAGTCATAGATCTTGTCTTCTTGTCCATGGGCTGAGAAAATATGCTGCTGCAACTTGTTTGCTTGGACAAACACTGGAATATTAGACAAACAACAAGCTTTTCATTATTTCATATTGCAAGTGAAGATTTTTTTACAAACAATTTGCCATTAACACTCAGCAATTCCAAGAGGTAAAATTAGGCTGGCGCACTCTGATTTCACATTACACTGTTGCTATAATGGGTACCAACGAACACTATTTATCTACAAAGTGTGATTCTTCTTCTAAAATGAATGAATTAAAACAGATAAACAAAACAAAAAAAAGACCCTAACAGGAAAACCAATGAAGATTTCAAATTTAACGACTTTAAAAATGTCATTTTCTCTTCAGAATTATTTCTTCATGCTTACCGCAATTTTATTGAACACACACAAAACTTACTTCCTAGCAACCAACAGGTTTGAAAAGCATAGCTGCCAAAGTCCTGTTTAGTCTGCGTGCATAAAGTTAAAGCTAACAAACAGCTCTGTATTTAAATGTGTTAATGCTAAAAATTATATCCCACAGCTACACTGGGGCAATGTCTATAAACGTGAAACAGAACTGCAGGTAAATTCTCTTTGGATACTTTAAGATCAACTCTGCCTACACACTGAATGCAAGGGTTTCAATAATATAAACATGTTCAATTTTAATGACTACAAAACAAGGCCCTAAGACTGTGTAACAGTTTACCTAGGAGACATACTATTAATAATTAAATTGTATATGCCAGAGGCAGTGTTTGGGTTGGCAGCAGTGACTTCTGATGGATGCCTGGTGCACTGTGACCTAAAAAAGTTTGCATCTACAATATTAATCTGTATAGGCAGAGAAAGGATTTATTAAAGATGCTGGCATTTGACTTTGACTCCGCTCCTAATCATTAAAATTATTCTAATTGCAAGGCAACAAAAAACATCAGAATATTGTTCTTCTGAGTCATACATTTTAATCACATTTCTCATTACCCTGAAAAAAAAAAGATCAGATTCCATTTTCCATATAAAACTTATAATGGTGATTTTTATTTCTTGTTAATATTCTAGCAAGACATGCTGAAATAATTTAATGGCATATTGCTAATAGAACACCGTTGTTTATGATTAATGCTCAGTGTCTATTTACCCCATCAGCAAAAAGGAAAAAGTGTTTCACACAGATTGGAATCGACTTATCTCCATACTCTTTAACACATTTTACAAGGCTACCGGCTCAGACATTAAAGGATTAGTTTTATCAGGGATCTTGCTCACAAGGAGAACCGTCAGTGGGTACTCCTTACGTACGCAAGTTTTTATATTGTGCTTACAACTCCTCTCAACTTGGAAATCGAAGACCCGTGGCATTACACTAAAAAAAGATCACCTCATAAGGTATACACAAAGACAAGGGAAAAAAATTAGTAGAATCAGTAAGAAAACTAAAAACCCCAAAAAACGCCTAACTGAAAGAATTATTGAACACAGGCACCTAACAGGCAAACTGTTTACAGCAGTACTATCCACACTCAGACATTACTATGACAAGCTGTGCAGTGAAGATGAACTATGTATTTTTTTAATTTTATAACCCACAGAGATGTGTGAAACCTGAACACAGTGAGGTAATAATCATCACCAGTCACTGTATCTGAGAGATGAAAAACTCAACTTTAATTTTCCTCTGTAGCGCGCACTTAGGTTCTATTGGGAGGGAAGCTGCCAAACAAAGAGAAGTAAAATGAAGGTATTAAAGGGTCTATTTGCCTATCAATGAAAATCCTTCACTCCCATTAATGGAGAACAGAAACCTTGAATGCCTTCCAGAATTAGCATGCCATTGATGCGAGAATACCCAAAGTGTGTTTTGTCATGTTTGTGATTATCTTTGATTTTCATCTTGTAAAGCAAAATTGGGCATGTAAGCTACATATTAACGCTTATGTTTTAGGTTATCATTTTATGAAATGTTCTATTAAGAAGTCCTTAAAAAAACTCACAACAACTCTGTAGGCATCCTTTTAATGTGTTTTCATTTCCAGCAACAGCATTTTTCTGTTCCTCATTATGGCCCAAACACTGCAGTGCTTAGCCCTACTGGGTCAAGTTATTTTCTCACTTGGGTTTTACTACTGAATAACACCACTGACTTGGGGAGGATTATTCCACACTTGGACTTGTGTCAGGGGAGAGCAGAACTTGACTTGTGGCAAGACAGCATGGCTTGTTTTCTAAAGCACATTGCAAGGGTGTTTCTTCTCACCACAAGCCAACAAACACATGCAAGTGCGCTTTCTTACCCGATCAGAGGAGAATGCTGCTGCATGGGCTATGCCTAGCAGCCCTTGCCCGGGGGGCCAAGTTCTGCTCTGAATTATATCGTTTTAGATGAAACATCTGCAGCTTTAAAGCGCAAATTTATGGGCAGTTTTAACCTCAGCAAGTTTGGAACATGAAGGTAATGAACATGATACCGTGGAAGGTAACAGACTATCACTTCTGTAATTATAAGAAACTCAAACTTCCGATAGAAGAGCTTGAAATGCAGTTCTTACACATGGATGCCTGACCTTCCAAGAAGCTCAGCTTTCTAAACGATTTCTAATCAATATTACCAACCAGTACAAATATAATGTTCCCTCCTAAAACTAATCTAAAGCCAGCACATGACACAGTTATAAGTGGAGTTCTGCACACGTAAGCTAAGGGCATGACTGGGACAAGCAGTGATTGCATCCTACCTGTAAAGCACACCGGACATTTGAAGGTGCCCCCCATGCCTTCAAAGCTGTGCTCTATCAGGTGGCACTGGAGTTTGGCAGGAGAGTCGAACGTCTGATTGCAGAGTTTGCATTCATGGTTCAGTCCTTCATCTGCGGGAGAAATCAAAGGAAAAGTGAAATTCACCACAGCCCTTACCAAAGAGCCAGTCCAACTTGATCTATGCACTGAAGAGACTTTTTGTTTTCCTAAGCTCAGGAAACTGGATGCCCCATAGCACCTATGGCTGCGAACGTATTCTTTTACCTGGACGGTTTCAGAATGTACAAAGCTTAACTGGGCATTAAAAGCACCCATTTTCCACATACAATTACCACTGAACAGGAATGCAGAGCATTAGACTTCAGTAGGAAATGATGAGAGGGGCCTGAAACATCATCTCCTAGCAGAGTCACCCTATCACAACTGAGTACATTTGCAAAACAGGGCGTGAGGAATTTATCGCCGATCACACATCATCCTGCCTATCACGGGTAAGAACTGCGAATGCACACGTTTTTGGCACTCTGGCTGATGTGGCGTTTCTCATAAAACCACCATGGCAGGGGAGGGTAGTTTATACCCTCACATCACTCCTGCTCCACCTTTCCAGTCCCAGGGGCATAGGCGAAACCTTTTGCAAGCCACAGGATTTCCCAGCTCCCTTTCTGACAATCCTAGATTGTTTTCCCTTTATTTGCATTTCTCCTCTTAACAGCTCAGAAAAGTCCCCATGCGTCTCCTGATGCAGCTTTCCCGTCAAGGTCCTGCAGCCTTAAAACCCTTCCCACTCCCCGCTGCTTGTTCCTCCGCTTCCTCCCATTGTCCTCCAAAGGCCGGCTGGTGCCTGGCACCAGGTTCCCTTCCTGAGGGTGCTGCAGGATTCATCCACTCCGCCATGAGGGCAGTCAACGGCTGTCCTACTTAGAAACAGTTGCTAGGTAAGAAGTGGCTTCCAGCCCTGCTGCAGAGGCCTCAATTCCCACAGCGCAGCTTAGAAAAGGTCCTTCTGTATGTCACCGGTGTGCTACACGAGTAGCATTGATCTCGCAGGTAAATACTGTATCTGATTATTAAAAATCAAGTGGGAATAAAACGCTTGGCGACTGGCACAGCTCCCTGACGTTTCTCAGGTGAAAAGGAGTGATTTAGGAGAGAGCCCTGCCCACCCCGAACACCTAAATGCCACGCTGCCTACCTCCTGCCAAACACAGCGCTGCCTGCAGCGATCAGTGACCGCAATGACGGACGTTCGCGGTTGGCAGTTGCTGTAGGCGGTGACGGCAGAGACAACGTTTTGTACTGCACACGCCAATCCTGCCCACCAACGTAAAGAAAACATGACACGGTGCTTGTGTAGCTGAGTGGGGCCACACGCCCTCTCAAAATGATCCTTAGTAACTTAGCAGAATTGAAAAAATTTCAATGGTAGCCCTCAGCTTTCACTTCTCATTACTCCAAAAGCTAAATTTAGCCTTCACGTAAGTCGCGGCATCTTTAGCAAAGGGTGGGAATCTGTGGGCTTTAGACAGCGCAAGCTAAGCCAGGCGGTGGTGGCCGTTCTGCAGGTGGGACTACTGAAAACTACCGTCGTGTGGTTTTCTACGAGGTGTCAGAGCTCTTTATAATGAGAAGGTAAGGGGCAGATGAAAACCAACAAAGGCAAAAGATTTACACAAAATCAGGGTTGGGTGGCGGGGCGTCTCCTTTGGAGTAAACAGGTAAAAAAACCACACTGACTACAAAAACTTCTGCCCTGACAACAGTCCGTAACTGGGGAGCTCTCTCTCCACTGAACAGCCAGCTCTCATAATTTTCATATATACGGTGACTCCATTGCCTTTCATGGTAAAACCGTGTTTTTCACGTAGCGACTGTGAGAGGAAGGTAGGACTCCATTTTGGCTCTTTAAAATGGACACACTGGCACGTGGCCATTTTTTTAACTCTCCTGTCTTCCTGTCAGTCTTAGTGCAACAGAGCGGTGCCACGGGTACAGACAAACATGCCCCGGCATCGCCGCACGCACACACAGCAAACTGCAGACTTCCCTTCGTCCTCTACCCAATCCTTCATTAAAGCAAGGTTCAACGTTCCTGCCTACCTCCACACACTGAAAAGCTATCAGAGGGGTGTGAAATGGCAGGCCTGCTCTGGGAGTCAGCTGAAAAAGGCCAGTGGTCCTGTCGACCCCGTGCCCACGGAGTGCTGCCGCTGAGGCAGCGGAGCACAGGCTGCTGAGGTACGTGTCCCGTCCAGCACTGCCGGCTGAACGTATTCTGTGCAATAGACTCCCAGGGGCAGATTAGGGGTAGGCGACACATTCTCATCAGGAAGGTGACACCTTTTGTAACTCTTCATAGATAAATTAGCAACCATTTATCAAATATATGCCAACTATTTCCTTAGCAGGGAAAATTTTAGTGGATTCTCAAGAGTTGCCTGGGATTTGGGGTTTTCCACCATCACTGACAAACCCTTCCAGTGTATTCTGCTTTTGCTACTGCTGAGAGAAGACAAGTATGGCCCATGCAAGCACCGTGAAGGGGAGCGTGAGGGAAAAGAACCTGGCACGCACCAGCCTGTATATCTAAGAAAGATGGCAGCATCCTGCGAGGCAGGCTGTACGCTGCGCTCTCCCAACAGGCAGCAACCCACAGCTGTGGGCAAAGCTGCAGAACAGCGTACTGAAAAGAGGAGGAAGGCTCAATAAACTGTATATAAATGCCTCTTCTTCCCTCAATTTGCAAATCAATTACGAGGAATGTACAGACTGTCACACGTGGTCAGATCATTTCTCCTACATCCAGATCCTTGCCATGGTCATTACTAAACAGATAGTTCTGAAGACGGTGCAAGTCCCCACAAAGGGTAATTACGGGCTAGAAAGCCTGTAGGGTGAAGTTTCTTCATCAAACTGTTTGTGCTGATACACACAGTCAAAGCAATTAGGACAAAGGGAGCTCCATCTCAGGATCTTCCACATGTCAAGGTGAAGATAATCGATGCCAATTCTCAAATCACAGAGTTACTGTTGGCAAAGTGTAAATGAACCACTCTAATCATTCTTGAGCATGGGAACACTGAACAGGGAGTTCTTCAAACATTCCAAGGGAGAAAGACTTCCTAAAAAGAAATATTTTTTATGGAGCTACAGAAGACAGAGAAGGCTTTTTTCTCTTTCCATTACCTTAGCTAATGAGCAAAAAGTAGGAAGAAAGGCATGCACTCCTGATGCTGAAGCAAAACTAATTTTACTTACACAGTATTTGTACTTGTTCAAGAAGAATTGAACCCCATTAAATGTGACTCTATTGTATTTCCCATATCACTCAGATCCGAGGCGATCTCCTGGTCACAAACATCAAAACCACTTTGATTACTGTATGTTGCAAATCTGATTTTCCTAAAGGCTTATAAACAGGGTTTGAAAAATCCCCTCACCCACTCGCCTGGGGCAGATAGGAAACTTCCCCAGGCAAGAGACATCAATTTGTGCAGAATCTAAGCTTTCTCTTAAAATGTTTTTAGTCTCCTAGTTCTAAAGACCGCATTTAAAATATGACTACATTTGTATAACTACTAATTTTTTTCCTAAGTCCTACTGTTCAAGGAGTTACCAAACCTCATACCCTTTTTCACCCATTTTGTGCACATCACCTGCTCTGTGCTACATCCTCGGAACAAAGGACAAGGTTCCAGTCCTTGAATTCAAGAACGTGAGACCAGCATGATTTAAATTTAAGGGAGACAGACAAGGTTACAGTATTGGCAGAAGAGTCAGGAGTGCTGGGTTCTGTTCCAAACTCCGACACTGACTTAGTCTTATCACCTTGAGCATGACAGTACGGCCTGTGTTTCTCAGACTACCCATGTCTAAAGAAGAGGTGTTAATTTTTAATTGCTACTTTAATAGGCTGACCTAATTAGTATCCCTTAAGACTTTTAATACAACTGGGACAGTGGAGCTGGAGAAGAGTCCAGGACTAGCTACCATACACAGAAGACCCAGAATCACTGCCAATCTGCCTTTGAAAAGGCTTAAGATAACATGTCTGGGCACACAACTGCCTGCTTGCTTGGGTCACACAGCACTGCGGAAAGATGAGGGAACAAGGCTTTGTCCCTGCTCTGCTCTCCACAGAGAATTCAAAAGCACAGCCAGCATTTTATCTCCCACCGGCATGAAAGAGCCGGGGTGTGGCAGCTCTTGCAAAGGTGCCAGATGTGGAAAGAGGATGCAAAAGGCTCTGTTTACATGCTGGCCCCTGTCTAGCCCTTCATGTTTGGCAAACAATTTGATAGGGTGCTATGGAAGTGCAAAGTATGATATCATTAATAAATAAAGGACCGGTGAAATGCCACATTTTCAGTTTCCATTTGGGATAAACCTGAAATGGAATGGAGTGTCAAATACAGTCCAAGAGGCTCTCCTTCCCTGCAGAACAGAGCTACTGCTCTTTGCTCTTACTCAGGGAAAAAAAAGGAAAAAAAAAAAAAAAGAAAAAAAAAGTGCTGAACAGCTTTAAAAAATTCAATCAAAATAATCTGCTCTTTGGAAAGGTGGCGGCTGACAGTAATTGGAAAATACTGTCTGACTCATTTATTAAAGTGAGATTCAGAGTCAATTGATTTAATAACCATTAGAATATTCTATTAAGGATATAATAGGTTGGCACAGCCCTATTTTTTATTAAGAGTTATAGGTAAGAAATAAGCAATGCTATGGAATTTTAGACAACTGCTGTATGGATTAGACTAAAAATATGGCTTGAAAAATAGGTATAAAAGCAGCAACTATCAGGAGGAGGAATAGGAAAGTACATTACAGTGCAAATGAGTTAGCTGAACGATGAAAAAGAAATGAACCTTTAATATAAAGCCTGCACTTTTCCAAATCTAACAGAAAACGATGCACTGCATTCCCTGATGTGGTACATCGTAAAACAAGTCAGCACGTCCTTCACATTATGGATCCAACAACTCCATAAGGAAGGCAAGAACAAAGTACCCACTGTACAGCACAGAACTGCTGCTTTCTGTTGCCCTTACATGGTTAGGATATGAGTTTGGACATGGTTAGGACCTCGCAACATGGAGGTCTTATGGTTTACCCACTGCTGGTAGACAAATGAGTTTGATGCATGCAGAATTTCTGCATAAGGAAATTACTTTCCATTTGTAATCTTTATTCAGATAGTGGGAAAATGTAAACATGAATTAATTCCAAATAAATGCATTTAATATTCATATAAATGTTTAATATTTACACAAATATTAAATGTTTCAATGGGGGTAGGTAGATTTTAATTGAGGTGCAGCTCATTACCTCAGCAACTAACTTGATAACCAGCTATAAAAGCAAACAAAATCAGTCTTCGTGCTGAGCATATACTCACATTCGGGGATCATCTGTCTTTGCACCGGCTACCCACGCTGCAGAGTTACCGAGTTGCTTGTACGGCAGGCGAGATCCCCCCGCACGTAAGGCACTGCTTTAGGTGACCTGGCCCAATTTGTGTTACCAACTCGATGCATAACTTGTTCATTTCACGGAAGGCCCTGACATTTCAATATACACTTTAAACAAGTGAAACCCTTTAAGCAGCCTCTAGACTGTGTGTCCCATGTTTATGCTTCTTGCTCTTCAATAAAAACAAAACTAGAGCAGCTACGAGCAAATGTTCACTGGCTGACTTACATGCAGCTGTTAAGTTGGTAACCACTGGGGGCCCGCTTATATTGTCTGATCAACACTACAGCCATTACCGAGTACCAATTTGTAACAGTTTATAAGTAACTCTTTCTCTTATTCACCCTCGAGATTGTCCAGAAGGGTCCTTCTGCCTTTTACTCTGAATAAATCTATAGGCAAAGGTCCAAAGATGATGATGTCCTCCTGGTAAATCATCACGAGGCTGGGTCCATGCTTAAAAGGATCTGCTAAGAAGTAGTGTAAACTCTGCCCTCCACATACAACACAGGAAAGAAATGGCCTGTAGTCCCTGTATTTTTTTCAGGTCTAAAGCATGCACAAGTCCCACAGTCAATGTGTTTTCTTTATAATTTTTTTTACCAAGCAAACCATGCCCCCAAACCAATTTCTCTTTCTTCACATTGCTTCCACTCTTCCCCGAGTTAATTTTGCAGCACACATTTATAAGCCAGAGATCTGAGGAGTAAGGAAGGAACGCCACGGATGACAGCTAACCCCTCGGCTACAACATCTCACACTGAAAACCAGGGAAGGACAAAATACACCGTACAACAGTGTGATTTGCAGAGTATACAGCCATCCGTGCCTCCTAGTTTATAGTGCTGTGTTTGTCTGCATCGTTTTAATTCTACCGGCCACACACCCACACACTCATCAGCCTCTCTGTGCCACTAGAGACAATCTCATTCCTGCTCGAAATTTGGTCTTAGGGCCCACTATGGCAAGTAAGTGCGTGACAAGTCTCCTCACCTGCTAAGGAACACACACCACCTCTTCCAAGCCTGGATGAAACAGTGCCTGAAGTCTCCAGCACCACATTCATAATTTCTCCCTGATTGTAATAGTGCTTCTGTCATTTTCAATTTCTCAAACATTATCACAAATCCCCCCCATGAAAAACACTATCCGCCACGGTGTTAATTTTGGAAGCTGACATGAAAAGCATGGGAATATAGTGATAAAGAAGGAGACATAGTAAAGGCAAAGCATACAGCTGGAATTTGCAGCAGGAAAAAGAATACAGCTGGAATTTACAGCCGGGAGAAGAACATGCCACGGAAAAACATGTTTTTTTAAAGTCCTAACTAACGGTTCAGTCCTGATGGGACAGGATGGAGGATTGGATGGAAAGTACACCTGTGTTTCTCCTGCAGCGTCCAGGGCAGATCACCACATGTATGGAATTGGCAGGGCGTGGGAACAAAGTATTTTCCTCACCCTCTCGGCACTGTTATCCTGCATTTCCCTGTTGTGCCACGCACTACTGCTTGCACAGGCAGGCCTGCATGGTGGCCTGTGTTTACTCTTAACACCGCTTTTAACCGAAATCATGATGTTAGCTAGAGCCTGGGAAACCTGACACATCAGGCTGCAACCTGAGCAATGCCTCTCCCCTTGCTTTTTTTCAGTTCAGAATGATTTTTGGGCAAGGCTCTGCCCATGCCTGAGGAAGGAGGTGGACAAGATGGGAAGAACAATCCTAAACTCTCGAGTCCCCAACAACTGTAGCCTCCCAAGGGGAAAGCTGAGACCAGGCTATGACTCTATCTTGAAGGACACTGGCCAACGTTAGAAGGAAGAGGATGGGATACGCACTGTGCTGTTGAAGCCAGGCCACGCTGGCTCCTAGTAGCACCAGGTAGGAAGCCTTATTCTACACGCAGGGAATAAATCCTACAGCCTTCTGCAGCATATTGCTACAGCTACAGCAAAGGGTGCTGATTGATGGAGTGACAAAGAGCTGGGATCCACCTCCTCAATTAAAGCAAAAGTTCATCTCTCCAGGGCCAGATTTTGAAATTAGATCTGCTTAAGGGAAAGCCAGTCTACTGCATCTTTCATTCCACTGTATTTTTGTCTGAAGCAAGGGATGCATTTCACTTCACCAACTGTTCACTTTTTTGCTTGGTTGCACTCACTTTGGCTGCTTGTAAGTGAACTCTTCTAACCACATGTGCCTTGTATGTTCTATTAAAGCCATGAATTGTCTGGCTTCGGTGAGGCTGGATGAAAATAAAAGAAGGGCAACTGGCAGGGTCTATTTCTTAATAACTGACATGTTTTCAGCTCAAGTAAGAGTGATTTAAATGCAGCAAATGCCCTCTCCATCAAAGAACAGCATTTTCTGGGCAACTGGCTACCAGGAGAGAGTTCAGGAATTCAGCAACAGGGCTATTCACCAACTGATGGGACATGCATAATTTGCTACTCCTTGTCTGTAACTGCACCAGGAAAAGGTATTAAAATTTGTTTGAAAAAAAGTCTGTGTTGCATCACGCAGCTATACACATTACAAGGTTACACCTCATCACTGCAATAAAATCCCACGTGATAGAGCTTATTTTGGAAACAATTTTACCATGGGATATAAAAAGGAATTTAAACTGGTAGGAATAAGATGAGTGGTATGAGTTATTTGTAGACAGATGATCCAGCTCAACGTTTACCTTTTTGAAAAGCACTTAGTGCTCACTGATTAAAAACTTGGAGACTGATCCTTCAAACGCTGGCGTAACTAACTCAGGGGAGCAGGCCTCCTGTCTTACTAGACTCTTGTCTAGACTTTTTGTGGGACTAAATTCTGCCACTTTGGTGCAAGGTCAAGCCCTCCATCCTTACACTGCACACTGAGATACAGATTATTACCTGCATATTACAGACAAAGAACCCAAACCCCAGAGCTGCTAAATGTCTGTTTTTCCATCCCTAACAGAGAATGAAAACTCTCTTACTAAATTCAATTGGATGAAGAATCAGGCCCTGCTTAATCTGCCCATTTTTGTGAACACAGTGTCAGCATTCAGGTCAGAATTAAGTTTTTCTTCGTGCTCTTCCGTGAGCTAAGAGCCTGCCTATTCTTTCCAAGAAGAAAGTTTTTTGGACCAAACCTTCTCTACTAAAGTAAAATTACAATGCGAATGGCTCAGAGATTGCCTGAGCAAAGTAGTTATTAACAATTTAATCAAACTGTAGGGGGAAATCTAGTAAAAATGTCACATTCATATTGAGAAGAATTAAGAACAGTAAAATGTAAGTAAAAACTTCTGGCTTTTTTAGCATTGTTCATTAATTTCAATATTTTTGTTCACTGTTTCTTCTTGTTTTCTGGTTGGAGAACCAGCTTTCTCTGTTAGTTGATGTTAAATACCTACCAGTATTGCCCAACCATCTGGGACTCCTGGAACTGGTGGAAGTACAGGTATATCTACTTTTAAGTATTGCACAAAGAAAACACAAATTGTTAAACTAGGAGAGGATACTTCATGTTGCATAAACTAAATGCAACCTGTTCTAAAATTAGGGCTACCAGGAAAACATCTTCTTGCATGGAGACAATCAAAGTTTCAATATTAATTGCACATCACAGTGGACCAGCAGTAGACATTATGTTTTGTACACAACTCTCATCAGATATTTCTTTTGTTCTGAGTATACAGAAAGGGTCAGAGTTGCCTACCTTCTTTTGGCATGAAGCCTTTAGATGTCTGGAAGATAAAGTCTCTAAATGCTGAAATGCTGTTTATCCAACAATTCTTTAACCTACAAAGAATTGCCTGCTTACTCTTTTAAGAAGGGGAAGAAAAAAGGAAAATGGAAAAAAAAAGAGTGGGATAGGATAGGATAGGCTAGACTAGGGCTTTCCTGTATTATTGGATATTTGAATTGATAACATGAAAAAATAACAGAGCTCCTCATATTTTCTAATACATCAGATACTATTGATAATTTTTTCCAAATCTGAATGCCACCTTCTTAGATAGGTGAGGGACACTTTGAAATGAGCAGCAGTTGCTGGGATATTGATCCAGCTCTTAAACTCATTTAGGGGTGTATCAACTTCCTGCTTTCTTTCCTCTTAACCTCCATCTCCTCCCTCCAGCCCTCAGAAAAATCAGGGAGGAAGAAGCAGTTCAGGCCGTTAAGGCCCTCAGGTCTATGCTGATAATTGGGCATTTAATTAGATTCTTTTCACCCAAGCAAACTCCTTTGCCAGTTAGGGGAGATCTTCTTGTACAGCAATGTATTAAAATGATAAAGCTCCATTTAATATAAAGTATTATTTATATTGCTCGTCTGACTTAGTTTGCTGTTTTATTTAGGAAAGCATGAGAAAGCTCAATTTTGATTTGCACTAACCTTTCCCTATGTCTCTCTTTGATCCTGCTATAAAGCAAGCAAGCAGCTTTGGGCTCACATATCAAAAAAGGACCAGACTTCATTCTAAACCTACTCCACTCTCCTTCCCACTTTCTCTGCTGGTACTAAGACTTCATACTGAGCTGAACAAACAGCTGTTGGGATTTCTATATTAAAAGTTCTTCGTTTGTGGATAAGAGAATAATGAGGGCCAATTAGTTATTTTTCCTCTATTTGTTACATGTTTGTGGGTTGGCTTTTTTCAAAAAATTCTACATGCTACTTTTACAGATATATTCCAACACTTCATCAAACCTAATTCCTCACTGAAGCAAAGCCATCATTTCCCACTATGCTAGTAATTGAGGAGTGGTGCCTAAGAACATCCTCCCTCTCCAGTGAACTTTCAGGTAGCAGAATGGCGAAGTTATGAACATGAAATAATAAAGGAGAAAGAGGAAAAACAACAGAGTAGAAGGAATAGAAGAGCTGGCTGAAAATACGTGTATCATTGACAGGCAAATATTGGTTGGGGATGGAGAACAGACTTAGTAGGAACAATAAAGAAAAAAGGGGGTGGCCTGAAAAGGCTGATGGAGGAGAAGAGGTGGTGAGCAGAAGCAGGACAAGGGCATGAAACCTAGCTGGAGGCGAAGAGGCCAAGAAAGTATTGACTTAACCCTCATTCAAATTCCGCTGAAGAAATGCAGAGAAGCGTTCATTTCCAGACAGAGTTTGGCTAATTTAGTGCAGGTCCAATGGCAATAATAATGGATGTATTTTTACAGCCAAATGTTTCAAGCCCACAATGTTACCACTATACAATTAATAACAATAAGCAATTAAAAAGAACAGCAGGTTACAAGTATAAGGCATCAAACTATATTACCAAAGGAAAAAAAATACAGCAGTATTATCAGAAAAATAAATGTATGGGCTGTCAGGTCAGTGTATATCCTCTCTAGATAAAACTTATAGAGCTGGAGAAAAATGTGGCGTGACATCAAATGACAATGAGGTGATTAACATCACTGAAAAACCAAGAAACTCTGAGGAAATCTGAAACACGATATGAAAAACATGCCTGTAACAGCAAGAGAGGTGGCTGACCACTGTAAGCATTACCTTTTACTAAGACATACTCTAGTAACTAACTTACAAGACTGCATTTGTTAGCTGAAATATTCTCCAAAAGGCCCACAGAGTTTTCACTGTGTGTGTGTCAGGTCATTTAAATAAGAAGAGGTAGGATAAAAAGAGGAACCCAGGAAGAAAGGGAGGAGGATTCAAACCCCGCTTAGCAGGAGGGGTCAAAAGACGCGGGGTTTGGCTGGGGTTTCTTCCACCCCCTTCTCTCCCCGGGGGTTTGGGCAAGTGCCAAATCCCCCCTCTCCCTCTCCTGCACACACACGCACCTCCCAGCCGTCTCCCTGAAATGCATTACTCAACACCTTTCCTTTTCAGGAGCCGGCTCAGCTGCTGGCAGCCCCGTTCACGCCCGGGAGCAGGCGGCGGGCGCGGCCCCACGCCGGGCTCCTGCTGCCGGCCCGCCGCCGCCGGCCCCCAGCCGGGCCGCCCCACCGCGGCTCCCGAGCCCCGGCCCCCAGGGGAGTCCCGCCTCTCCGCCCGGCCCGCCAGCTACGGCCGAGCTGCCGGCCCCGGAGCTGCCCCCGCGGGACCCGAGGCTCGGCCCCGGCAGGCCGCGGGCTGCACGGCCGGCGTGCCCGCTCCTCGGCAGGGAGCCGCAAGGCGCCGCGCACGGCGCCTCCGCTCCTCCCGCCACGGGAAGTCCCTCCGCGGCGGGCCGGGAGGGCAGGCCGGGCAGTGGCAGAGCTCCACAGGGCTGCGAGGGCCGGACTGGCCTCCGGCCATCTTCTGGTACGGCCAGGAGGTGTGCACAGGGCAACCCAGGCCCTGGACCCCCCGCGTGGCTGTCACACCTCCAGTGAAATCCCCTTCTGAGACAGCGAGAGGCTGGAGCTGGGTCGTGATCCCCACGCAGTTATGCCATGAGCCATTCAGGCTCGCAGGAGAGCTGTGCTTCCCCTCCTTCTGCACCATCCAAAGCTGACCCGCTCCAGCCCTGCGGGGCTGTGGGTACGCGCACGAGGTGCTGAAACCAACTTTATTCATGGCAAGTGCTGCAAAATCGGGAGAACAGGTTAAAAATAATGAGATTTAACCAAAAATCATGAGATTTAACCAAGTGCATGCCTGGAGTTCTGCACTGGGCCTTCAAGTTTGGGCAGTTTCCCCTCAGAGGGCTTCTCTGTAACAAGAAAAGCGAGTGTTTGATTTTTTTTATAAAGATGACTGAGATTTTGATGCCGTACTGTCATTTCAGGGGCTCAGGTTGAAAAAGAAGCAGTGAACATTGTGAGACTTGTGATCAAATTGTGAAACTGTGAAACCTAATTTACCCAAATGAAATGGGGGACACAAAATTAATTCAGATAAATGAGGATTTTGAATAAGCAAGGGACTATTTAGTGCTTTTAATACACATCCTGGGACACAACCTCATTACAGATCAGGAGTGTTTGTGCTGTGAGTTTGTGTCAGAGTGGAAGTGTCACTGACACAACAAATAAAACCAAAAATATCCTACTCCCTGATCGCTTATTTTCTGTTTCCATACGCACGCTACACGAGCCTGAAGAATAATTAACACTGCTGAGAAGAAGCAGCAACAGTGGATGAGTCTCACTACAGCAGACCTCTCATCATAGCAGAAATACAAATGTACTAGTTATCGTAACTGTGTTATGTTAAGTAGACCTTTGCCCCACATTATTATAAGTTAGAGGAGGGAAAGGGGAAAAGGAAGATGATATCAGCATTCTTGATATTTTATTTATCCACACCTACTGTTGGCACAGTTGAAGAATAAGCAGAAGAATGGAAGGAGACACACAAAGTGCTTGTGGACCCAGGTTTTTTCACATTTAGTCAGGGAAAAGAAGACTGCCAGGAACACAGCCATGCCTTTTACAGAGCAATCCCAGGTATTACTGCCCGCAAAAAAAAAAAAAAAAGAAGGTAAAATATTTCTACAGCTATCACGTGGAATTATAAAGGTGCTGTGGGCACCTTTACTGTGGGCAAATTTTTAATTTCTTAACTTTATGACAATTTGTCCAAGACCTGAGCAGGTTGATTTAAGCTACCATTTAAATATCGTATACCCCGATTATGTAACAAAGGCCAGCCCCACAGGATTTTGTTTCCATCATCAACCTCTTGATGATATTAAGAAATGAAAGTATTTCATAACAGAATTGTACAAGATGTGCATTTAACTTGCCTGGTCTTTTCTTTTTGGAAGGCGGAGGGCCATTGTTTGGAAGCCCTGACTGTTTAAAATAAAGTATCTTCATCACAAACCTTGCAGGCAACAAGTTTCTGTGCTTGGCACATTATGCTTACTTGTCAGGCTTTCTCCAAACAAAGTGGGGAAAACAAGCACCCGAGATGCAAAGATGTAAAGCAGACAGAATATATCCCCCAGCCCTTTCAAATGCGTCCTTCACCTCACTCAAGAAGCAACTTGTAATTTATTAAACCTGGAGGTGAGCGGACGGATTTAACACTAGGCAGGATTTGAACAAAAGAAAATAAGGTCAAGGAGGAGTATTACCCCTCTAGTCATATTTGGAAAAACAGGGGCATTTTAGAAGCCAAAAAAAAAAAGAAAAAAAAGGGATGGTGAGGAGAGCAAGAGGGCAAACTCACTTGCTATGCTGTGTATCACTCTGACCAGCAAGAACCCACTGTTAGATTTGGTAATGCATATTGCTAAGAGTGAAGCATGCAGATTTGTGATCCCGTGACACTTTCACAAATAAGCAACATATTTTGTTGATGTTCATTTCTGTTTGATTGCTGGACTTGATATATGATATGGCAGCAGAGAAGAAGAAAAATTGCTGTGTTAAATCCTTGAAAATTATACAGCAGAAAAGGTGGGCAGCCTCTGTAGTTCAGCTGGGTACCAAAAGCCAAAGATCAGGACTGAAAATAATAGTTGATGAAGAATACCCGCAGAGCAGCAAGCAAACTGAGGTGGGGCAACCAAACTGAGAGCCATACTCACAAACCATCTACCAACTCCCTTCTCTTTCCAACGTTTCATATATGCGACTGACACACCCTTCCTCTCCCCCAAAAGATAACAGCAATCTGGCTATGAAGAGAAAAAAAGTAACTTGATAGTAAGCTATAGCAAACAGAAAGTTGGCCGACATACCAAAACACCAGCGTTTCTTGGAAAATAAACCACTCTGAAGGTCTCAGTAAAAAGTGGCAAAAGGAGGAAAATTCCAAATTAAAGCTGTTGCTTTGCCCTTAGGTCACTGTGTTGGTAAGATATTGCATCATGTACAGTACATTATCTTTGAATCACACGTTCTGTGCCCTCTGTGCCCAGATCAAAACTCTGTCACATCACGGTAAGCCAAAAATACCTGCCAAATAACAGGTATCTTCCACCTTTAATTCCATGAAAGGCTCACGTGAAAGAAGTGCATGTTGCATTGCCAAGGTTTGCAGTGATGTCTCTGCCCAGCAGTACAAAACAAATCAATGTTGGAAGGGAAGAGTTTGCCTACAATCCTGCATGTGTGTTTACATTTGCGTTAGAGAAACAGGAGAAAGCTAGAAAACACTGCAAGTATAATGGTTTCAAGCATGAGGGAAATATAATATGACGCAACTCTGACAGGGTTCATGCAATAAGTAACAAATGTCACTTCTTAGGGCGACCTGGTCATTTTACCTCTTATAATAAAAAGAGGACGTGTGGGGGTTGACTGATTTCAGCTGAGTGAACACCAATGGAGCATACTGTCTTTCATGTTGGACAACTTAGGCTGCATGTTTTGTAATGTATTTTTTTAAGATGCAACACGAACGATACATTCAAAGGTACCTTGATTTCTCAACCCCAGTGACTGCCAGTGGAAGTTGGGTGCCCACCTGCATTTACACACCTTTAAAAAATAAAATCCACCTCTCTGCTGTAGAACTGCAGAAGAAACTCCCTTTCTGCCCCCTCCACCCCCTGCCCATGCATGCTCTTCCCCCAAGCCCCCTCACTGCTTTCACCCAAATATAAATAAAAAGGAAGATCTTCACTACATTTGCTTGCATTAATTGATGTTAAAAAAGTCTGTTAAAAATAAAGCCCAGCAGTGACATTTTTCTTTGCTAAAGCACGATAGCAGCACATTACAAACATTACAAAAAGGTCCCCTGGTAGGATTGTGAAGTTCCACTCTGGCAGTAAAATGCATCTACTGTATGTTCCCTGATTTATTTATTTATTTCTTTATTTTTTAACGCAGGATGTGTCACAAATGCAGACAAAACTCCCTGGCTCAGCAGCTGGGTTGCAGTACTGAGTGGGAAAACTGGATGGGCACCGTGTATTTTTAGCATTCATTTTACCCCGGTCAAATAAGTGATCCTGTTTACTGGTGGCAATGACGCTCGCAGCTATGCAGTCCCAGCTTGACATTTTCCCTATGGCTGCACCTCTCTTGCTTTTGCACGAGTTGGGTGGTTCTGAAGGACGCGACAGTTTGTGCCCAGAGGTCCTTTTGACATTTTAGAACAATGCATTCATCAGGCTGCTAGTCTCCTGAGGTACACCCAGAGCAGCAGAAAAACTAAGGAACCACAGACCCCAGCTCGCACACCCATTCTCCAAGAAATCTCTCCCTATGCCAGCTGACATATGGGTTTCTGGGAAAACAGTTTCAAGCCAAGTAAAAGACTGCATTGCCTTCAGGGAAGGTGAGTACAGATGCTAAATTAGGCCTGGCAGGGTTGCAAAAGTGGGGAGAAATAGAAACAAAGGGGTCAATTGTTTTCATGTCCCTGGTGTTGCCTACCAGGATAAATATAGCCTCTCCTCTCTTGCCTCTCTCTGTACTCAGGGCTTTGTAAAATGCCCTGAGTATCTGCAGGATCAGGTCCCAGATCCTGCTGCTTGCATAAGCTTTGCCAAATCCTTAATGCCCAGTCACTTGAATCTTCTTAAAAACATATTTTTCTAGACCATCTGAAGATGTCTGAGAGCAAAAGAGGTGCGGGCAGGTAAGTGGTTCTGTGCTGTAACCTGTCAGAGTTTGAAGCAATGAGAAGAACAACACAGTATACTGTCACCTGGCCTTGTTACCCGTTCCCCGCAGCTCACACTATATTCCAGGTGGGTGGCCCCAGCCCAGAGAACCTCTCCCTGTGAGGACAAGCAGCCAGAAACGAATGGGACTGGGAACACTGAATAAGGCACACATATTTGTGTTCTTTTTTCTGAAACAAATAATCACTCCAGGCAAGCATGGCAGAACTTAGATTTTGAGGAGGACACAAAGTTGGACAACGTAGAGCTGTGCAGGGGTCCTGACAGCACTTCTTCAAAGCACAAGAGCCTTGTGACAAAAGATAATGGGACATTGCCTGTGACCCAAGAAATAGGCCGTGAGTACTAGAAGAGCACAGAGGTATGGGTACAGGATCTCAAGGGAGCGTAGGCAGGCTTGGATAGAAGTCTTTGAAAATGATCACAAGACGCTCAATACTTGATAAAGGTGTAAGAGTAACACAAGTAACTGTAAGTAAATCACATAAATCAGTATCCAAAACCAGCTTGGTGGCTGCATTTTTCCACTCTGAGGAAGAGCAACATGGTTAAAGTGAAATATAACTTGGCTTCTAATAAGAGAACTGGCTGTAGAGGTGGAAAGAAATGGAGAGATCTTTGAGATGATGAGAAGGAAAAAGCAGTGGGATTTGGAGACGGGAATGGGTGGATTAATGGAGCAAAAAGGAGCCAAAAATAACAGTGGAGGAATATTGAGAGAACATTACTGACAGGTGTCTGCTAGTTATAATTATATATCTCTTCTAATGCCAGTGTTATATTAGACTCTATCTAAACACAGATATTATTTCTGTCTTTGAAGCTCCTAATCAAAAGGGAAGAAGAAATACTTGCTCTTTTGCAGGACTTGACAATCAAGCAATGAATGAACTGCACTGGAGAAAGAAGGTGGAAGAGCAGCAATATGGACATATGTGTATCAATAAAAGATACATGCATATGCATTTCAAATTGCATATAGAAATGATGCTTGAACTACTACTTAAGCAGGATTACTCCTTAAATTTTGAATTACTCCTTAAACCATAGCCAGAGCAGGTCTCTAATATCAACCTGAATGAGGAGGAGCAGGCATTTTCCCCCCGATCCAAGCCTAATCGAGCTGCATGAGAGAAGAGGAGATGCTTTTATGAGAAGCTGGCAAATACCTTTTTTGAAGGAGGCTGCAGTCAGCTTTGATCGCTGTCTTTTACCAGCAAAATAACTGCAGCTGCAACCAGCTACAATTAGGTGCATAGTAGTGTGTTAACAGGTAGCTATGCAAGCAAAAATGAAATCCAGTCAAGCCAAGCTGAACTTTGATCCTCAACCTATCTTTTACAAAGCAGCACCAAGGGACTATGTTTTTTCTTAGCAGCTTTCACACTGATACTATCACAACAATTAGTGCTTTTGAGACACGCTGGTGGGATTGACAGCTGGCTGATGACACAGCACAGCTTGGAGACTGCCATTAGATCATCACTATTGACAGGTTATCCACTTGCTCCTCACTAGCGAAAAGTTATTCTGTCTTTTGGCAATTGCAACTTATTCTTGAAATAGGCCTCAAAACAAGCATATTCCACAATTTTATATTATTCACACGTAAACTAATAACACAACTGTCCCCAAACTGTGTTTCATAAAGAGCAATGCCGATGCTTTAACACCATCATTACAGACACCCTGTAAATGTCTTAAGGCAGATTTTCTCGCAAATGTACGGAAAAATTGCTGGACTAGGATTTTCATTAATCCTTTTAACTGCTGTGTAAACTGTGGAAAAGTGAGCGTGTGCACACATATGCAGACACGTATATTTGTTTCCATGTCAAATTTACAAATCTAAAAAAGGAGCAGGGAACTATTGTAAAGATCAGCAAGTGAGATAGCTCTGCATAGGAAAGAAAGTGTAGTACGGTGAGAGCATCCCAGCTGAGCAGAAGGAGAAGATGAACACAAGTTACCCAAAGATTAAAAACAAGCAAACAGTTCTGCACAAACCAGAAAGCAAGAAAGACTTGCTTTCTCCACTTTTGTGTTTCCCAGCTGATTGACTTCGTGTCCAAGATCATACATGCAGAAGGTCTCTCCCAAGACCTATTTTTCTGGTCTCTACTACAGAATCCGTAAGGTTTAGAAAGGGCTGAACCTCAGCATACAGTTTTTCCTTCTCTGGGAACACTATACAGATTGCTGTCCTCCACTCAGCTGCACTCTCACGAAATGCGTAGAAGCACAGCTCTCTTTGAGCCCTCTCGCCTTCTGTCAGACATGAACAAAACGGGCAGGACTGACACCCGGACAGACATATACTTTGGCCATGTGACTGCGGCATAAGTGTGGTACCCTCAAGAAACAGGTCTTCATAGGTATGCTGAGCTTTCTAGCTTATGAGCAACATAAACAACAGCATTCTAAATGTATATCATTGAGTTACTTATCACTTGGGGTGAGGTGTGGGGAAGGGAAGTTCTCTGCCCTCCCAGATGCCCCAGGACAGCCACTCTGTTGCCACCTGCTACAAGTCCCACCCGCTACAAGTCCCACCCAGAGCAGAGCAGGCTGGCTGATCCCAGGTGACCCCAGCACTCCTCCCCATGCCTCACTTTACAGGACGGGGAAAAAAAACCCCAAAACAGACCATGTTCTTCGTGGTCAGCCTGGCTGACATCCTTTGAGCTCACCTGCTGTACGGCTTGGGATGTGGAGTCACTGTTAGAAGGCCAGCCTGCAGTTATTTACCAAATGAGAGAAATGTTATTTCCTTTGCAAAGTGAGCACTCAGAGCACCTTTGCAAACGTTTGGGGCAGGGGCTGCTTTTTGCACATGTCTGTATTATCACTGCATGATCCTGTGGTGCTGGTACAGGACTCCACAGAAAACTTCAGTGAATTCCCTGAATGCTGGTTTGTTTTTCCCCACCCGTGCAATAAAGGAAGCCAAGCCAAGGGCTTCTTCCTGCACACTCCACAGTGCCTCGGGATCACGCTGAATTCCCAAGGTGCTGGTGGGTACCCAGCATCTCACGTGGCTCTGACACCCTGTCTTTTACCAGGTGCGAGGCCCTCGCAGCAGACTTCTGATTGGCACTCTTGCTTTCCAGGACTCCAGAACAGGGCTACTCGCGATGGTAGAGCTTGGTATGGTCCATCGAAACACAAGACAGACAAAAGCCTAAAGCAGCAAAATACTAAATCAAAAGAGGCAGCGGGCACTGCCCTCTCCTACTGGTTATGGATGTGAGGCACTGTTTCATGGTAATGCCTTGATAGCCTTCTCCCTTCAGTAACATGAGGGACTTCCTTGGGGAGTGGGCAGGGAGCTAGAAAAAGGCTAATCACTTTCAAAAGTATTAAAAAAATATATATCTCTATCTATCTATATGGATAAAGAAAAGTCTAAGTCTTTCTAATTTGGAGAAATCATCTCATGGAGCATACTAGACAGTTGCTAGGGGCCTCTGACTGAGGGCTCTTGGGTCTTCTCCATACCTTTGATCTGCATTATGAAATGTTAATGTCCAGCACGTCAGGACTTGTTACATAAACATACCCTTTCTCTAACTGCTCAGTCCTGCCCGTTGCAACTTCCATTCATATTATCCATTTATATTTAAATGCTGACTTGGAGCTTATACCCAGAAGCACTGACATTTTTAAACAGGAGTAGCTAAACTAGGGTAAACTGCTAAATATAATTTATTGATGATAAAGAGCTTGGTTCAGATTAAATTCCAGCAATTTAATAATGAACACATTCACATCCTGCATCCGGAATATGTATATGTATGTGTTTTCCCCTCCTCATTTAACTGGGAGAAGGGGGTCTCGGAATCTGTGATTTCCTGTTGATTAGATATGAAGCAACCACAAGCACATATTTTTGATATCTCTATTAACAGACTGTTCATGTCTAACTGCAAAACTTGGTTGCACTTCTCTCAACATCTTTGCCCAAGACAGACCAGTAAACACAATTCCTCTCTCTATAATTAGCCTTTTCTCTAAGGGCCCTGAAGTAAGTCTGCATGCCGTAGATTTAATATCCAGTGCTATATCCATATGTGCTGCCCTTGCCTGGTCCCAGAGCATATAAACTCCCCTATTAGCAGCCTTGACTGCTTAATTATGCAGATTTTTTTTGTACCCGCCTGCCTGTAAAATTACTGTGTCTAACCTTTTTTTTCTCCCTCCTCTTTGCACCATGCTGGCCATTCTAATGAAATCGGCATAGGGGAAAGGGCCTGATTTGCAGTTATGGAGGCTGGATCGCACTGGCAATCTGTCCTTAGTGGGAGTTACAAAAGAAGTCAAATGCCTTCATCTGGTTCTCCCCGCTCATCCCCAAGGTGATTGAGTTCACTTCCTGATGCTTCCCAAGTTTTCCTGGGGCTGTCCAATCAGCGCATCCACCAGGGAGCCCAGCCTAGCTTGCAACAGTCTCCGTATCTAGTTACAGCCCCACCAGGGACAGGCAACTATCCACCCCCAAGCCTTCAGATGAAAACCTTTTCTAACAAGGCCGCCCAGCGCCAATGAAATAACACACATCTGCATATCCACTGGGTCCCATGTTTCTTGTGCTCATGGATTATGTATCTTGCAGCCTCTAATAAAGAAATGCAGTTCTTTGTTTAATGTTTATCTTGTGCTTGTTAAGCAAATGCTAATGTTGTATCAGAATGCTTTAGTGCTATTTGGGTTTTTGGTGATTTACTACAAGACAATCTGCTGTGAAGTAAATTTAGAGGGGAGGGGGAAGGAAAAAAAATCATTCCGGCTGAAGGGGAGAGAGAGGGAGGGAGGGAGAATGGTTTGACAGAGAAGGAGCAAGAGGCAGAGGGGAAGACAGAGGGAGTGAGACGGGCGAGCGAGCGCAACAGCTCCCGCTATGACTTCCCTAACCCCCGGCTGACATGCCCACTTCATCACTAGCCGGTCCGATACCTGGAGGTACAGAATCAACCCCGTACGATTTCCAAAAGGGATGAGATGATAACTTCCCCTTCAGTGATAAGGTAAACAGTGTCCTGAAGGGTAAACAAAAAATAAAAAAGCCCCTTTTGTTGTCTGCCTTTGTGCCCTGATGGTTAGCACTGTGCTGTGTTATTCACAGACCACAGGGAAGCCCTAGATTTAATTGTTCATGCCTGGCTCCGCTAGAAATGGGCAAAAGAGAATATGAAGTATTCAGAACCCCCTTCTCCAAATTATTTTTTCTTCCCTCCCCCCTTCGGGAGGGGGAGAGCGGAGATTTGGAAGCTGATGAACAAATGAATGTCCTCTATTTACCCTTTGGCAAGACAGAATATAGATATCCACAGCGCTAAGCGCTCCTGTCAGTCTCCGTTCAATTCCTTCAACCCTGTTTTGAAAGAAGATGTAAGTTCTGGAGTTCTGTTTATTTTTCTTCTACAAATGAATTAAGGTCAATAAAAGGCGGATCTCCAAAAGGAGGGGGCTTGAGCGCTAGCTAGAAATGCAGCTGCCTCCATACCCCCTTTTCATGCTACGACATCCTTTTTAGCGACCACCCTTTGTCACACAGGTCAGTTGATTTTAAGGACTGCATGAAATAAGGTTGCACAGGGTCCCCGGGGTCAAACCAGAATTACAGATTAAAAGAACTTTGTGGACAAACAGTTCTACACCTTCAACGTGACAGAAGTCCAAAAGATACAGATAGATTTCAGTATGGAGGCATCTTCTGGAACTGCAAAGGTATCGTGCAGTAGGGCAGTAAATGAATGTTCATTCCCTTTGCACACACGTACACTTTGAGCACGTGAATATCCCGTTCACGGCCGCGCTCCTGTTCTCTTAGCATACCTTTTACCCCGCTGTCCAAGAGTGTGATAATACGTGAATGCATCACACTGCTGCACCTATAGATGTATACATTCACTAATTGCAAACACTCAACATTTTTAAGTCTTACATCGTTTATTCTGAAAGAGTAAATTGGCAGTAATGTAAGTTGGTGCTCAGTCTTCTGGACTGAGAACACTGAACACTGAAAGTCTTTGATAGAAAAGCTGGAAAGTATGAGAAGTGGCTATGTGAGTTTTTTTGCCTTGTCCCCTTTTTTATGTGCCTTGATTTTCAAAAGATCATTTCAGCTGGTAAGAGGGCCTCCATTTTTTGAACCTACTCAATCTCTAGGTTATCTATCTGCTGAAACTGCTGATAAAACATGTCTCTTTGTAAATACCAGATGGATGTTTCTGTGCTATTTATTTACAAGGAATTGAATTCTCATTTTGAACATAAAATCTACTATCATCAAGTCGATTCATGTAAGATCGTATTTGCTCAATTAATTTAAAGGGGAGGACTCTGTCTGCCATTAGCTAGCTCAGCCAGCTAAGTGGCTTAAGAGCACAAACTTCCTGTGTTTTTCTTCCACTGCCTTCTCCCTGCCCTGCTTTCCTTCAACCAAACCCAGTAAATTTTCATCTAAGTGGTATACTTCATTGTTTTGTATTTGGGGTATTACTATACAAAGCCATCGTGAGCTCTGCTAATGCCCCGTTTATTACTAGATACAATTCAAGGTCCTGAGTGTAATCTTTTAAAGCCCCTAATGACCTAGGGTTGGGCTGCATTTGAGACTTTCTCTCCACTTACAGTCCGCCAAGAAAATTGAGCTCAACGGGAACACTAAACCTGACAGTGTTCCCATTTAAATCCTCTAGAGCAAGGGAGTTTCTCCATAAGCCGACTGTAGAAGTCTGTATCTGACCTGCTGACTTCAGCCGACTCTACACAACAGCATCACCGTGAACTGGCTGCATGGGAACCCTGTCAGAGACTTCATTTCCCTCCTGCGGTCTCCATCAAAGCTACCTTTGGTAATCGCTACAGCTGAGAACACTGCTCAGCATAAATTAAGAAAGAGGCTCAAGGACACAATGAGTCCATGATGTGTATGCTTGGCCTTAAATATAGGAAAGCTTCAACTCCAGCCTGCATTTGATAAAGAGTGTCCATTATAAATAGGAGGCTTGACCTAGTGACTAGCATTTGTGTACAGGTCACCTTACTGCAACGTTAAAGTCATCTTCACTAACCAGTCTGTGCTATTCCAGTTTCCACACCAACGGATTCTTACTAGACATCACTAATGCACGTGTCCCCGATAGCCCGTGGTTCACCTTGTATAGCTAGCCACGCTTTTAATCTGTGCTGAATGGTGGTGGAAGCCATAGAACGGGAGATGTGCCTTTGTTACATGCCAACAATCCCTGTCTTTTTTTTTCTTTTTTTTTGAGGGTCTGAGGGTTGTACAGACATTTTCCACCAGCATTTAAAAAGCACCTCCTAAAAATCAAAATTGACTGCTAGGGATCTAAGCAGGAAAACTGCATAGGTATCAAACCGTATTAGTGATGAAGATATATCCTAAATACCCCTAAGTACCTGCTCATCTATTTTGTCTTGACAGATCATATCATAGAATCATCGAAAACAGAGTTGGAAGGGACCTTAAAAGGTCACCTAGAGCATTCCCCTGCCTTAAGGCAGGATCAGCTATGCTGTAGAATTTAGATGACCTCGAACTAACGAAGCAGAAAGGATGATGGCTAAAATGCCAGTGGATTAAGCCCAGTTCTGAATGTATTGATTACAAGGAAAAGAGCATTTGAAATCTGCTGTAACTGTGCAAGAGTCAAAGAAAACAGGTGGTTAACAAGCTGGTTAATCCAGGTTGTTTGCTTCAGGTGATGGAGTCAAGTGTTTCTGACTGTGAGGAATTATTTTCAGGATCGAGTCAGATCCAGCTAGATTTCTTGTGGCTGTGCAAGCTCTAATGGAGATATAGGCATGTTTGATAGCTACCTGTCAGAGTCAATTTGCAAGAGTCACCATGAAGTTTTGAGTAACAAAATAATGAGTCTTTTCTGCTTGAATTTCAGCCTGTGAAGTTTCCTGAATTTCTGGCTGTGACAGGACACACAATAAAACCTCAGAGTCAAATCCAAGCCTCTCCTACATAGAGTACAATTGCTCTGTCAACGTAAGATACCAATGACCTAAAAATGCCCAAGGGGAGGGGGTTTGGCTCCAAAAGTTGCCACCTATGCCCTTTACCTTCATTTCTGGGGTATTATTGAGGGAGCATTCATGGTGTGATTCTCTGCCCCCCCCAGGTCACAGAGATCTTCACTGCAAGGTTCTGCTTTGTCATCAGTGTTGTAAACATGTAAAGGGAGAACCAGGAGAGACGCAAGAAAAGCAACATGAATCACAGCATATTCAGCTACCAGGGTAGGCACACCTTTAAACCTCCATCCCTTCTGATTTGGACTGGGAAAGTATTCTACCTAAGCATCTCATAGGTGTTGATGAACAGGGGAGAGACACCTGGTTAGAGCTCCACCCAAATAAACCATGATAATTCTGCTCTCGTAACTAACATGGGAAAATACGTGGAAGTACATTGGCCAAAGGATTAAGGCTTATCTTCTAAGCCTGTTTATTTGGAGAATAATTGTCTGTATTAGCTATTCAGGTAATAGTGACTACTAAGAGCTCTTCTCATCACTTTTGCTTAGCAGGAAGACTTCTATTTTCATAAGCATATGAGCTGATCGAGATGATCTGCCTTTGCCTTTGGAGGGAAGATATTTGCACCTATGGGGGTTTCACTGCAGGACCATACAGTAACTGCAGGTACTGCAGACTATAATCCTTGAAGAACTATAGTGGCTGTCTACTGACTTCTAGGTCAAATTCAGCTTGTTGGTTTTAAGCTATAAAGCCCCAGCTGGTTTGAGCTGAGAGACAGCATTTTTCTTCATAGAAAAAGTGGCAACTGTGGTCAGAAATGCTCAACTCACCAGCTCTATTCTGGCACAACCAGGCGAATACTAATGCCAGGAGGTTTTGTTTAGGGATTTGTAGATTTAGACTTTGTTATCCAAAACGGTTCAACAGGACTGGAATCGGCTTGCTTTTGGAAATGGCCTTTCACAAGATGCTGATTGGCAATTAGAGGGGTTCACGTGGAACGGTCTGTAGGACAAGCCTCAGACTTGGTAACATTCTGGAACTGGGAAAGATTTATGTGGGTTTGTTAAAGATTTAGTAAAGTCTATTCTACTTGTGTGCCATGAAACACAGAAGCAGCACAAAATCAGTTAAGTAAAATAAACATAGTAATGTCAAAGTTCAGAATGGCAGAACAGCCTAGCAGGAAGGAATCCTCCCTTATCGACCTCACTCATATCTACAGCACTGAGGAATCAACAGATTGCACGACAGGATTCTCCTTGCTAGTTTCTGAAATGGCAGAGACAGTCTTTAGGGTGGACTAAAGTGAATTGTACAATATTGCAATGTAAAGGAGAAAATGCAATTACTGACCGATCATCTCAAATCCTCAAGTATGTGTTAGCAGAACTCAACGATGCAGCAAAAAAGCTAGTTAATGACTGTGTTGGAAGCCCATTGGTCATGCTGACGGCTTCAAAAACGATGAGACAGTATGTATCAGCAATGTTTGTATGAGTATCGATGTCTGTGTATATATTTATGAACACGTCTTCTCCGTTGGTCCCAGTTGTTGGCAGATTCTCATAGACAGCACCTTGGTGTACCTGAATGGGATGGATGATTTGTGGAGCGTGGCACTGAGTGGTGGGAGCAACGATATTGTCAGGACGTGACATTGGGTGGCCCCTACTGATGTCCCACAGGGAGAAATGAGAACAGCTGCAAACCCTACGCTGCAATGCTGGAAGCAGAATTTTCTGATGGTATACTACAGTGGGTGCGACCACTTTCAGCTGTATAAGAAGTGTCAGAAAATGGCAATCAACATTGTGACAGTTCTTTTGTTTTTAGCTGAATTTAATAAAAAAAAAAAGACTAAAAGCTCACTGCGTTATTTGAACTCCATTCAGTCTTAAACTACATGCTCTCCCTTGCATTTCTCTTCCGGTCTCTGATGGGTCAGACTTGGGGATTTTTTAAATTTAAAAGCCCAATCAAATAAGCTTTTTTTTTCTTTCTTCTAAAAGCTAATATTGGGGTTGAGGGCCAAACAATATAATGATGCAGTACTACTTGCATTATTCCTGAAGCTATTTGATTTTGACAAGCCCACATTTGGTAATTAACATGAGAATGCCCCCTTGGGCCGTTCTCCTGTTAGCTAAAATATCTTATAAATTACTGTAATAAAAGGAAAAAGTGAACACACTGCCTGTCAATGTTTCAACTTATCTAGCAAGAAGAGGAGACAATGCCATGATCTGGAAACACGCACACGCCAAATGGATGCATAAATTACACTGTCTATGCCCATCTGAACCAGTCACCTGTCTGTCAGTGAAAAATACACACATAATAGTGTGTAGTAAAAGAAAAGCGCATTACTATTTGTATAGTATTTCTGTGGATATGAAACAGAGGCTCTCACAGTCCACAGAGGTACTTCTATCACCTCCCCCAGCCCATTACCAGACAGAACAAACTGTTCTATATTTTTTTTTGGTAAAAATGGTTACCAACGTAGAGTGTGTCAGATGCCAGGATTCCCGTCTTGTCCTGTTCTGTTAGAGGTCATGTTCATGGGGGCTGCCTATACTTGGTGCCACTGGAAATCACGTTCCAAACAGGCCCACACTGAATGCCCTGTGTCTACCGTCAGTTTTGCAAATACACGCCTCTGTGCTTTGAACTTGGAGAACGGCAGCCCAGCAGCTAGACTTACAAGGCAATTCTGCTGTCCTGTCATCTGTGGTGTAATATCATCCTGCAGCAAACATAAAAATCCACTGCTAACATCAAATGTATTCAAATCTGGGTGCAAATATAAACCACACGAACACACCCTGCATATTCCAATGAAGCAGGCTGAATGCCCTTACACAACCTGCTCAAAATAATGGAAGTTGACATGAAAGAAAGTGCCTTTTATAATACTTCCTGGCAGGTACAACATTTTCCTTTATTTATGAATGCAGGTGCTGGCAAAAAAAGAGAAATGAGTGAAGGCTTTTTTTCTTAGAAACAAATATCTAAAAACATATTTTATGTTTTTTCTCTTCTGATTCCAAAACTCTTAATGCAGAAGAGTAGGGAAACTGGAGGGAGAAAAAAACCTGTAATTTATCCTGTGCTACTTCAGTCTGTGCATATCGTTGCGAGACTGGATGTACGGAGGATGAACAGAACAGACAAACTGACAAGGAACTTACATGACTACTTAAAGGGTTTACTTCTTTCCAAAAGAAAACATTAATTAAAAGCACCAAACATCCCAAAATAATCTCTGTGACAACTTATTGTCTAGGCTGTTTTGATCAAAGATTTGCCACCTTCACTAATATAAAGTACCAGATATCTGCAAGACCAATAGTTTTTGAGTTCGATCCTTGAGGGCCCTTTTTATTCTCCTGTTAAAGGCCTTGCAAAATCAATGCCTGTAAATCGTAGACTTATTGATAAAAATTCTGGGGCACGCAATTGAATGTAGATCAAAAAATGCTTGTGTTTAATCTATAGCAGACATAATTTGCTACTATTGCTGAATTTTAAAAGGATCTGATCCAAAGCAATGCCATCTTCCCAGCTCTGTGCCACAGCCTAGTGACATTTATTCAGGAATATTACTGCATTCTCCCTGTGACAGCCGAGACGCAACGCGCGCCAGCTGACGGAATTCCTCTTCTAAAGCCACCAGCCTATGAGGAGCAGGACAACACAGGAAGCTCACTTGTCCCAAGGATACCGTGCGCTTTTACACATCAGGCTGCAAAGCTATCACGTGCAGCCTACTAAAACTTACAAATGACCATTTCACCTTTGCTTTTTCTACAGCAGACAAAAACTTCAGGTACGATTCTCTTCTGGATGAGTTTTCCAATGACTTGATGCTGGAGTCACCAGGTCAGAGGTAATGAGGGCTGCACAGCTTACAGTGCCATAGCTCCAGCTTGGTTAGATCAATGGCCTATAATTACCTACAAACAAGTCAGACACCAATCAATTGTTTGTTATTTCCTGTACAAGTTGCACAGGGAAACTTTCCTAGGTCAGGGAAAAATCACAGTGGAGGCAACGGCTGCACCTGCTTGCGGTGCCGATCATGCCAAAACACCTTATGAGTAACCTTGAATATCCTGTAATATGGTTAGAGGCCACAGGGGCAAGCTGGGTTCCTCAGATGAGCCTGGTTTCTCCGGCCTGGCATCAGGTCCGAAAGGACCTCCGCCACCGTAAGCTGGAAAACCTAAAGGATGCTAACAAATAAAAAGAACCCAGCTCAAACCCCAAAACATGAAATGCCAAACCTGGGCACATCATGGCACCACAGCACAGCCTAGCTCTGAAGTTTTATTTTTACAGCTACCATGGCAGTAAAAACTGCAATATGAGCCAAATCCATTCCAACGGATTCATTTATTTTTGGGGGATGTCAAAGGTGCCAGATTGATAGCCCTGGCAAGCAACATTTTCAATTTCTCTGCACACCAGGCACAGCACAGGCAGCAGCAGTGCTAGCCTCCTGCCCGCGGTTCCCATCCAAGCTGCCTCGGTCCTGAGAGGCACCACCTAGAAGCGGTACAGAGCTATCTCCATATTACCTAGAGCTATTTCCGTGCAGTCAGCCTGTGTCCTCTCTGCTGTGCTACAGGCAACGAAAGCACCACCCACGGCAGATGTGTTTTTGTGGGGAACATTTGTCTGCCGAAAACCGGAATGGGAACGTCAACTCATTTGTGCACAAGTCATCAAATGTCTATGAGATCTTAACAGCTGTGCTCACACTACCAAGGTGGTATGACCTGGCAACGCTAACCTTAATGCTCCCATCCCTCATTATTGCTGTTGTTTAGTGCAGACAACACACCTACCTTTGTATAAAGACACTGGACATGGGCAGTCTTGGACACAATTCCACCAGATTCCTCAAACACCCCGGTTATGCTCTTTACCTTTCCCGCACACATGCATGCACACGCGCCTGCTTCCTACTTTTTTGGTGATGCCTCTCATGTTCGAAATGCCAAGTGATTAGCTACGAACAGCTCCTCTCTACAAAGCTATCATCCAAATTTAAAAAAAAGCCAACCCCCCCCCCCAACCCCCCAAGGAAAAGGGTTAGAGAATGCCACTTGATCAAATACGCACATAACTAAGCTGACATAAACATGCTTCCATTTCCTGTAATACTTTTTTAAAAGTAGAGGAGCAGAGCAGGAGTCCTGCTGGATTTCCCTTAGCAACCTGACAGGAGCCCACAAGGTCAGCTAGCAGGAAGCGTAGAAAATTATACAGTGGGGAATTATCAGCTAAATTATTTCACTATACTCAGGATTTTTACTGTTCCTCCCAAGACGGTGGCCTCTTGCTACTTGCAATAGAAGCAAGAATAAAAGGACAGAAATGACAAAAGAGATCTTAAAAAAAATGCATGTTTTATGTGCCTCCTGAAGACGGTGACTTTAATGCCCAACTCATTTTTTGTTGTTGATTTTAGATCAAAGGCCTGATCCGTAGCTGTGGCTAACATGCACAAAAGAAGCTGCGTCTGTGCGCACGCAGCTGCATGTACCCACACAGGTGCATGAAGGTGACTTGAAATTCACCTTTCCCTCTTCCAGTTCTGCTGCTGTCTCTAGCCAAGCCCAAGCCAAGCTACAGCAGCTTGTGGTCTGCTCAAAATCCGGGCAGCTGAGAATGAGCCTGGGAAGCAGGGCTGCAAAACCTGCCTTTGCCGTTACCCCAGGAAGGAAAGGGAGCCCTGCACAGTCTCCCAGCTGAGGCTCCAGCACCTGAGGAGCTACATCAGGGGAAGGCAGTGGCTCCCCAGCCAGCTCCCCTGCTTTAAGAGCTGCTCGTGGGGCTCTGCTGCGGGGTGGAGGCTTTCCCCTACCACCAGCGCTCTGCTCCCAGTATTGGATACGTCCTGGTTCTGAGGGAGGAGGAGGAGAAATCTGGAAGACCGCTCACAATGCGGCTCATTTCACAGACCTGCGAGCATGATTTATCAATTAACAGGTAATGAAAAAAAATTCCCTGCAATTAAAGCCTTGATTTTGCTCAAACAGGAAGCAGTACCATGCCACCGTGTACTCCTGAGAGAGACAGGCAGCTCCTGTCACTAATGTGGAACACAGCTAATCTTAACAGATTCGGTGCGGGCCCCTTGAGAGATGCCATGTTGATGAAGGAAGATGCAGTAGGGAGCCCCCCTCCCTCCCCACAGGGCCTGCCTGATTGCAGAGCCGGCGGAAAGGCGGAGGGAAACCGTGCTCCCTGTTTCGTAGCAGAGTGGCAGAGTTGTTGGAAGCAAAGGCAACTTCCGACTCCGAGAGACCATTTCTGCCAGGTTATTCTTTCATTTCTGTATCAAAATAGTATCTCTATTTTCTTTTCCTTTTTTCCCTTGGGGTTTTATTTTATTTATCTATCTATTAAAAACCCTTCACGCTTTAAAAAAATAATGTACAGATGTATATTTGCTCTACAGAGTACATGTACATACATATGTGTACACATATGTGTGTGTATATATCTATCAGCTTAGTTAAAACCATTCTCTGTAGAGTGAATATATATCTCTACATTATTTTTTAAAAGTGTGAAGGGTTTTAATAGCTTTCACAGGATACAATGCATTAGAGTTACTCAGGCAAAAGTCAGAGCAAATTAAGGGAGATGTTTTTCTTTCCTGCTGCTTGAAAAAAAACCACAGAGCACTCAGCAGGAAAACACACCAAAAAAAAAAAAAGAAGGGAAAAAGGAACAGCAGCCAGGATTTTGAAAATAAGTTGTTATGGGTGCTAGGGTATCTTCCCCTTCCAGATCACTTACTGGTAATTTCTGTAGGAACATGGCGTTCCAAGCAGGAGCTGGTTATCTGAGCTGACGTTCCTCTCTTGCAGTCAAGTCAATAGGTTGAAAATTACCTCTGCTTAACTTCTGTAATATATGTTCTGTACAGTGCTGTTTATAGACAACACATCTATGTGCCTTTCGCTAAGTATTCACTTGCTCATCTTTGTCTGTACAGCAGGATCTGTATGCAGTTATGTTACCATACTGATGAGAAAAGTTAGACTGATGGAATACTGAAAATACCATTACACTGGTAACAGATAACCATAAATTGCTGACATTTGGAAAAAAGAAACACACGCTATGTTATTTTGTATATTCATTAAAGCATCCCCAACACATGTTCCCAACATCATTGAAAATCACCACTTTTTCCAAGGAGAAAAGGCAAGTCAAGCCTGAGAAAGGTTAGTACACACAAAGATGCTGGGACGCTCCGCTAGATAAGTCTTAGCAAGCCATGCGTGCTTGCTGAGATTGCTGTATCACGCACCAGAAGTGGCTGCAAGACAGCACGTGTATGGCTGATCAAAGACACAAGATACACTGAACTGATATGCTGCAACCATAAGCCCACTGAAACTGTGAAGAAGGTTTCTTATCCAAGTGTAGTCACATTCATAGCTCAAAACAGATAGGAACGTACAGGAAACGGACACTGATGTTGCCAAACACTCACCTGAGGCTGTGGCAATTTGCTGGTCAATGTGAAAACATTTGAAAGGTGTCTGAACAAGAGTTGGAAGAACTACAGTATGTGGAAATGGGAGTTATTCCCAAGATTCATACCTGTGCAAAGGTAGGAGAACAGACCCCGGCATACCTATTGGTCTGTGTGCTTTTAGAAGAGCCATCTAATGCTAAAGACGTAGTCATAGGATATGTCTGATTTTGGTACACTACCTGGTTGTGGTGGAAGGTCACAAAACAAAGAAGACCTATGAATGCCAAAAACACTTAAAGTGGTATTCATGGAAATCTGGCTTTACAATAATCTCCAATCATTAAGCTTTCTTTGAAGCAATTTCCAAAATGATTGCTGGTTATAAACAACCTGAATTTTAAGCAGAACCTGAGAAACAATACACAGTGAAAAATGTATTCAGTGATTCTCCCTCTTTATCCTGGCTACTACTTTTTAAGGGTGGATTTTGTATGTGTTTATCATTTGCAACCCTTTGACAAATGTTCCAGTCAAACAAATTTTATCCTAGCATTGTTCATGTGGTTGGATTGCAGAGGGTCTTCCTAGCTCTGCAACGCTTTCATTAGGCAGCGTCTTCTGTTATTGGCTTTACTGATTAGCAGGGCAGGTGTGCCCTGCTAATGCAGGTATGCACACAGCCCAAGAGGGAAGGAGACGTTTTTAGGCTCTATCCTGATGCCAGTGGCAGTCCCAACTTTGGGATCCGTAGCAGAATGTTTTCCAACTTCAAACAGTCATGCCGCAGGCTGAAACAGTCGCACAGAGAAACTCCTCTATTTGCACTGTGCAGCTGTGAAAGAGGAAATCAGGGATACGGATTGTGGCGGGGCTGTCGGGAGAACAGCAGGGCTGTTGGGAGAACAGAAGAACTGCAGTGTTCTTGGCTTTCATGGCAGGAGGATGCAGAGTAGGGCATCTTGAGAGGAGAGGTCACCAGGGATGAGTTGTAGCTGGTTTTATCTTACCCTTACACTGCAAAAAGAAGATGGGGGCAGGGGGAGTCACTGATGTGAGATCTTCCCGAGGAAACTGAGAAGGACAAGTATGATACTCACGATGGGATAACAAATTCTGTGAAATTGGTTCCCACCGTCAGTTGCTTTATGGCTAATGGTATTGGTTCTGGTTCCCTTTCAACTTCTTTCTCCGCTATCCTCGTCCTATCTTGCCTTTTGTGGACTGTGATGGCTGTTACACCTACAACCAGTTTCATTTCCTCCTAAAACACTTCTTGGTTACGTGCCTGAAATTTCTTCTCCATTTGCTTTGTTTGCAAAAGTGGCATTTAGAAATGGACTCAAACATGCTATGTAGAAGAGGACTTCAAACCTGGTGTCTAAATTCACCAGACTGTGATTCAGTATTTTTAATAGAAGATACAGTGCCTATTATTCAGAACGAGGACTCTCTAGTATATTCCTCCTAGGAAGACAGTATACCTTCACTTCCAAACCCCTCTGTCCAACAAGTTTCTCTAAATTACGCAAATTCCCCAGCTTCCTAGCACAGCTTTTAAGAAGGGTCGCTCTCTGCTTACTAATCAGGCATGTGAATGGCTTTCCTTTAACAAAGAAACTTTGAAAACACATGAAAATCTACTGAATATCAATCATTATGGAGGTCCCTTTAAACTCTGTCGTAATACTCAAGAGAAGGCTTCCCGCTGAATTAAAATCTGCAGTTTCAAATGTGCAACCTTTCTTTAACTGCACCGACACTCTTCTGTTTTCTTTTTGTTTGGGGTTGATGATTTTTTTCCCCAGAGATTATTTATTTTGGACATCCCTTTAACACGGTCCCAACATTTACCCTGCTTTTGTGCCGAAAGAGATTTATTTGGTTATTGGACCTGGTCCTGATATCCTCCAGTTAAGATATTTGATAAAAAATAAATAAATAAATTCACGAAAATCACAGACTCTCTCACACGTTAAGAAATTTTAAACACATTTTTGAGCACTCTTCGAAAGCAAGGGACTGGCATCTCCTAGGGAGTGAAGCTTAGCCCTGGAACGGACATAACAAAGAGTGAGTAGTGGTGTAAACTTCCCCCTGGTCCTCTGCTAAAATACATGATTCCTGATCTTATGGGACCACTCGCAGAGATAAGACAGCAATTCATTAGGTATGGGTGACACTTCCCCCTTCCTATTACCCACCACTGGTAGGATCATAACCCTGGGAAGGACTTTAAGAAGTCTTGCCGTTGATCCCTCTGCCCCAAGGAAGGATTAACTCTTTCTGTGTCATTCCTGCACCGCTATTTGTTACCCACCTCTTTCAAACAGAGCCAAGTGCTACAAGGTCTTCTGAGGTGCCCAGAGACAGATGCAGTCTGATAGCCAGACCTGCCAGCATATCTGGCCATTTGCAATGGTTTGCAGGCTGGCTCAGTGGCCATACGGTTGTTTGGATGATATCTCCGTGGGATTTATCTTCCACCTTCAAAAACAACCAACCATATGAATGGCTGCCAAATGCCCCAAATGTAAAATCTTTACACCAAAATGCTCTGTGTAGGATGTAGTGATTTATTCTTGGCTATTTCTAAAGAACTGTGAAAGGAAAGAATATTAAACCTCGATTCAGATGATCACAATTTGAAAAACAAAGATAATCCAGAGTTGTATTATAATTTTTATAGGTACAATTTGTACCTATCTTTCAGTAGATGAGAGAGGTGGCACAGGAGAAACGGATCATTAAACAGTAGTGTGAAGCCAGGGAAATTAACCAGCTGCTGTGAAAGCCACCTCGCTCCGTCTCTGAGCGCGCGACAGACACGGCAAGAGGGAGGGAGGGAGGAAAAGAGAGAGGTGCCAATTGTACCTATAATGCAATAATTAAAAAAACTCTGCCTACTATCTCGCCATAATGGCTTGCACAGGTTAGATCAAAGAGACGCTGCTGCTCACAAAGGGGCTTCTCTTTGCATAAATACGTGCACTCGCAGGTAGAATATTCCAGCCAATTCAAAGCTCTAATATATAGCCAAGGGTAGCCTATAGAGAGTACCGTTTTGTAGGGTTCTCTCTCCTCTACCTGCTGCAAAAATTGCCTTTGAAAGAGGAAAGGTGGTGAAACCAATAGTGGAAAAGATGGGGTGATATTTGCTTGACACGCATCACTCCAAGCGCGTGGAACTCGCTACTAACAGCTCGCCCTGAGCACACTTCCAGACACGTCGGGTTACCCTCACTTAGCGTAGGAGGCACGATTCATATTCCACATGCCCCACTAAGAAACCTTCCTTTTGTACCGAGTCAAATGAAGGGGGCTATTTCCATCACTTGCTTCCGCACTTCCAGCTCTAACAATAAAAGATGGCACAAAACACTTCAAAGAAGTAACATATGCATCCTCGGATTATTGTGCCGAAGAAAGAGATAAAACAGGAACAAAGTAACAAATTATATTGTCAGAAAAAATGTGAACTTTTTGATTGGGGATGACATTTATTTTAAGTGTGCAATGACGGCAGGGAATCTGTCAGGGTAAGACATGGCAGAGGTTTCAACGTTTGTTAAGAGTGTCATGGGAATTTAACTAAAACTGTTAAAACTGACACTATTGGCTTTTGTTAACACATTAAGCATGGGAAAAGTGCCAGTCAGCATATCCTCCATAGCATCAGTTCAGTTAAATCATCTGGAAGATGCATAAAACTGGGTGTGATAATAAATGCGACGTTTTCCACACATGGATAGAGGGAGCAGAGAGGGACAGGACCATTTTGACAAGAACAACGAGATCACTTTTAAAAACGTGCACCTGCTTTGTAATTTAAAAGCGTGCAAGAGGGAGGAAGGAGTTTTAGAAAAAAAAATTATTTTAAAGACAAGAGAAGCAAACTTACTAAATGCAATACAAATGGTTTCTGCGTAAGTGCTTATAGTAGAAAATAACTTAATACTGGAGTTTATATTTATGGAATTGGCTTGAGTACAATTAAAGCACTGTCTAAAGCATTCCACTTTAAAACAGACTCAATTACCACTTCATAGTTTGGCTGGCAGACCAACAAAAACAGAATGCCAGCCATTTACTCACAAGAACAGGAGATACATTAATACAAATACAGTGGTGCTCCAGCCGGAGGATTTGAACAGAGCTTTGCAGACCTGAATCTTCTGCAAAATATCCCACTCGGAGGCAAAAGAACCAGAAACCTGCTTGGTGAGCGCATGCACCAAACGTTAATGGGGTGACGGCCCCCCACTCTACTATGAAATCTCTTACACAAATAAATGCTAAGAATGACTTGAAGCTCTGCATTCTGAAAAGGCAAAGCATATTACATAGATCTAACCATCTCTATATGAAGAAGCATGTGAAATGGATACATTTGCTGTGCAACCATCTGTGACCAAGCAATAAGCAAGATCTAAAACTACTGAGTCAATCTCACAGTAAAATAAACTGATCAAGGAGTGAGGAAAAGAAAAAGAACCAAAGAAAAAGGGGCTTTGAACACCAAAAGGTGTCCATGGGATTTGAAAATAATCAGACGGAAATCATGATTTCTTGTATAAACAAGACACCACCAGATAAAAACATTTTAAACAATCACTTTGCCATTTCCAGAGTGCTCCGGCTGCAGCACAGCCATTTGCTCTTAAAATGACCGGTTTTACTTTCCTAAAGTCCTTATGCAGAGAAGTTTCTGCTCATCTGCTGCTGTCTGCTTCAGCTGATAAAACACAGATGCAGAATTAAGGATAAAAACACAGAACGTGGCTGCCAAGAATTGTTCTTTCTGCCATTCGAACATAACCTCATGTAGTTTGATCCATTCAGCATTTACCTAAGGGCTGCGTCTAAAAAAAAAAGAAAAAGCGGTAACATATGGAAGCTTGGGTAGTGACCAAAAGAACAATATTTTTTTGGCCACGCGAGCAGAGCAGTACGTTGCCTCCCGACTGGTAGGAAGGCGAGCGCAGCACAGACATAACCTCATTACATACTGGAGACTTCCACCCTTCGAACTTTCAGCAGACTCATTTCTTAGAGCCTTCAAGCTCTCTCATCGATCCGCGGCCATTGCTATGCACAAGGCAGCCTCCAAGGGCACGACACCTGTGGTATAATGCCATATGTCTCAGAAGGTTTTATTATTTATTTTTAAATGAAATCTAAATAGCTATACATAGTAAGGAAATGGTTTTCACAGGGACTAGAGGACTGATTTAATAAAGATTACAGTCAGAGATTACTGGCAGCTACAAAGAAATGCCGGGCGCCGAGAGGTTTTCTGCACTGCCGAAAGGTAGGACATTTACAGATGTAGGAAGAAAGAGTCTGATTATGTGTATCACCGGGAAACCTAAAACTAACGCCAGCGAGAGACAGGCATCATTCCTATATGTCTTCATTTATAGTGGTAAGGGTAAGGGAGAGAGGAGGGTCAAAGGAACGCAGGCTTACCCTGCTACCAGCTATACTGTATAATAATTTAATTAATTAATTGCACACATTCCCAACCTTTAGACCTACTAATGTGTTCTTGGATATTCACAGAGCTTTTATTTAATGCAGAACCTACAATACATTCTTTACTTAGAAGAAGAGAAGAAGGCTTGATTCCATTTCTGGAGAGATTTGCTCTTAATCCGCTAAAGGTTATGTTGGCTCTCTGTAGTATCAGAAAATTAAAAATGAGGCTTTTATTTTTATTATTCCACCACGTTCTACTTCATCTTTTTGCCTCAGATTTTGATACACAGCAATCCTAAATATTCAGCAAAAGCTAAGTGGTTTCTTGGTAATGAACCTGTTTTACCAAATTAAAATCAACTACATGCAAACGGGCACACGACAAAGATAATTCTGTTGTGATCATCAGGTACGTACATACCCGCAGCACTGCCCTTTCCCTGACACATGCCACAGAAAGCTACCGGCTGGAGCTGCCTCGGGGGGCAGCTCAGCTCTCCTGGGAAACTTTGAAAAATAATCACCTTAATAATATGACAGGCCTGAACAATATGGGCCAGATCCTGCGGTTCTGCTCCGGGAGGAGATCCGCCGAAACCAACTCCCCCGTGCGCAGACAGGGACATTCGGGTGGCAGGATCAGACCTGTGTTTTCGGTATATGTTTCGTTACATTTCTTTTCTTGCTAAGGGCAACAGACTGAAAACGGTCCAGTCAATTAATGACTGCTGCAGCTCATTCTTCCCTTGAAATTTTAATCCCGTATGACACCATGCTAACAACTGTAATAGTGATGTCACACGGGAGCGACTGTAATTTCAGGTAGGAAGCACGACTCGGTGTAGACTCTGAGTTCTGTCCCAGTGTCTTCGACAATAAGGAAAAAATGTAGAAATGTGGAAACCTACAGAAATAGTATGTTCAGTTGCTAATATATTTTATTACACAGAAAAGGATTTTCGAAGATGACTATGAACTATGCTCAGCTTATAAAATGCTCTTCCTGGTTAAAATATATTCATTTTTTACTTTACACCTTGTTTAATAAATTATAATATAAAAAGAACACCTACAGGTCTTTTTTCAGTGCTTGGCCTTTTTTTGATGAGGAATGGGAAAAAAGGGTGGAAAGGAGAAAGATTTCACAATTACTGAAGAGACTATGGTAGCGAAAGTTGCTACAATTACCGGCAATAAATTCAACTGTCAAGTTTCATGCTACTGAACTTGCACTGACATTTTATGAGCAAATTGCTCGATTTGTTCCTCAACTAATGTAATGCCATCATTTATTTCAATAAGGTAGTAAATATTTTCACTATTACATGAAACAACCTTTTGGTTGGCTTATAATTACAAGAATGATGCTAACTGTATTCCTTGCTTTGTTTCGATATCCCTTGTCAGTGCCATAGACCTCTCTGCCTCTCTTGTTTTTCTCAAAAGCAATTTAGAAAATGCTTGTATTTTAGACAAAAGGAGAACATTTGGTGAAAGAAAATTCATCATTAGGTATCTAGAGGTTTGTTAATAGAAAAGGCAACTCCCACAGTGTATCCTAGTGCTCAAGCCAGACACACATGCTCAGGACCAGCAAGCTGCCTTCACAGTGGGCCAAAAGTCATTATCATAATTTTATATTACATAGACTACATTGAAAATTTAATATATCCCAGCAAAAAGAGACAAAAGACATTTTGCATAATGCTTCTGTGAGCGCACTCTCTCTTGCTACTCTTTTAGCCACCCCATGCAGATAATCACACCAGGAAAAAGAAGTTCATTACCTAAGCCAAATCAAAATTAGGCTTTTCTTTTTGATAGGGAACTTCATTAGTAAGCCCTGTCTTATACAGCTGGGAGATTTGATGAATCTATCTTGGAGTAATAATTCAGCACAATCAGCCACATTTCTGCTCTAAGTTTTATGTCTTTGTTACAAAAATTGGAACTATACATATAGTATGCAGTCATATATCTACAAATTCATAGCCTATCTATTCTCATTTCACGGCATTTAAAACATGCCAGAGTGGCAGCATCACACGATGTTAGTAAACAGGTTCCCTCATTTCCATGGTTGAGGCTTCTGGAGACTAAAAGTCCTCAATAGTTGGAAAATGGATTTTGTTCCTTGTTGCAGAACCTGCAGTTAAATTACATTATAGGATTTATTTCATGAAAAGGAAAGATTGCCTCCCTTACCTCCAATTTCCCCTACTCCCCATGTTAAGCCCTTTCCTGACTATGACCCAGGTTATAAACCTAGCATCCTTCCTGAATTTCCAAAGGGGAGAAATGCACTGAGGGAATGTCCCATTTGTATTGCACTAAAATTAATCTCTAAGAAAGACAAGAAACAAAAGGTTCTGCTATCTGTAGATATATGGTTACAGATATGTAGCCACTGCTACATAAGCACTATATAAATTGCAGAATACAGCTGGACATCTGCAAATCACAATGTTAAAGCGACAGCGACAGGATTCTGCTGTTTCAGAGCATACCTGGTACGGGGCTGCAGGTGGCTGTACTGTCAGCTGGGGCTCTTTTTTATGCATGTTTTCCCCCACAGACATGCCTGGATACTACGCCGTCTTGTCTTATTTTCCGTGCAATAGTGTTTTTCATTGTGATCACACAAAACAATCTGCAAAGGTCTTATTCACACAGAACTCCCAAAATGCTGTACATACCAAGGGAAAGTATCACTGTCCCCATTTTAATGTTGTGACCAACTGCAGTTCACAGCAATTAAGTGATTCACTCAAGAAGATAGAGGAAATCACTAGGAAAGCTGAGGAAAGACAGTAAGGAGGGGTTGGTCAGCTTCCCCAAAGCTATAAGCAATGGCCTCCTGGCCAGTGGGAATTACTGTAAAAATCCCTTCAGGAGGCAGGAAGATTTAAATATGCTGCAGTTGCTGAAAAATAATTTTATTCATACCACATCTTCTTTTACAATTAAGTACAAATGGCTTTTCAGATTGCAAATGTGCCTCAGGGTGTGTCTCCGAACAAAGGTCCTTTTTTACACCTACGGACATTCATTCCATCGAATCCTAATATCTGTATGCACAGGCGTGTCTATACACCCGGTAAAGCTGGATTAGAGTGCATAAATACAGCCGAGTTTGTGGTGTGGGAGGGTGAACGTCGTGATCCTGACACAGAAGTCATCCACTTGTTAACACTGAAACACTGAGATGACACATCCATACACTCACGACGCGGCTGAGATAAGGGTGTTGAAACTTTCAGGATACCGGCAGTTCCCCCTTGAATACACATTGGAGAAGACACTTATTATTACTTACAGTGTCAGCTGTTCAGCTCTACTCATGAAAACGGCATTAAAGCCACGCAGGTAAGGTGGATGGATTGGAAAAGCACACGCTGTGGAGAAAAGACAGACCTCCTCTCCGCACCTCCGCACGTCACCGGAGGGGGGCTTAGGCGCAGTCCCAGAGGGTGAGGCCGACGCTGGCTTTCAAGGGTAGGAGACTTTACAAGGCTGTACTGGGACATCTGGGTGCTAAATGGGAAAAGAAGTTGGGGTGCTTCTAGCTAATTGACCTCTGAAACTCAGTGCGCTGGAACCTGGGGAGCTTTTGTGCGGATAGGCAAAGTCAACAGGGCCACGTTACAGACTCCCAAAATCTCAGCGCGGTGAAGAGGCACCAGTTGCCTTTCCAGCCCTGAACGGTGTGGGGAACCTGAAGGGCAGGCCCTTCTAACAAGCTGCTGGCTTCATCCAAAACTGCTTATCCAAAGCTTTCAGGTGTCCCTCAGACCTTTAGATAAACTGGTTTACATTGTACAAACAAATCCCACTTTTGGCTCAGAGCGTTTTTGACAGCCTCTCAAACACACAGAAATCTTAGGCTTGTCAGAGGTCCTTCATGTGACTCTCATAATGCAAAGCAGCCCTACATTTTGAAATATTTCCTTTCTTCTTGTTTTCATTGAGGGAAATCACAGAGAAAATCCCTGCAAATTGTCAACAGAATCACAGAAGAATGGCTGCGAAGAGCTCTGTGTTTACTATCAAACACATAAACTGTATGTATTTAGACACTGGAGATTTATTACACATCCAAAGCCAAAACAGGCAGATTTACAATTATATCTCCCCTCACTACTTTCAATGTGAATGGCATAAAATTCTTTCTGCAACTATTTAGATTTGAGTTGGAATTTATCACAAAAATCTGAAAGTTAGCCTTAATTTACAATCTGATCAGCAAGCTGAATTTTCAAATATATGGATATGTACGTAGTTAATCCAAGTACACCAAATCCAGTTCAGCTATTTTCTTTTTCACTAGATATCCACATGTTATTAGAAGTACACAGCTAACCAGGTTTCATGCAGTAGACAAAATAGCATTGTGGGATTACATTAGTCCGACAGCTGCTTTATGACTACAGCTTCCAGACCAATTTATTTAATATTGATCTTTAAACAAACATCAGTACAAATAAATTTGAGCACTCTAGTCCTGAGATTTTATATCTATAAAAGAGGCCAATATTCAGAGAAGCAGTTCTGCTTGTATTTCGCTCTTTGATTCCGTTTTCTTTGATCCTACCAGGTATCAAATACATCAATGCCAAATTAAAACAAATCCATCCTCAGATAAAGCTCTGTTTATAATCTTTCGTGCAGAAAGAATATTTCTATCAATAACTTCCAGCAAGCATTTTAACTGATCTTTTTATTGCTTTATTCTGATTACTACAAAAGGCAGCAATGCCATGTCCTGACTGAGTATCACACTAAACTCTCTCCGGCAGAACTGTCAAGGAGGGCTTCGAGAACGACGTGCTCCATCTTTCACACTTTCATGCGGTTTTCCTCCTAACTACTTTCATCCAGCATCAGGGACAGGCCCAGCTCCCAATGCCCCCTTTGCTGAGAAAATTGCTGCACCATGATACAGGGCTGGGAGACTGATGTGAAGTCTTTTACAGGGCAACAGTTGACCATTTGGAGGAGGGGACAGCTGGGTGCTAAACATAAATAGGAAAAAACCTTAGATAGGGAAATAGATAATGAACCCTGGGATTAGACACTCAATTCAATTAGGCGGGTATATATAAATGTTAGGCATAAGCTGATCCAACATAATTATTTGCACAGGACTTATTTGTGCCCTTCTTAGCTATGCCGAATGAGCACAGATACCAGATTCACTGGGGACGCATCTTCCACTGGTGTGGAACTGGGCTAAAGTTCAAAAGTTTTTGGTCACAACTTACTCAGATCTGCCATCTGGCTTATGTGCACTGAGTTCTATGGATTATATCCATCTCCCAAATGGAATAAGTAGACATTTCTGTGTGTCAGGAAAAAAAAGAAAATAAAATTAAAATCTGCCGTCCGTGTTGACCAGAAGAATGGCCATTAGAGTGACTCACAGAGCCCTTGCTTTGGCAGCAGACGGAGGGCTGTCGGCTCTCCCAACGGTGTGCCTTTTGGAGGAGGCGATGTATTCCTTCAAACCTGCAATCTGCTTGACTCCAGTCATCCTGACTGGGACTCAGGATGTGCCAAAACTTCTGCTAGGATCTGTGAACAGTAAGTCTCACAGGAAATCAGGGCTTCAAAAAACTTTGCTTTTGTTTGTGGTTTGTAGCTGTCTGGGGGAGGAGACTGGCTATGCAGAACTGGCTGCTGCTGCAGCAGTACCTAACAGTAGGGCATGTTTATGAAGAGGAGGCACCCTTACTTAAGATTAATAGCTTCCAAATTAACATTACAGAAAGGATTGCATTTTTCCCCTCAGATACTATGCTTTGTGTTGCTTTGCTTGAGAATGAGGAAGACTTCTGCTTTATATGTCAATGTTAACCAGCAGTTGATCTTCTAAATACGTTTGTGGTGTTCCCAGCTAAGTAGCAGCAGGCTATGGAAAATACCAGCTCATCAGTCTAAGGCATCATTTTGAGTACATCATAAGCCTGGAGTTTGAAGAAGTCCACCAACCATTTTGCTGGTTAGTGCACAAAATAAACAGGCAGCAGCCATTGTCGTGTGGGGAAAAGTTTGGACATGGGTCGCAGAAGACCAAAAGCCCGGCAGCAGTACACACAACCATGCTGCAGAAACTGAGGGAAAACTAAGGGCATTTTTGAACTGCTTGCCTCCTGAAAAAACCCCAAACTCTCTGTCCCAATTTTTGGAGACCCATTCCTACCACAGATCTTATTTATTTGATTTTGATTGCTGTTTTCCCTGATCCTAATTTTAGAAGACACCCCCCCCCCCCCCCCCATTTTCTGACAGTAGCAGAGACTAGACGGTGATTGTAGGTGTAGACAGAAGAATACAGAGGCTCCCAAATGTCCCACTTCATTTGGGTTACAGATCTGGCCACCACTAAAAATATGAAGCAAAATTATTTTCCTGAGTTTGCTTCTACCTATTGAGTAAGCATCCAGTGAAGAAATAATTCACCAATTCAGCAAGTAACTTCACACTCTAATGCATGATAAAATGAAAGGATAAAGGAGTTACGAATTTGGCCAACAAATATTCCTTCAAATACATGATCCATAAAAAGTTGCATCTTGTTTACTGCTAACAGTTTAATGCCAGTGGTTTGTCCGGTTTGTGAACCATGATTCCTAAGGCAAAGAAAACACACAAGAGGTTTGTTGTTTTTTTTTTTTAAATTGATGGCACTAATGACAGATCAGCAAATTATTATCTTGCTGTGTGATGCAGTAAATAGAAGGCTGCCCTATAAAGCAAGCTGCCATCTCGGAAGACTGCTTACAGTTCCACCCATAGGTCTGAACTACTCCAGATTTAATTTTACAAGGAGTGAATTCAGATTATTTCATAACCCTTAAAGATGGCCCCAGCCTATTTTTAATGTGCTGCTGGCATTTGTGAAAACAGTACAATTACTGAAGCTGTTGCTAAAACCCACAGCTACAGAGTACTGCTCGCCTAAAATGGTCTCTGGGACCATTGTGATGGAAAAGCTACTGACACTGCAGACTGTCCAGGAAAGCTATTGGAAAATCTATACGGTGCTAAGTCATAACATGAACTTCTTACAGTCTCTCTTTTAAGGGAGCTACATACATACAGCATAGTAAAAGGCAATTCCTGGCCGTTGAGTACTGAAGTCTATGGTGTATGTAAGCTTGAACAAGATGAAAAAGCAATTCTGGTTTGCTTCTCACATTAATTGTGAGATAACGACCAAGTACAGTGTAGCAACCACACAGTCACAGTGGAAGGAAAGTAGTTCTTCTAACCCTTCAGAGTTATTTGCCGTTCTTACTTTGAGGAAACCCAAATGCTCCTAGCTCTCCCATAATAAACACTTGGAGTTTCGTTTTAATCATTGCTGACATGGTGTATAACTCTGCCGTTAAAAGCATCCAAGAAGCTATGGCACTCTGCTTCCCCTCTCCCCCAAAAATGTCCCTGTAGCTATTTTGGTTTTGGTGGAGAACGGTCTGGTTGAAAGGCAGAATAAAAACCTCTGGCCCTTGCTACAGAACACGTACTCCAGCTCCACAGGGTCTTTGCTACTGAGACTCCACAGGACCCTGCTAAAACTGTCTGTCTAGTTCAACTCGGCACAGTCTCGCTCCGGCTAGGCCTTTGGATCAAACCCTTCTCATGTGAACACAGAGAGCGTCTGTGAAACTGTGGAGCAGATGTCTCCACAGAGACTCACAGATGCTGTCAGGACGGAACTTCAGGCTCAAACATTTGATGCATTTTAAAGAGGGATTCAGAATCAGACTCAAGCAGACAGATTGATCGTCTAACACTTCAAAGGCTTGAGCAGAATTGTTGTTATATTTTCCTTTGTGCCCCCCCCCCCCCCCCCCCCAGGCACTAATGGAGGTGACTTGTGTTTAACTTGACATGTTGTGTGGGGTGTACAGGAGGGGACTTCCACCTTCCAATTAAAGAAGTCGGGCAAGAATCATTAGCTGAAGCACCGGAACAGAATGTGGGGCTGAAGGAGTTTAACACACCAGCGGAAAATGAACGCCTAATGCAAATGGTGCTTTGCCGCACCTGGCTCTTGTTCTGAGCGTGCATGTGCAGCCTAGCCTCGACTTCCGAGGCGTTCATTTCATTTTAGAGTAGGTAGTTTGAGAAAACCCCAAAGTCTTAAAATGCTTTTCCTACTCCCCATCTTCAAGGACTGAAACGTGCTACAAGACGAGACTACTTATCTCTTCGAACAATTCACAGAAACTATTATGTATTTTCTCCATTACTTGTTTGTAGGGTTTGTTTATATGGGACCTGGGGTCTTTTTGGAGGGCAGGGAGGGGCATTTACAAGTCAGTCATTTGACAAATAACACGTACAAAAGGTTGTCTGGGAAAAGGAAGTGAAATGGGGAGGAAAGGGTGAGCAGATTTCTGCTCTTCATCTAGCTACCTTGGTAAGGTCTGTGCTTAGTCTGATTTGGAAAGCTGAAGCCATCAAAAAAGGAAAAAGGAAGGCAGCCAGAAGTCCAGAAGAGAGGAAAGGTGGGCAGGAGTACTGGTGATACAGGACTACATGCATAAACATGTGACTGGAGATGTGGAAATAATTCTGGAGAAAAGGGATTTGCCTTCTTTCAGCAGCTGCCATTTTGACACGTTTTGCCATCTTAGATACAACTCCTAGGCATCCCTCTTGTCCTGGGCTGAAGAGAAAGACTTGTCTGGCAGTTAGTTCAAAGGGGACCTTTCATCACTTGGGTTGAGCTGTGAGTTAGTAATGGGCATAAGTGTTTTATTGAAAATATCCCTCCCTCTCCTGTCATCAGCTACGGGAAAACAAAAGAATAGAGGAAATACAGCTATAAGTGTGGAGAAATACCAGTGAGATTATTAAGGGAGGCTTCAAACAACTCAGGGGATTACATGAACTACGTAGGAACAAAGATCTGCTGATGGAAAGAGGAAACAAAACTGCCTAAGACAAAAGTCCAAGCATCTATCTTTCTCTACCATGTGTTCTCTGGATCAGCTCATTGAATATAAGAAACAATATAAGACAAACTTCTCCACGGAAAAAGGAGAAATGGGGATAAATGCTACAAGACAGAGAAGGCTGTAATTCCACTGGTGTCAATTTAATGAGGAAACAACACAGGATTGTTAAAGGAAGATGCCAAAGCTCAATCCAAAGTTTACCTCAGAGGTGTGTAGCACAGGAAGAGGGACAGTTACTGCTTAGGAGAAAGTTTGGGGGTCTTGGCAGGCAGAGGCTGGGGAGAAGGTCACTTTCAGTGAGGTCCCTGCTATGTCCATTACTACATGGGGTCAAGGAGCTCAAGGGAATAAAGCACAGAATAACCTCAGCTCTCTCTCATGTGTGCTAGTAACAGGGCCAGATCAGTCATGAAGAGAAAAGAGGCACTTAGGCACAAAGGAAGAACCTCTACTATCACCTGCAACAAAGGCGCTGAAGGAATTACATGTCTGAATATTTTCATTCAGCCGACTAGGAATTAGAGATGGCTCAAGGGGACTTAATTTCAACTGCAACCTTTCCTTCCCCTCAGCAATCCTGTTTCCCGGGTATATGTTAGTGCATAAAAGGCCTGCTGGGAGACTGGAAGGGTAGGGGGTTCTTGTCTGTCCGCTGACACAAGTATCTTGGGAATAGCTGTCATCCTGTTATTAAATATTTAAATATTTCAAGAGCAAGCTAGATTCATCAACCTCTGGAAAAAGTAATCAAGAGAATGAAAGGTAGACAAAAATAAAAGGAAGAGGTTGGTTATTTTGGGGGAAGAAGATGGGATCACCAGAGGAGAAAATATGCAAAGAGGGGAAAAACTGGCAGAGAAAATTGATGAGAAAAGGAAGAATAATGAGAGACAAACAAAAGGGAAAGCACTGAAACAATACAAAAGAAATAACAAGAAAAATAGAATTGGAACACAAGCTAGAGCAATACCTGGAAACTCTGTGTCTGTACCAGCGAGAAAAAGCAAGCAAGCCAGCAAGCAGACAAACAAAAAGCAAGCAAGCAAGCAAGCAATACAGGAATTTGGACAAGGTGGTCAAGACAATCAAAAAGCAGCAAGAGACGGATAGGGTAGGTAGAGAAAAGAGAGAAGATGAACATTATCGAGAGCTAGAAACATTCCAGTGATGGGGAAAGAAGGTGTATTTCATGATCATAAACAGGAAATAAATGTATTTCATTCATTGTACTGTTTCCCTGCTTGATTGCCAAAACACTGTTTTCTCCAGAACCAAACACAATACCTAGTGGCTTAGCTTAAACACAGTTTATGAGGGTCAAGAAGATGTTTTGGGGTTCTCCCATTCTTATTAAATGTACACCTGACAGCTGTAGCAAAGGAAGACACCTGGCACAGAGGGCTGGTGAAATGTATTTCATCCCAAGCCTGCCAAACAGGAGTTTGAGACAGAAAGGGGTTCTGAACAAAAAAGGAACGTAACTGAAGTGGTGATGGCAGGGCAGCAGCACCACGCTCCGTAGACACTGTTCAGATGTTTCACTTGGTGCTTTTGGGAAGAGAAGCCCTGGAACGATGGTGAGCACTCATCAGGGTGATGGGACACAACAAGGTGCTGTAATAGTTGGAGAGCCGTGATCTAAACAGCTTAGGCTAGTCAGGGAGCCAAAGAGGCCGGTTCAATTTTAACAGCATTCAGACAGCATTTTCAGCTGCACATCTCAAAGCTCCTTACAACCAGAATTTAAATATCATGGTAATCATTTCACGGAGAGGGACCTACCACCACCGGGGTGCCATAACTCATCCAAGGTAACAAAGCAGGTAGCAGGCTAGGAACAGCTCCAAACTCCCCACCCGGTGCCCTTTCCGTTTTACCCATGGACTTGTCAGATTCTCCTCCTAACATCAGCCTCAAAAGCTGCAGATGTTACAGGCTGGAAGTCGAGCATGCAAAAGTCAGTGCGGGTGGGAAGGCAGCCGTGCAGTCAAAACAAGTGTAACCCACAGTATTGTGGGGGAAAATACCAGAAATAGGCCAACACAGTAAAAATAAAACAAAAAAGAGAGCGAGGGATAGAGAAAGAAGTCAAGGATTGTTCAACAGAGAATTAAAAGGCGTTTATTCCATCCTGGCAAGGATAATCTAAACACTATTGTGGTTAAATGTTTGCCTACTGCAGATCATGTTACAGCAGATTTTTCTATTCAAAGGGTTTGTTAATGGCTTTGCTGTTCCTTGCACGGGTCTTGAAAAAAAAAGCACATGCTATGAATGCGATATGTTTGCTTTTGATGCCAGAGGTTGTGAAAGGAAAGTTGGGAAAGAACTGGCACACAGAAGGAAAGCAGCCAGCCCATTTAGGAATACTCCATTAACTCATAGGAGAAGATTCCCCCAGGACACAGTCCCAAAGACCCCTGGCGAGTTTAGGCTTGTATATCATTTGTCCTATCCAGAGGGCGAGAGAGTTAATGATTATATAGACACCTTGCTGTGTTCAGTATCGTTTGTGCCTCTCCATCAAGTGATGCAGATTACAAGGAGCAGCAGACTGAGGGTTCAGCCATATAGGAAGTGAGACAGAAAGAGAGAGACACACCAACCCATACCCCCGCCTCCCCGTCACACACAGAGCTGCTCACATGTTACCAGAACACCATGATAGATTTCACTTGCCACTTAAAGGTTTCAGACTCCAGGGCAACATTTACATATATAAAGGTACGCATATGGGTTCTGTAGCTTTGCACTAGTTACTTGACGTGCTCAGTACATCCCCATAGTGGATGCGTAGGCAAAAAATCTGGATTAAAAAGAGGGACGAAAAAATCCTCCTACCTAATTAACATAGCTTTTTGTCTAAGGAAGCACCAAACATCATGGCATTTCAGGAGTTATTGATGGCATTTGGGGAGGTTACCAGGGATTTCATGGTCCCTACAGCAGATGATAAAAGGGGGAGGGGGAGGGAGAGCAGAGGGTCCAGGAAAACTTATTAAATTTTGGGCATCAAACTGGATTCAAGGAGAAGAGAATCACACCCCGCAAGGGACCGGGACAAAAATCCTATGAGATTACTGGCTCAGCTGTGGCAAGCTAATAAGGTTATTCTGAAGCAGATGCAGTCGTTAATACAGTGGTGGCATGGGGATCTCCCGAGAGGGGTCAGAGCCATGATAACTCACAGTAGAGTAATGCGCAATATATTTGTGGCCAGATCTTGTGATGGTAACTAAATGAACCTGTGTCAGTGCTCCGTCGTTTAACCCACTTTGTTCTTAATCCCATTTCGGCGGGGTGGGGCTTCCTTGCACCACCTAGTTTCTTGAAGACAGCCTTGAAAAGTGGCAAGGTTTTAGGCAAGTTATAGGGCCATTAAACGAGATTCAGGTGGACTAAAAGTCACTTTCGGGGAAACTGCTACATAACAACTCGCGTTAATTCCAAATTTATAAAAATAAGGCAATTTCTGTTATTTATGGGTGCAGAGAAGAGAGCTGTTGGCAGTTCTTTGTGCTCTATGGAATGACCGGAGCAACGGAAGAAAGAGGTAGGTTTGACATGAAATGTTGCATTGCTTTTCATGGTATTTGCAGTACCGGCAAAGTAATTTGTGATAAATGGTTAAAGATTGTTGGATTCTATCACAAAATCTACAAGCACTGAGCTTACTGGGGACCTGTGATAATGCTGCTCAGGGCCTGCACTCTGTTATGCTTAGTGCCTGATGCATTCTTTATGGCCAGATACGTGTAAAGGGAACAACTATTCACTCGCTAACTCTTGTTTCTGCCTAGTGGCAGTGGAAGTCAAAAGCCAGCCACCTCATGATTACCGATGGCTTGTGTTTTACCAGTACTTCAGTACCAAGTTCTCTGTACTGAGGAGCTTACTGTGAATTAGATGAACAAGTAAGGATTTCACGGAGGGCCATGTTGAGGAGAACGGGAAGATCAAAGCTAGAAAAGAGGAAGGGATTTGTAAAAAGATAAGATTGTTTTGAAACTTGAAAGATAAGATTGTTTTGAAACACAGTGGGTGGCACTGGGAAGTTGCAAAGTCAAGGCTAAAGAGAGCCAGCAAAGGGCAGGGTAAGGAAAGACTACACAGGGAGGAACATGGGACAAAAAAGTCCTTTTTTGTCCCATGTCTCCCAAGTCTCCTCCTTTGGGAGGAGAGAGCTTCCAGTCCTAAAGGAGAAAGAAAGAAGTTTAGTAGACTAGAGACATCCTCAATGAAGTAGTCTTTAAAAAGATTGGCACGAATGGCAGAACTCCACAGGTGAAGCCACCTGTGGCGTTTAAATTGCCCTGTAAAAAAAACCATCAAAGCCTATTTTCTGTGCAGAATAGTATGCTCCTCTTCCTTAAAAATTGGACATTGAAAAAAAAAAATACACTGGACAGATGATAACCAGGTAGATGATGCAGTTCATCATCAGAGCAACAGCACTGCAAAAGGCTTGACATTGCAGGGCAAGCCTGGTAGGCAGGAAAGTTTACAAAAATATTTGAGGCAGAAGAAGACAGCAAAGGCCCTTTATTACTCTGGAAAGGAAGACGATCCAGGGAACAGAAACCATAATGAGGAAAGCCCAGTTCTAGGCTCTAAACTGGCCTGGATGATTCGCTGTGTGATTTGGTTGAATCACTTTGGGCTTGTCACCACAGGGAAGCTACCTGCTAAGTATTCCCGGCTGCGACTTTGCAGTACTACAGCTCCTTACATGGATGCCCTTAGTGCGCAGTTGGTGTCCATTGCCAGCCATTCCTGTGCCCTAGGAGCAATCTGCAGAGGAAGCCAGGGTAGAATACTTAGCACCCTGCAAATTTACACCCTCCAATCTTTTGTAACTTGCCTATGTGGAAAAGGCTTTATTCTCCGTGTACTTGCAGCCCCCTTTTGTAAAATAAGAGTCCTCGGGGCCCTGTTGTGAGATTTAATTCATTCTTTTGCAACACGCTGAGATTCCAGGTGAGAAGTGCAGCAGCCAGTAACACTGTTTACACCTCCAGCGTTTCACCAAAGAGCAGGAACGGCCAAACCCCAATATGGACGTTGATGTAATTCTTCACACATAACCTGTGCAAGGCTTTGTGTACATGCTCACGTACAGTTTGTGTACATGAGCATGCAGTTTACAGGGGTGGAATCTGAAATCAGCTGCTACGAACCCCCTCTTTGGACACCATGGTGATTGCCACTGCATAATGGCAGATGATGCGCGTCAGAAGGATTTATCCAGATAAGGCAAAAATCTGCAGACGTTTTAATCAGTACCAAGATAGATCTTGTTTATACGAAGAACCTTTTTAACGCAGCATTGCTGGTTTGGTCCGACATCATCTCCTGCAGTGTGTGGAGACAGGCCAGGAGTATGAAGGCTACAGAGCAGAGCAGGAAGAAAGTCAACTGTGAAATTGGTAATTTTATGAGTTTCACGGGGGTTTTGTTGTTAGACACAATGCATTTGGAACAGAGTGCCTGGGGTAATACCATCCACATAGTGTCCATTTGTCAGCTATAGGTAACGATATCTTTAACCTAGAGTTGCACAGATACGTACAAAGGGATTCTGAAAGTAGGGCTTAACTGTAAAGCAGGGTAAAGTAGGGTGGAGATGTGCCCATCACGGAAGAGTCACGCGATATTACCACCACATTTGTGGGTCTGGGGAGCCCATCAAGAACCGAGGCGTGGTTTGCCCTTGGGGAGGGGTGGGAAAAGTTACCTCATTTTTCAGCAGCCCAGCAGAGTCCCTTTCTCCCCAAAAGACAGGCAGGGAAGAGTCCCTCGCTGGAGTCCCTGACAGTGCACGTATTCCACAGGGTTGTGTCAAGACTGAGCAGGAGGATAGGAAAGCAAAAATGTGGGATGGCTGAATGGCGGACAACATTTGTTTCCGTTTTCTCCCAGAAAAACTGCAAAGTTGCGCTGGCCCTGCTTCCCAGTTGGATCCATCTATTTCCTCAAAAGGTTATCAGCTTTATGCTTGTTCTAGACATTCATTTGTATTTGAAACTTTGATAGTTAATATCAAGCACATGGGTTAAATGAGCAAATGCATTTCCAGCTTTCATTCTGCCTGCAGT